>NC_060126.1:222443985-223043985 GCF_021461395.2 Schistocerca americana
TCAAAATTCATACTTCTGCATACCACCCCCAAAGCAATGGGCTTGTCGAGCGATGGCATCACACCCTGAAGTCTGCCCTGTGTTGCCATGACTCACTATGGACAGAGGCACTGCCCTTCGTGCTTCTTGGCCTTCGTGAAGGAAGACCTCAAGGGGTCCGTAGCCGAGTTTGTATATGGCCAACCTCTGGTTTTGCCTGGAGATTTAGTCACTCTGACCCCACTTCCACGGCCCTCTGAACTCCCTTCACTTCTCGAGCGGGTGCGCTTGCACTGCAGCAAAATTCAGCCGCCACCTCCGGCTGCTCATACACCTCCGCGCGTGTACGTACCGTGCACGCTAGACTCTTGTGAGTACGTGTCTCTCAGAGACGACTCAGTCAAAGCCCTGCTTCAGTCGCCCTACACAGGTCCTTACAAGGTCATCAAACGCTCTGAGAATAACATGGATCTCCTCATAAAAGACTCTGTAACCACGGTCTCACTCAACCGAGTGAAACCAGCTTTCATTGAGCCTCAGGTGAACCTCCCTGATTCTGCCCCTATTTCTCCCACTCCTGCTTCGAGCGGCCATCCATCTTCCCACACCATGCATTTGGGTATTGATTTTCCACAGCGTGTTTCTCTGCCGAGCACTGCTCCTTCTCCGCGTTCATCTAATTCGAGTGGCCAATCTTTTCGGGGTTTCACTCCTTACAGTCCTTGCAGTCGAACTGCCAACCACTCGGATTCTACCATTGTGTTACCATCTTCATGTGACAGCTCTTTGTCACGCCGTTCAACCCACACTGGCTCCTCATTGCCTTCGGTCATGATCCCTCGTCTGTCAGCTGATCGCCCGAGGTTGTCTCCTGCACAGTCTAGTGCACCTGCCACCCCCCTCTTATCAGATGCTTCCCCCTGCCATGGCTTTCCCACACCTCCCTGCCTCCCTACCATTGCTCATACAGGTGCCATCCAAGAATTCACAACACATGTGCACCCTGATGACATACATAAATTATCTGTTGTCGTAGATGGCGATACAGTGTGTGTGGTACTCGCGTGTGACAATATTGAGGGAGGAAGTGCAGAATCTCATGTGGTGCGCCACTTTAAATTGAGCAGAAGTGCTGCGTGTGGCAATTTGCGTGCCTTTGTTAGACCTTCTGGCAAGGTGATTCTCCGCCTGCCGGCTGACGATGTGCTACACCTTCACTCCAGGACAGGACGTCGTCTTCAGCCGCTGGCGTCGCTTGCTGACTTCACCGTCGACGTACCGGGCTTCACCCCCCAGTCTCCTACCAGTCGACCGCTTCTACCTGATGCAGAGACGCAGAGGAACTGTGCGTTACCTTCCTAACTTCTCACCCCCCCATTCACAGGGACGTACTCCATACTGCGCGGGGGAGGCTATGTGGCGTAGAGCACCATAAAAATCGATATTTGTTCTGTGCGTAAGTGTGCTATCTTTGAGGAGAGGGCCTTGGAGAGCATGTTGGACGCTAACGGCAGTTACCCTCCAGACTTGTATCTGTGTAGACGCTAAGTGTGTATAAATCTGTATATGAGAGAATTCTAGTTGTTTACCTACAACTATACCATATTCCCTCAATAGTATGGCAATCACTGAAAGTGTCAACAGCATCATACACACTGAAGTGAAGTGTTTCTGTTCTAACAAACACGGTCTTGTGGATTCTTGACCATATAACACTATTTTCACTTTCATTGGGGCTTTGAGTTTTTCGGTGAACACACTTTTTCAACAGTCAGGTGCTTCTAAGTCCCTGAAAATAGGTTTTATAACCTCTGTTACCACATAAGGCAGACTGTGTTTATGAGTGCACACTTCACCAGTTAGCAGTCCACTGTTGTTCTTACATGAACTGTTTCCTCCTTTGGGACACAAGTAATGATGGGGATTTTTGTTGGTTAAAAAAGTATGAAAAGAAAGAGCCCAAACAGCCTTCTTTATTTCATTGACACTGTGTGAGTATTTCCTAATAGCCATTCCACAATTGTTCTGATTTTGCCAATTACATTGTCAGTTAACAATCCCTTCCCATCCAACCATTTAACATCACTGAGTTTGTTTCTTTTGTATGAAGCTTTCAGTCACCAAAGTCTTGATCCCATTCATTTCTGTCATGTCCAATACACTGCACTACATCATTATCATCATCACTGTAGGGCTTAAGTTCTTCAATATGTTTGAAACTTCTAGAATCACTGTCATCAACATAATTCACATATTGCACTTTACCAAACGCAGCAGAACATTGAAATGTACTAGCAATACCAGCCACCCATTCCTCGACTACAGCCACTATAGTTAGTTGTGCAATTATTTTCATGTCTACCTTAATTTTTTTGTGGACACCTACATATTTAGATGTTACTGCTACATTGAAAACTTACATACTGGTAGCAGATGCTACACCATGAAGACATGTGTGTCCCTATCTATGCCAAGTATCATCGAATGCTGCAGTCAAGTCTCTACCACCACTGTTTTCTATTACTGCTCCTTCCACAGCTTTCTTCATAGATTCCATACAGACATCTTCTAATTTACACCCTATAAATGTAGTATCATTCATAAACTTGGTTGGGGAATTTGGAAGATTCATCATGCCATAAAAAACTGCACCCTTACGAATTGTATGTAAGGCATAAACAAATTTTATTCATAGATTTTGCTGCCAGTTTCTTCAATTGGAGTTATTGTAACACTGTTTCAAAAGCTGGTCATTTATGAACATTTACCATATTTCAGTTCCATTTCACTGGAAAGTCCTACATGATTTTTATAGATAGTTCCAGGCAAACTTCACTACACTGAGTACATCTCACCCAGTTTACAAAAATTCTATTGAGACCTGACATATCAAATATTTCATTCACATCTGATTGGCCTGTAAAACATTCATACTTTTCACTAACTGAACCAATCCTTTTCTGGAAAAATACTTCCTTTCTCACTTTCATTGCAATGGGTAGGTGTACGAGCAAGGTTAGGTTCACACACTTGGTTTTCATCTCTATTGTTTACGGCAGTAACACCTACCTTTGGCTTTCCAACATTTCTCCTTTTCTTAAAAGCCTTCAGAGAATTTCTAGTCATATTATGTTTACCCATGATTATCCTTCAATTAAACAGACACTTCAATGAACACAATTCACTATGAATATTTTCAGGATTAAAAAAGAGTAAACAAACATGAGTCACATGACAATCAAGCAAGTGATATATATCAAACTGTCAGAGGTTAGCCACAACATTTATTTTGTAACACTTATTTTCTCTCACGTCACTAAAATGTATGTCATGAGCATGTAGATTCATGAGTGCAACATTTGACAGCAGTTTAACAGCAGCACAGTGGATCATATGCAGGCAGAACATGTTTCAAAAGTATTTTAAAAGTAGTTGTAGTCTTCTGAACTGAATAAATTATATATTGATTGAAAGTGGAAAGTCAGTAGATTTTTAAAATGCAAAGCAGTAAAAACTGAATATTTCATGATTTTGAACCTTTTGGAGCCCCTTAATCTTTCAAAGTCCTTTCAGCTATCAATTTGTCCCAGAACACTATGCATTTGTTACAGGAAATGCAGAACCCAGGAGTCTGCTTGGTTTCCTTTAATTTAAACAAAAATTTTGAAAATTAAAGCTGAGTCTGTGAGTCTGTACATAGATTTGTGATATTTTAGTAATCATCATAGCTTACTCTTGAGTCAGAATTATAGTTTTGGATTTTTGATAATCAGTCAATTTCAGTAACGTGCTCTATATTATATCAACATGAGTGCTGTACATATATTTTCCTGCATGGCACTAGGAAGACTGAAACTTGAGAAAGGAGTAAAAGTCATGGGAAGGGCAAGTGTTTCAATTTCTGCATGTGATAAAGCAAGAAATAAAAAAATAGATACTTCTTAATGTAACTCATGATGAAGTTACAACCATCTATTTCAATTGCAAGACAAGTTTTGGACCTATTTTTCACCTGCACCATGCTACATTTTTATATGTATGTATGATGATCAATGACAGTGAACCCAAAGTGTTGAATACTGCAAACATTGCAGTAGTGCTCGTGTGTGGTCTGGCATTGTCATGCAGTAGGAGAGGGTGCTCCATGTGTGGATGACTTTGAGTTTGAATCTATACTACACTACACTTCATGTGGTCTCACTTGTCAAGAAAGTATTTGTGGTTGTCATGTGATACATGCTTGTTTCGAATTTCCTTATTGTTTTTGCTGTTTCTTTCCTGTGATTTGTGGTTTGGCTTTTTGCATTATTTTGTGTCTCTTTCAGCATGAGCTTTCTATCAATTTAGAACCTGCTGGTCTTATGAATGTTGTTTACATGGTAGGACATAATGAGTCTAATGAGGCCACATTACAGACTGGACCTCTTTGATTTTCTTGTAGGATCTGAAGGTCAGTGCCTACATATAAATTTCCTACAGTGGTATAGTAAAAAAGAAACCTCAAATATCAGCTTTAAAGATGTCAGAGTGTAATTAAATATAAAAAATTTTGAGCTTGATAGCAAAGTTGCTCAAGGCTTTGTGTGCAGCACTCTTTTCTTTTAATTAGGAGATTGCTGGTTTGATACTCATGAGCAACAATATTTTTCTCTTTTTTTGTAATCTCTATTTATCATCAAACTGAACTGTTAATTAACAAATACTGGGTCATATTTCTTAAATAAAATAAAATCTTTGTTGTTAATTACTAATTGCATGAAAATATGAGTACTTACACTAAATCAAAATGTAGCAAAAAATATGAACAGTCTCATTCTAAAAGAAAAAAACTGTATGTATTGGTAATACTGTTTTTAATATTGTGTTTGCATTTATTCTTAAACCCTAGAAATTAAAGGTATTTCACATTTTCTTTTACTAAATTTAATTTGCAATGAATACTCTTAATTTCATTAGCAGTTGAAAATAATACATCTTTTTATTAGAAAATTATGGTCCAGTATTTATTAACTAACATCTCAGATTGATGATAAATAGACACTTGTGTGCAAAACATAAGGACGAAAGTAACTTTCGCATAATGTGTCACTGACAAGTAATATACCTTCATGAAACTTATGCCATACATAGGAAGTACACTACAGTTTAGTACAAAAGATAACTGAAAGAAATGCACAATTAGATGAACAGAAATGACACTTCTATTCAAAGACAATAATAACACTGACAACACTGCAATTGATGATGGTCTCTTACATATTGCAAAAGACAAGACTTGGTTCTTAACAGAGTACCTGATCATTATGGATTGCAGTGCTTGCTCTGCAAAGAACTCCCATGATAATGACAAGGTTGGTGAGGAATTCTTGTAGTACAGTATTCCATTCCCCCACCAGCACAATATACAACTGCTGGACGGTCATTGATCCTTGTGGACATGCTGCAGATATCCTCTTGTTCCAAGAGCTCTTTCACTTGTGCTGTACAAAGTGGTCACATTTCAATAAAACAAATCTAATGCAATTCCAAATATGTCACAAACAAGATGAAATGCAATGGAGTGTTGTGTCTGATGATGGTTCAGAAATAAAATTGAAAGATAAAACTTCCTTCCTTGGTGTAATGTTAGATCAGCATCTCTCTTGGGAGCATCATATCGATTTCTTGTGCCAAATACTAAGCAAATCAATTTATGCAATGTGGACAATATCACAATTTCTTAAATCTGAGCAAATGAGTATAATCTACTATGCTTTAGTGCATCCATTCCTCAAATATGGAATTCAAGTATGGGGATGTGCTGCTGCTGAGCACGTAATTGGGTATTCATCATTTTTTTCTTTTAAGAAAAAAAGCAGCTAGGATCTTTTTAGATATAATGAGTCGTGCAAAGCAATTTTCAAAATTAAGAAACTTCTAGCACTCCCATCACTATATATTTATAAAACTGTTCAGCTGATGCTAAAATACAAGCAATACAATCATCTAAGTAGAGAAGTGTGCATGTACAATACTAGTAGGGATGATGATTGTCACCTGGAAAGAAATAATACAAAAAGTGCAGACAAGAGCCCCTATTACCCGGGGATCGCATTTCATAACAAACTCCCAAAAATATTAAAAAGCTTAAGTGGAAGCTGATTTGAAATTGCCTTGAAGGAGTTCCTCAGCAATAAGTGTTTTTATAATATTAAGGAACTCCTCTCAGAGGAGTAGAATACTTTCATTTGTATAAATAGTATTCACATGTACCAAAAAAAAAGGTAACATAATTTTTTATCTGTAGGCCTATTGTATATAAGTGTTTCCCACAATGTTACAAGGGGAAATGATCAATATGTAAACTATCCAAAACAAATTCTTGTATTTGTCCATGGAGAATAAATAAAAAATATATAAATATTGTCACTGATAAAGATGAAGTCAGGGCCAGTTGCACTCAAGAAAAGATGCAGATGAGAAAGGACAATGTAACAATAACATGGACTGGTAAGTGTACTGTGTTTAACAGTTTGGAGGTCAGGACACCCATGCAACATTATGCAACACCTTGACCACTAAAAGATCATGTTTGGAAATGTTCCTGTGTGCATTACATGTTCCCATCTCTCCATATACATTCAGAATCACTACTGGACTGAATCTGCTCTTGTCCGAGGACAGCATGCATCCCACTCCTTGTAGGCCCAGTCCATATACCTGTTGCACAATGTGGAGGTCATCTGCTGCTGTGGTTGAGCGTGGTCAGCCACCTCATCTCTTCATGCAGAAGTGCCTGTGCTTCAGAAGGCTCCCCATGCACGTGAAACAATGCTGTGAGCAACAATACCCAACTCATGGGTTACACTTGCTGCACTTCATCCTCCTTCCCATTTCGCATTGATCTTCCCCAAGTGAAGCCATATTGGGCCATGCTGTAATGAAGAACACCACCACAGTGTACCATAACTACTCTCTGATTGACAAATACTGTCTTTTCCTGTTCCTTCAGCGGCCTCGTATTGTGGGCACTATAGTCATACTGACCTCATGCCACATTGTATCCAACTTGCTGTACATAACTGGGAGACCTCTGGTAACATGCTCCCACACTTTTTTGTTTCCTCCAAGCAGGCTATGTTACTTATTATAGCTTGTCCCTAAGTTTTGCAGAGTAGTGTATAAGTCAAATAAAATTTTTAAAAAGTTCTGTCTAGATACATACTCCATGTGTTACATTACTGGGTGTGGTACACCACTTTCCTGTTCCATTTGTGAGTCATCTATGGGAGAAATGATTTTTCGTAAGTGTATTTATATGAGCTCAAATCTCTCTAATTTTACCTCTAATCGAACCCACAATCTCATGATTGCAAGACAAAGAATGCTATGCACACGACTGCATATGGCTTTGTAAACAAGATTAAAATTTTTGTACAGTGCTTGGAAATATTTCAAAACTAATTTTTTGAGTGCTTTTGAGAAGTGTGTTCTACTACTTCAGGAACTTGATGTACAGGAAAATTCTATAACTACAAAAAAATTTGGAGAGTTGTCCTTCTAAGTCTGTTAGTTCAAGTACAGAAATGGAACATATGTATGCACATACAAAGAAGACACACTTTCTACAGTAAATTTAACTTTGTCTTGTTTTAAAAAACACGTAACATGACACATTCAGAAGACACCTCTTTGCGCGTGTGGCTGCAAGCTGTCTTTGATAACCAGTAGTGATTGGCATCATCATTATTATTATTATTATTACTATTACTATTATTTTATTTATTTTCTGAATATTAGATTTTATGGGGACCAATTGTGGTGAATGCTGCCCTGTTAGAACTTTTGGTGAGGACTGAGCACATCACTGCAACTGTAAGAACTGTGCCACATGTTTACCAGAAAATGGTTGTTGCATCTGCATGCCAGCCAGATTTGTTGCTAGAAGCTGTTTCTTCATTTTCAGAACAAAAGCTCTTGGTATGAAATTAGAGTGATGCTTATCTGTTCTCTTGGGTGCTTCTAAAAATTTCACTCCTATAACAAACTTCTGATTTCTGAACCATTGTGCATGTGAGTACCAGAAATTACAAACATCTGTAGTAGCTCGCATGCGACTGCTCAATTTCTTTATATTTATAAAAGTGCGAAATAAGCCTGTTGCATTTGGTCTGTCAATAAAGGGACAGTCAATGCTGTCTATGGATGACATTGGAGTTTTAATCCAATGATGTCATATTTCTGCTTGATTGGAGACAGATCTGGTGATTAAGCAGGCGAAAGCAACATGTTGACACACTGTAGAGCATGTTGGGTCACAACAGCAGTTTTAGTGGTTCACCTGCTTTGTTTCTTCATGTTTTCCCTGGTGTTGATATGCTGACTGAAAAAATAGGGGGTGGACGTGCAGTACTCTACTGTAAATGATGTAGCCGACCAGGGGCGGATCCAGGATCTCAGTCAGGAGGGGGGCAAATTTTTTGGTAACTGCCTCCCAAAAAATTAATTCCAAATAAAACCATTAATACTCTATATGCGCCCGTAGGTGCACGCACACACGCACACACACACACACACACACACACACACACACACACACACACACACACACACTCAGATATATATATTAGAGGGAAAAATTCTATGCGGGGGTAAGTCACATCATCTTTGTTTTTCGATATATTTTTCCCACGTGGAATGTTTCCCTCTATTTTATATATATGAGATGATACTTACCAAACAAAAGCGCTGGCAGGTCGATAGACACACAAACACAAACATACACACAAAATTCAAGCTTTCGCAACAAACTGTTGC
The DNA here is from genome assembly GCF_021461395.2 of Schistocerca americana. Classification (NCBI taxonomy): domain Eukaryota; kingdom Metazoa; phylum Arthropoda; class Insecta; order Orthoptera; family Acrididae; genus Schistocerca; species Schistocerca americana. The sequence goes on from NC_060126.1 coordinate 222,452,761, forward strand.
CTCATCAAGAAAGAGGGAAGGAGAGGGAAAGACGAAAGGATGTGGGTTTTAAGGGAGAGGGTAAGGAATCATTCCAATCCTGGGAGCGGAAAGACTTACCTTAGGGGGAAAAAAGGACGGGTATACACTCGCACACACACACATATGCATCCACACACATACAGACACAAGCAGACATATTTAAAGACAAAGAGTTTGGGCAGAGATGTCAGTCGAGGCAGAAGTGCAGAGGCAAAGATGTTGTTGAATGACAGGTGAGGTATGAGTGGCGGCAACTTGAAGTTAGCGGAGATTGAGGCCTGGTGGATAACGGGAAGAGAGGAAATATTGAAGAGCAAGTTCCCATCTCCGGAGTTCGGATAGGTTGGTGTTAGTGGGAAGTATCCAGATAACCCAGACGGTGTAACACTGTGCCAAGATGTGCTGGCCGTGCACCAAGGCATGTTTAGCCACAGGGTGATCCTCATTACCAACAAACACTGTCTGCCTGTGTCCATTCATGTGAATGGATAGTTTGTTGCTGGTCATTCCCACATAGAATGCATCACAGTGTAGGCAGGTCAGTTGGTAGATCACGTGGGTGCTTTCACACGTGGCTCTGCCTTTGATCGTGTACACCTTCCGGGTTACAGGACTGGAGTAGGTGGTGGTGGGAGGGTGCATGGGACAGGTTTTACACCGGGGGCGGTTACAAGGGTAGGAGCCAGAGGGTAGGGAAGGTGGTTTGGGGATTTCATAGGGATGAACTCAGAGGTTACGAAGGTTAGGTGGACGGCGGAAAGACACTCTTTGTGGAGTGGGGAGGATTTCATGAAGGATGTATCTCATTTCAGGGCAGGATTTGAGGAAGTCGTATCCCTGCTGGAGAGCCACATTCAGAATCTGATCCAGCCCCGGAAAGTATCCTGTCACAAGTGGGGCACTTTTGTGGTTCTTCTGTGGGAGGTTCTGGGTTTGAGAGGATGAGGAAGTGGCTTTGGTTATTTGCTTCTGTACCAGGTCGGGAGGGTAGTTGCGGGATGCGAAAGCTGTTGTCAGGTTGTTGGTGTAATGCTTCAGGGATTCTGGACTGGAGCAGATTCGTTTGCCATGAAGACCTAGGCTGTAGGGAAGGGACCATTTGATGTGGAATGGGTGGCAGCTGACGTAATGGAGGTACTGTTGCTTGTTGGTGGGTTTGATGTGGACGGACGTGTGAAGCTGGCCATTGGACAGGTGGAGGTCAACATCAAGGAAAGTGGCATGGGATTTGGAGTAGGACCAGGTGAATCTGATGGAACCAAAGGAGTTGAGGTTGGAGAGGAAATTCTGGAGATCTTCTTCACTGTGAGTCCAGATCATGAAGATGTCATCAATAAATCTGTACCAAACTTTGGGTTGGCTGGCCTGGGTAACCAAGAAGGCTTCCTCTAAGTGACCCATGAATAGGTTGGCGTACGAAGGGGCCATCCTGGTACCCATGGCTGTTCCCTTTAATTCTTGGTATGTGTGGTCTTCAAAAGTGAAGAAGTTGTGGGTCAGGATGAAGCTGGCTAAGGTAATGAGGAAAGAGGTTTTAGGTAGGGTGGCAGGTGATCGGCGTGAAAGGAAGTGCTCCACCGCAGCGAGGCCCTGGACGGGCGGGATATTTGTGTATAAGGAAGTGGCATCAATGGTTACAAGGATGGTTACCCCCAGAAACCATCCGGGTTATCTGGATACTTCCCACTAACACCAACCTATCGGAACTCCGGAGATGGGAACTCGCTCTTCAATACACTCCTGGAAATTGAAATAAGAACACCGTGAATTCATTGTCCCAGGAAGGGGAAACTTCATTGACACATTCCTGGGGTCAGATACATCACATGATCACACTGACAGAACCACAGGGACATAGACACAGGCAACAGAGCATGCACAATGTCGGCACTAGTACAGTGTATATCCACCTTTCGCAGCAATGCAGGCTACCATTCTCCCATGGAGATGATCGTAGAGATGCTGGATGTAGTCCTGTGGAACGGCTTGCCATGCCATTTCCACCTGGCGCCTCAGTTGGACCAGCGTTCGTGCTGGACGTGCAGACCGCGTGAGACGACGCTTCATCCAGTCCCAAACATGCTCAATGGGGGACAGATCTGGAGATCTTGCTGGCCAGGGTAGTTGACTTACACCTTCTAAAGCACGTTGGGTGGCACGGGATACATGCGGATGTGCATTGTCCTGTTGGAACAGCAAGTTCCCTTGCTGGTCTAGGAATGGTAGAACGATGGGTTCGATGACGGTTTGGATGTACCGTGCACTATTCAGTGTCCCCTCGACGATCACCAGTGGTGTACGGCCAGTGTAGGAGATCGCTCCCCACACCATGATGCCGGGTGTTGGCCCTGTGTGCCTCGGTCGTATGCAGTCCTGATTGTGGCGCTCACCTGCACGGCGCCAAACACGCATACGACCATCATTGGCACCAAGGCAGAAGCGACTCTCATCGCTGAAGACGACACGTCTCCATTCATCCCTCCATTCACGCCTGTCGCGACACCACTGGAGGCGGGCTGCACGATGTTGGGGCGTGAGCGGAAGACGGCCTAACGGTGTGTGGGACCGTAGCCCAGCTTCATGGAGACGGTTGCGAATGGTCCTCGCCGATACCCCAGGAGCAACAGTGTCCCTAATGTGCTGGGAAGTGGCAGTGCGGTCCCCTACGGCACTGCGTAGTATCCTACGGTCTTGGCGTGCATCCGTGCGTCGCTGCGGTCCGGCCCCAGGTCGATGGGCACGTGCACCTTCCGCCGACCACTGGCGACAACATCGATGTACTGTGGAGACCTCACGCCCCACGTGTTGAGCAATTCGGCGGCACGTCCACCCGGCCTCCCGCATGCTCACTATATGCCCTCGCTCAAAGTCCGTCAACTGCACGTACGGTTCACGTCCACGCTGTCGCGGCATGCTACCAGTGTTAAAGACTGCGATGGAGCTCCGTATGCCACGGCAAACTGGCTGACACTGACGGCGGCGGTGCACAAATGCTGCGCAGCTAGCGCCATTCGACGGCCAACACCGCGGTTCCTGGTATGTCCGCTGTGCCGTGCGTGTGATCATTGCTTGTACAGCCCTCTCGCAGTGTCCGGAGCAAGTATGGTGGGTCTGACACACCGGTGTCAATGTGTTCTTTTTTCCATTTCCAGGAGTGTATATCCTCTCTTCCCGTTATCCACCAGGCCTCAATCTCCGCTAATTTCAAGTTGCCGCCACTCATACCTCACCTGTCATTCAACAACATCTTTGCCTCTGCACTTCTGCCTCGACTGACATCTCTGCCCAAACTCTTTGTCTTTAAATATGTCTGCTTGTGTCTGTATATGTGTGGATGGATATGTGTGTGTGTGCGAGTGTATACCCGTCCTTTTTTCCCCCTAAGGTAAGTCTTTCCGCTCCCGGGATTGGAATGACTCCTTACCCTCTCCCTTAAAACCCACATCCTTTCGTCTTTCCCTCTCCTTCCCTCTTTCCTGATGAGGCAACAGTTTGTTGCGAAAGCTTGAATTTTGTGTGTATGTTTGTGTTTGTTTGTGTGTCTGTCGACCTGCCAGCACTTTCATTTGGTAAGTCATATCATCTATTTTTTTAGATATATTTTTCCTACGTGGAATGTTTCCCTCTATTATATATAATTGTGTATCGCTATGTGTTAAGTGTGTTTAATGAAATAACTTATTGCATTACCTAAAAAATATTCTTCAAATTTCACACGTGCACTTGAAAAACTCTGTGTTTGTCTGATAATGTAAAATAATCTAGAAAAATGTTAATGTTCATTTGTTTCCATTCTTAAATCTTTGAAATTAGTTCACCAATTGCTTTCATTTGACAGAATGTTGCCATCGAATTTGCGTATGTGTTTATACGCAGCAATGACGATACGATTGTGAAAAGTTATAATAGGGTATTTGACTGTGTTCAGGAAATCATCTTATATTGTTAATTACGTCATTTTATGCTCATAATAAGCTGTGTTTCCTCATGAATATAAATATTAACAATAAGAAATTTCTTTCTTTCTTCTTGTAAAAAAAATAAGAAATAAAATAAAAATGCAAAAGCATAAATAAAATGAAATTTAATATTAAATATGTATATTCACAATACTGCACTTAAATATTAAATTCTAATCTCCTTCTACGCCCACTTTTTGAAAATCTTGTAATTACTTTTTCTATGTCTACAGGAATCTGGTAATGAATATGCATAAGTGCAAGACCAAGGAGGCAGTTTTCATTCATTGATGTTCTTAAATAAGCTTTCAGGTGCCGCAATGATGAAAACAATCTTTTAGCAGATGCAGTTGTCACTGGAAGCATTGCCAGGACCAATAAAAGCTTATGTATTATAGGATATGCATCCTTATCACATCTAGCCAATATGTCAAGGGCAATGGTTGGGAGCTCTTTTTGTCGTTCCTTTTCTTGATTCCATTTCTGTCGCCACAACATTTCATTCCTTAACATAAGAGAAGCAATGCCTTCGTCCATGTCAAGCAACGAACCAAAGCGGTTGGTGAGGGACTCTGCAATTTTTTCTGTTTCACCTGCAGAGATCTTCAGAATACTTTCTGGACTTGTTCTCAACAGATAAGTAAGATTCTCAGCCACCTGTGTAATAGCTCTCTGGAACAGGGCATTTTCCCTGATAGACTGAAATATGCTATTGTTATACCTTTGCATAAAAAGGGGGATAGATCTGATGTCAACAATTACCGTCCAATCTCCCTTCTAACAGCTTTATCCAAAATTTTTGAGAAAGTAATGTATTCAAGAGTAGCTTCACATATCTGTAAAAATGAAATACTAACAAAATGTCAGTTTGGTTTCCAGAAAGGTTTTTCAACAGAAAATGCCATATATGCTTTCACCAGTCAAATTTTGAATGATCTGAATAACCGAACACCTCCCATTGGGATTTTTTGTGATCTCTCAAAGGCTTTTGATTGTGTAAATCATGAAATTCTGCTAGACAAGCTCAAGTATTGTGGCATGAGTGGGACAGTGCACAAATGGTTTAATTTGTACCTAACTGGAAGAGTGCAGAAAGTTGAAATAAGTAGTTCTCGTAACATGCAAAGATCAGCACATTCCTCAAACTGGGGAACTATCAAGAATGGGGTTCCACAAGGGTCAGTCTTGGGTCCTTTGTTGTTCTTATTATATATTAATGACTTGCCATTCTATATTCATGAAGAGGCAAAGTTAGTTCTCTTTGCTGATGATACAAGTATAGTAACCACACCTGAGAAACAAGAATTAACTGATGAAATTGTCAATACTGTCTTTCAGAAAATTACTAAGTGGTTCCTTGTAAACAGACTCTCACTGAATTTTGATAAGACACAGTACATACAGTTCCATACAGTGAATGGTATGACGCCATTAATAAATATAGACCTTAATCAGAAGCATATAGCTAAGGTAGAATATTCCAAATTTTTAGGTATGTCCATTGATGAGAGATTAAATTGGAAGAAACACATTGATGATCTGCTGAAACGTTTGAGTTCAGCTACTTATGCAATAAGGGTCATTGCAAATTTTGGTGATAAACATCTTAGTAAATTAGCTTACTACGCATATTTTCACTCATTGCTTTCATATGGCATCATATTCTGGGGTAATTCATCACTGAGGAATAAAGTATTTATTGCACAGAAGCGTGTAATAGGAATAATAGCTGGAGTCCACCCAAGATCATCCTGCAGACATTTATTTAAGGATCTAGGGATATTCACAGTAGCTTCTCAGTATATATACTCTCTTATGAAATTTGTTATTAACAACCAAACCCAATTCAAAAGTAATAGCAGTGTGCATAACTACAATACTAGGAGAAAGGACGATCTTCACTATTCAAGATTAAATCTAACTTTGGCACAGAAAGGGGTGAATTATACTGGCACTAAAGCCTTTGGTCACTTACCAAATAGTATCAAAAGTCTGACAGATAACCAACAAGTATTTAAGAAGAAATTAAAAGAATTTCTGAATGACAACTCCTTCTACTCCATAGAGGAATTTTTAGATATAAATTAAGAAAAAAAAAAACACACAAAAAAAGTAGTTATATTAACTTAAGTATGTTGTTAAATTAACCTAATTATGTCATGTATTGGAAAATTCGACTCATTCCACATCATTACGAAATATCGTATTCATGATCCATGGAACTAGTATTAATCTAATCTAATCTAATCTAATCTGAACACATCCAAAGTTTCAGCAGAGTATCTTTCTCGTAAATCAGTTATAATGAAGTCCAGTAGGGGAGCATAGACTGTTACTCAGTAATATTCTTCTGCTGAATTTGTTTGACAGTTGTTGACAATGTGGTCATTTGAGATACCTTAGTGCTAACTTCTTGTAGCTTAATCTACAGACATCACTGACACCAATACCCAAGGGGGGACATGAATCCAGTCTTCGCGTATGCGCAGCTCATGACAACACCTACAGCTGTTCCACTATAGCAACCAAGCACCATTGGGTTTTGAGAGTCCTGTGAAATACTTATGAAATGGTGGTGAAATATATATTATCAATAAAATCATGTGAGAGGAAAGCAGGTGGGAAATGATGCCATTATGGGATTCAGAAACAGGACGTAAACAGTAAAAATTCATGAACTAACAACAGGAGCTCATTTTTTCTTTAAATACAGTTATGACAGTTTAGCAAGCTTGAGAGCAGATTCTTCCTTCTGCCCTGGCAGTTTCCTTGGCTATTTACAAACACCAGTTTGTTTCTTCAAGATTTGACTTCCGAAATAAGCGAACAGTTTAGAGCAAAGCCACAACTCTAACACGGTTATGAAATTCATGCTTTTTTCTGATTGCGGTAGAAGCATATGCTTAGTACCTCAGAATAAATTATATTGATGAGGAAAATGCATCTTCCTCGGTCTTTGGCAGAGTTGCCCTCTGCACTTTGGAGGAAGAGTAACGAATCTGAGTTTTCTCGATTTCAGTATCTGCTTGAATCTGCTGACCATAACATTTATATTCTTACTGTATGAGAAAATGGATTGTGAATTAATCCACAGACGCTATTTTCGTGTACATTATTACATTTGGCTAATTAATGTTTGTTCACATTCCACATCAAAAGTGAGAAGAAAGCCAAAATGGGGGAGAAACGTTAATCCAGATCGAAAACGTGCAATTGCAGAATAAAATGGACTGTCGTAAGGTTCTCACTATTTGCAACTAATGAGAATATTTTCAAGTATTCCTTCGGTGTTCATCACTTAATTATCAACACCATCTCTTTGCAAATTGCCACTAGAAACAAAATCTTACATACGTACTGCAGGGAAAATGCTAAAAAAGGGACACAGATCGCTCATGCCTCAGCAAATATTATCATTTTATTTGTTAAGTATAGTTATTTCTTCTGTAGTTTATTCGCTAAATGGAAGAGGCTTCAAGGTCTCCTTTTGAATTGTTACATCAACTTCCGTGCCATTGTTTACATCTTCGACTTCAAGTAAAACATACTAGATAGGCCAATGTAATCAGCCGCTAAAGCAGTCAGAAAAAAAAGATCGGTCGCACACCAGGGGGAGGGGGGGGGGGGGGGGGCAATTGCTCTACTCAACTCTAAACACTACTCTTATTCAACCAGAAAATAAAATCCTCACAAAATCACTAAATGTTACCAAATAGTTGACCTGTCAGAATATTCACATCAGTCTAACACCACAGTTATCATTTAATTAGCAAAATTACAGTTCTTTGTTCCAGTATTATCACTTTAAGCTCATAATTGTTCAGAATACAAATAGAAGTTTCCAGATTACCTATGGATACAATGAAGCAGCATTACAAGACTTGTAAATATTGCTTTTTTGGTTAATCTCTCATTCCAGCTGCAGTGTCATGAATTGCACAATATAAACAGTACCCAATATTGCCTAGTTCACAATTGCATCATCAGTACAGTACCACCACATTTTTTGTATACAGTTATCTTTTTCATTGCTCAACCATGTCTGTCAGCTCCATTACTTTACTTACCTTTCTTACCTTGTTACCTAGTGGAGCACATTCTCAAAAAATATCTCTACTGCAGAGACAGGCTCCCTAATCATTAAGACCATCACATTATTCATTATTTTATTATTGTTTCATTATCTAATAAATAAACACCTTCTCTGTTTATCTAATGTACACTTGATTCTACTGAAAAACATCCCACAGTAACAGATCCTTATGCAAAGGAAACTTAACAGTCATTACTCATCAGACAAAATTAACACTTAGAAAAACTACTCTGTCACTATATTCCATCAAATTGCTTGATATTCTACCCCAAATGGTGATATACATACAAATCTTATGTACTCTTTCCACACCCATTACTCCAGGCAACTACATTTAATGTTGTAATTCCTTAATGTTAGAAAAGGCTGTACCGTGACACTTTTATGGGTAGATAGTTATCTCCATATACTGCTTTAAAGACCACAAACACTTCTATTATACCACTTTTAATATTAATATCCCAGTATTCAAGATGGTTTTTACTGCACCTTGCCTCTGCTGCTGCACCAATGAGTTCATTACTTCAGATGTTAATTATCCTCCACATATGCTGACACCTTTCATTTTCAGTTTACCTTACCTCTTTGTTTGACAGAAATTTTTCAATCATTGTACCAGTTTACTTTCTTCCATCCTCTTATGATTGCATTACTTATCATTAACACAATGTAATACATATAATTATACAGATCACTGAGGAAAATTTTCCAACATATTTCTAAACTGAAGTATTCTACTGCACAAAATCACTTGAAAGTCAAAGAGAGGGTCTCTGATTTACTTAAAAACTACAGGTAGGATAACAGAAGAGTTTGAATGTCTCAGGAAACATGAAAAATGAGACAGACAGCTGGGGTAAGCATTATCACCACATAATGAATCCAACACAGAATTTTGAGCCCTGTACTTGCTATTTACACAAGTAATTATTCCCGAATATTACATCAAAACTGCGATTTAGGATCACCAACAAATTGCACCACAACAACTGTCCTGCCAGTTCCACAGTTATTAGTATCTCTTGTTTCACACTCTTTAATAGCTTACCAGTAGCATCAATAATTCTTATTCCAGAAACAAGCATCATTATTATACCCTCAGTGTTCTTAATAGATTCAGAAAGTGCCTGTGACATGCTATTCAAATCACTACCATTGTTCAGCAGACGCTTAACATGTATACCTTGCACACTTGCTGCTATTACAGGATGCCACACTTCCTGTTTACTTACCATATGATCTTCTTCATACAACAAATTGTCAGCCTTTTCCCTGGAAAAACTATCAGCCTGCTTACCAAAATGATTATCCGATCCACTGTCACCTTCTCTATACTTTAGATTTTGTACTTCTTCCACCTTTCTCTCAATTTCAGCCAATTTTGAATCTATATTTTCAATTACTTTTATCAGTTTTTCCTCTACCACTACTGCACACTTGGTTTCTACCCCCATAGCTAAACCATTTTTAATCTCATCAATTTGGTTCTCAAGTTTAACCCTATTTGCAGCACATAATTTCTCAGAAACCTCCACCTTCCTACTATTGTCATCACAAAGTTTCTCTCCCTCTTCTACACATTTACTACTTAAGGTTAATTTCCCATTAGTATTATCACACTCTTTGACTATCACTTATTTAATTCTGAAATATTAAAGCTGGCTACCTGAATCTCCTTTTTAATTTCTTTCTTCAGTTCACCCTTTAAGCTAACCATGTCAGTTCTAATGCTATCGGGTTAATTTTCCACCCTAGACATACTACTCATAATTTGCCTCAACATCACTTTCAAGATCCGTCCGCCATAAACGGTTGCTCTTGCTGACTTTCGCTACTAGATTCCTCCTTCTTAACCTTAATGACCTCATCCACTTCAATATTGTTTTTGTCCATTTCACTCACCTCGCCACAAAATGTAGATAAAGCTTTTGTCATTTCATTTACAATAGGACTTTTATCACTATCATTCAAAGTTACATTCATGTCTTAAAAACAAAGATTCCATGACTTACCAAACAGGAAAGCGAGACAGACACAATAAAAAACACACAAACACACACACAGAATTTCAAGCTTTTGCAACCAACGGTTGCTTCATCAGGAAAGAGGGAAGGAGAGGGAAAGACGAAAGGATGTGGGTTTTAAGGGTGAGGGTAAGGAGTCATTCCAATCCCGGGAGTGGAAAGACTTACCTTAGGGGGAAAAAAGGACGGGTATACACTCGCACACACACACATATCCATCCACACATATACAGACACAAGGAGACATATTAAAAGGCAAAGAGTTTGGGCAGAGATGTCAGTCAAGGCGGAAGTGCAGAGGCAAAGATGTTGTTGAATGACAGGTGAGGTATGAGTGGTGGCAACTTGAAATCAGTGGAGGTTGAGGCCTAGTGGATAATGGGAAGAGAGGATATACTGAAGGGCAAGTTCCCATCTCCAGAGTTTCGATAGGTTGGTGTTAGTGGGAAGTACCAGATAACCCGGATGCTGTAACACTGTGCCAAGATGTGCTGGCCGTGCACCAAGGCATGTTTAGCCATAGGGTGATCCTCATTACCAACAAACACTGTCTGCCTGTGTCCATTCATGTGAATGGACAGTTCAGTTTGTTGCTGGTCATTCCCACATAGAATGCATCACAGTGTAGGCAGGTCAGTTGGTAAATCACGTGGGTGCTTTCACACGTGGCTCTGCCTTTGATCGTGTACACCTTCCGGGTTACAGGACTGGAGTAGGTGGCGGTGGGAGGTTGCATGGGACAGGTTTTACACCGGGGGCGGTTACAAGGGTAGGAGCCAGAGGGTAGGGAAGGTGGTTTGGGGATTTCATAGGGATGAACCAAGAGGTTACCACCTTCCCTACCCTCTGGCTCCTACCCTTGTAACTGCCCCCTTAAAACCCACATCCTTTCATCTTTCCCTCTCCTTCCCTCTTTCCTGACAAAGCAACCGTTGGTTGTGAAAGCTTGAAATTCTGTGTATGTGTTTGTGTGTTTTTTATTGTGTCTGTCTACCAGTGCTTTCCCGTTTGGTAAATCATGGAATCTTTGTTTTTAATATATTTTTCCCATGTGGAATGTTTCTTTCTATTTTATTTACATTCATGTCTGATTTATAAGCATCTATAGAAGCAGTCTCACTTATGTTCTTCTGTTCATTTAACAACTTAACCTCTACAGCTTTGTCCTCAGTCACACTGTCTTGTTCATTAAGGCCATTCATTATGTATCACTTAATACAAAACAGATTTTGCAATGAATTACACTGTTTTAAATCACTCGTTGGCTGCTGCTCTGTTGTGTTTACCTCGACTCATGATCTGCTGCAAGTTGTAATTCTCTCGGGAAGGCGTCTTGTTTATCTCCGGTCAGCTGTGTCCACCTGTGAGCTGCTTGGCTGCTCCTGTACTCATTGGCTGCTTCCATAGAACCCACTCACTGATTGGCTGCTGCACCTTCTTTGTTATGAACCCCCGGCACTGATTGGCTGTATCATCTCTTCCATTTTAAAACTGTGCTGTAAACCGCTCAAGTTCACATTTCACTGTCAAAGTTCATGAGTTATAGTCTATTATGCCCACATACAATAATCCTCATGTTGGGGCACCATATGGAGCAGTTCACCTGCTTTGTTTCTTCATTAGTTATCCTCGGTGTTGATGTGTTGGCTGAAAAAATAGGGTGTGGATATGCAGTACTGTCTACGGTAAAGAGCGTAGCCAACAAGTGCAAAGTTGTGTTTCACAGTCTTTTACATTCACTTTTCACAGCCCCCAATAACACACAGCTATATATGGCCAGTGCACTATTGTTCTAACTTCCCATAAGCCTCATTAATAGTTTGCAGGCAAACATCAACATACTGCTACAATAGTTTACTGTTGAACATCTATGAACAGTAAAAATATAACCACATAATTCACAGTTCTTTTGGAATAATCAGGTACATATAGAACAGACACTGTCATTGCTTTAACACACAGCCTATTGGTGTAACACTTATTTCACTGTTAAGTTGATGCATTGTTGTCATTCTAACCAACACAGGTTCCTCATCTGAAACTCAGCCATGGACTGACTGTCTCATGACCAAAAATCAGGCACTTATATATCATCACAATAATAGGCCATGAAACTACACTTTGTTCAAAATCAAATTTACAGGAATTATAACTAAAACTTAACTCCTTAAATTAATTGAATACATCAAAAAGTTCATCTTTTTAACAGTTCCTTCTACTACAAGTGTTAGGATGAATTATTTGTTTAAATCAAGCAATTAACGTATATCGTAATGCAAGCAATACTATTAACAAAACTGTTAATTACCTGGGAATTAATTAAGTGCTGCCTTTGCTACCATGTTTTCGAAGAGAGCCAAATAGATACTTTAAGATTACTAGTATTTCATCTTCCAAATGTTTACAATTATTACAGAATTTATATTTGTTTACAAGTCAACAATAGAATTTAAGTTACAAAACAATTACTGATATTGCCCCATGATGAAAGATACTAACTAGGAATAGTGAAAAGAAATTAGAAAATCAGTTACATAGATAAAACTACGCACAAACTTAGATCTGGTGCTATATTCTTTAAAACTGAGGCCCAACCTTTCTCTTTTATGAAAATGCAGATTATATTCCATATGATAATGGTAATCAGTTAAAGTTGAAAAAATGAATTTTAGGGAGGCAGATGGCAAAACAAGAGGGGAAGTAAAAATATCCCAGCTTGCTTCATCACACAGTATGTGGACAAGTGTTATCCTGTAGGAAAATACCCTCTGATGTACAATTTTGCAGTCAGGATGAGTGGGATAACAGTGTGAATGCTCCTGCTGTTATATGAAATCACACCCCAGACCATTACTGCAGCTATAGGTACAGCGTGTGTAACATGCAGGCAGGTTGGTTGCAGGATGAAATCATAACCCAGACCATTACTCCAGGTGTAGATCCAGTATGTCTAGCATGCAGACAGGTTGGCTACAGATCCCCAAATGATCTCCTCCTAACTAACATACAGCCATCACTGGCACCAAGGCAGAACCAGATTTCATCAGAAAACACAGCAGACCTCCACCCTGTCCTCCTATGATCCCTCACTCAACACCACTGAAGTGACAAATGTCTGTGGTTTCAAGTCAGTGGAATGCACTGTACAGAACATCTTGCCCAGAGCTGTCCATGAAGTAACTGATTTGTAACAATTCATTGTGTGACTGTGGTGCCAACTGCTGGTCAAATTGCTGCTGCTGCTGCAGAGGCAGTATGATGCACCAGCTACACTGTACACAATGGTCACCCCCTCGGAAGTGCCAGTGGCCATCCAAAGCCTGGTCTTCTTGAGACCAAACATTCTTGTGTGGCTACTGCTGCCAGTGGACATATACAGTGGCTACATTCCAGCCAAGTATTTCTGCAGTTTTGCAGAAGGAACATCCAGCTTCTTGTAGCTCTATTACATGGCCTTGGTCAAACTTAGTGAGGTGTTGATAATGGTGTGTTACCTTAAAGGCATTCTTGATCAACATCAACTTACCACATCTAATGTTAAAGGTGATAAAAGCTCACGAACATTACAGTGAGTCTAATTTGCAACTGCACAGTGGTGCTGCTAGTACCACCCTTCTTTGACCGTCACAAGACCTGAAAATACATTATCTTTCAGATGTACAAATGTGCCCACCAACTTCAGTTTATACTGCACCACTGCCCCTTTGTGCTGCAATTTTTCCTGTTAACTGTCCACAAGATGATGATGCATTCTTCTGGTCAGGAAGATCCCCAGATCTCTCTCTGACAGTATATGTGGGAACAGCTTGGAAACATCAACCCTGTTCCAGTGAGAATATTTGGGATATCAAGGATGTTACAACAGTTGTCAGCCAGCTTGCCTCAGGAGAGGATACAACTACTTTGTGACACTATTCCCAACTAAATCATTATGTGCACCCAAGCCAGAGTGGAGTGCATCATTTACTGATGAGATCACTCATGCTGACAGGTTTTTTATTAATTTGACACTCTTTTGTAATCACTGGTATACACTGAAGAGCCATAGAAACTGGTACACCTTCCTAATATCGTGCAGAGCCCCTGTGAGCACACAGAACTGCCGCAGCACGATGTGGCATGGACTTGACTAATGTCTGAAGTAGTGCTGGAGGGAACTGACACAATGAATCCTGCAGAGCTGTCCATAAATCCATAATAGTATGATGGGGTGGATATCTCTTCTGAACAGCATGTTGCAAGGCATTCCAGATATGCTCAACAGCATTCATGTCTAGGGAGTTTGGTGGCTAGCAGAAGTGTTTAAATTCACCTTGAGATTAGACCACCCTGAGATTGGACCATTGATCAGCAAAAATGTGACACTTGGTTTGATGAATCATGTTTCTTGTTACACCAAGTCAATGGTGGCCGTACTCTGGGCTTTTGGGGGACTTGCAATGATACTTACTTTACTTTTTTGTGTCAAAAAAATTTCTCTGTAAGTTCTTCAACCCAATATCAGGCCATGTCAAGAGCTCCTTTCTGGTCAAGCCATAGGTCATCAGAGGTACATCTCTGGGGCAGCTATGACATTGTAGATGAACTTCCATGGGCTGGACTTCACCGCAGTCACATATTTGGTCTACTTCATCTTTAAGGCTCCATTTAATTAGATCTGTTTTGACTAGCAGTACACTTTTTCTGGTGCAATTCTGTGTTCTCAAAATCTTCCAGCTTGATACATTGCCCCTGGTTATTTGTTGTGAGGTGTACTAGTCCTCATTTAGCTCAATAGTAGGGAATCCCTTGTGGGATTTAAACTGTGAGCTCTGCATAAAGCATCGAGCAGGGGTTGGCATTCATTAAAAGTCGTTGAAATTTTTCTGTATGATCATGTGCAATTGTTCGGGTTCAGAATCTGAGAATATATAGCTTTGCAAGTGGTCGGGGTTTCATGCATCATGTTGTTAGCCTCCTTGTGTGATTGTCTTGCACTGTTTTTTTAGCATGTTGGAATTTGGACCCAATGGAACATGCATATTCCGCTTGGGCAGCTGTTCTTAATATAGTTGGTCTGGCTCCCCTTTTACTATTTGCTAATTTTCTCAAGACATTGTGCTTGTAATCAGATGTGACATGAAAACTGTGAACAGTTCCAGAATGAGATTTTTAGTCCGCAGTGGAGTGTGTGCTGATGAAACTTCCTGCCAGGTTAAAACTGTGTGCCAGACCAAGTCTTGAACTCTGGACCTCTACCTTCCATGGGCAAGTGCTCTACTGACTGTGAACATTATTGCAGATAAGCTGAATCCCTTCATATTCTAAGTCTGCCCTGATGGCAATATCAGTTCCTAGCAGGGTAACTGTCTGTGTCACAAGGTCAGAATCATGCTACATGGTTTGTGGGATATGATAGTGAACTCACATTGGCGTCACGTCTGGGATGGTCCCAGTTACTGGCACCATGCTGACAAACCTCTGGTGTACAATTTACTGTAAATGTTTGGCCTTTTACCTATGAATAGGCAGCTGGTGGTATACCATATACCTCTAGATATCTACCAAGGACTTGAACAATCCATGCCACTCAGAACTGCTACAGCATTGCATTCCAAAGGTGAACCAACCTGAGATTAATGCTTCTGCAGCGGGCCATTTTGAGTGGTGAATGCTAAAAATGTCAAATGTTTTAATACTGCCATTAAGTGTTTTATTTAAACTGGCATATATAATGCAGCAATGAGTTTAAAAATATGGAAAAAGTACCACTTATCCACAGAAATGTGTAGTTTATTATGGAAAACTCAGACTGTCATACTTCTTCACTTTAAACTGCGTATAACTGATGAAATAAAAAAATTCAAAATGAATTACAAATTTGATTTTTTTTTTTCCTGAAGCAAAGTTGCCACTCACTATATAGCAGAGATGCTGAGTCGCAAACAGCCACAAAAAAAGACCCTCACAATTATACCTTTGGCCATTCAGGCCTTCGTCAACAACAGACACACACTGTTCAGTTTTGTTTCCATATAGCTAACACTACATTTGACTTAAAAGCAGCTCACTAATGTCCATAAAAACTATACAGATTTCTGAATAAAATGTCATAAGAAAAATTAATTTTTAATATAATTTTCAGGGCTAATAGTTACAATAATTGTACAGTACATTTCAGTCAGCCTGATATATGCAGTTCTGTGTCACCTGACACTTATGTTTTGTAGCTGAATACATTTTTCCAAACTGTGTAAATGCCTTCGACAGTTTTGTGCTTTAATATGAAAACAATGTATGTCTTTTGTTGAGTCTCATATTTAGTAATCATGCTGTAAGACATATTTCCTCAGCTATTGTGACATTCTTGCATTTTTAATTTGGGCTGGACAAAGTAGCAGCATGTTTAGATATAAATTACCTAGCTGAGCAATTTGTTTCAGTGGCAGTTAGTTGAAGTAACACTGCAGTGAAAAATAGACTGAAATATTCAATAGCAGTAGATCCAACTGGTGATGTGCTGTGGTCCAAGCATATCATGAACTGAATGTTGGATGTGGTAGCACCTGTACTATTTCACGTGAAATCATTTCAGTGTACCATACATTTTCTGCTCTATCTTCACTTTCAGTCAATATTCCAGCAAGAGTGTGACTGTCACTTTCTGAACTGCTGCTACTTTTTTGGAAATACTCCCTATTGCTAGCATTTTCCAGTCACTCACAGTTTTCATTAATGGACACATTTCATTAAAAAAATTGCAAAAGTGAATGAAATAAAACACTGAAAACATTAACTTAAAGAAAAATAGCATTGAAAAAATATTAAATAACAATACTACACAACAACAAAGGCATTGAGTGAAATGGCACAATGTAAACAAATATTATGTAGCATGATGTCAACAAATGAACGATGCAGTAACAGAGTTACCTATTGTCAATTTTTCACTGTGCTGGTGCCCAGAAGTTGGATTAACTATTGATGTACACATAAATTGAAATGTTGAGCTTCAATACTGAGCATGCTAGCTACATCTACAGATGAATTTTACAAGCTGAACAAAAGTAAACAGTGTAACAACAAACTGGCACTCTGCCAGTACAGAAATCGGTAGGGAGTAATGATAGATCGTTACCAAGACATTCAGAGGGTCAAGCAGGTGGTTATAATGGTTTGGTTCATGTGTGTGTGTGTGTGTGTGTGTGTGTGTGTGTGTGTGTGTGTGTGTGTGTGTGTGTGCGTGTCTGTCTTCAGGACAAAGTATTTTGTTTCTGTAAGGTAATTACTTGAAAGCAATCGTCTCACATAGTTTTATAGTCTTCTGCTGAATTTTACTCTTAGTGCAATTTCTATAAGTTTTGTAGCTTTACTGCTACTTCAGTGTGAAGCTTTTAAATTACTCATATGAACTCTTCTTTGAACCAGGGTGGGATGGCATGCAGTGTGACTGCCGCTGTAGTCAGGAGAAATATGGTAAGAACTGCTCTCGGCAGTGCCACTGTCAGAATGGTGCTGTCTGCAACCCACAGAAAGGTGAGTTGTTGGTGAAATTGTAAATGTAGTGAGGTAAGATAATCACTATTCAGTTGACAGGTGGACATATATCTTTAGTCTCTAACAACTCAGTTTACATTGGTTTTTATCTTGTAACCTGCATTAAAAATAATAATAATGGAACTGTTATACATATCTGACATCTTGTACAGGGAATCTCAAAACCTTTTGGGTCAAATTGAGAATGGTGGTAATTGGTCCACAACTGATTGTATTGAGATAGGGAACCAATAGTCAGTAATGTATATTTCTTGTGTTAAGGACATCCAGTAATTCTTCAAAGTGATGACTGTCAGTTTTGGTACTGTATTGCAACAACGCATGCAGTTCTGCCATGCTCTCGTGAAGATCCTGGGTGTATGTTGTACACCTGAACAGGCAGCAAGTGATAAACAGCATACACCCCTGAAACCAACAGACAGACATACTGTACACAACTTAGCTCATAGAACGTGTGTCAGGTGATTACTGCATGACTGGTGCTATGACCGGTGATCCATGCACACCACTATTGGGTGGAGTTGGTTATATATTAGATCAGACAGCTTGTGATGTGCCCATGGTGAGGTGTGTAACTGCGTATATGTAGTCTAGGATGTAATGTTACCCATCACGAGATTTGGCAGACATTCTTTTAATGTACAGTGTGGCAGGATGCAGTGCCCATAATGCAGCATAAATGCACAGACAACACTTTTTCAACCAGTGTTAGTCTAATTGGAAGAATTTTATCTCTGTAGATACCAACTTATGAGAGATGGGGGTCATTCATGCCACATAGAGAAGGCCAAGGTTCCTGCCAACACTAGCCTTTGAGTAGGCATGTTGGTTTATCTGGCCAACCACCCAGGAATAAACACTCATCAAACTGCCCATGAAACGCACACTTTGAAGGATATACTGTGGATAGTAGTGGTAGAATAGGTATTACACCCCTATTATAGAGAATGTGTGCAAGCACTGGGACCAATGGATTTTTGAGCCCAGTGTTCACTTCTGTCAATGGATTATCCACCACAGTGCTGTAGTGCCAAACTTCAAATAGTTTGTATTGTTCATGAACAGGGCCTTTTTCAACCATGATGATGATTTCAACAGTCGCAACAGCCATGTATGGATTGAGGACAATGCCGACACCACCCACATCAGTGACTACCAGCAATGATTCTCTATCAATGTATACATGAGCATTATCCAAGATGAGCTGATAGGACCATATTTTCTACCTCCCTGTCTGACTGGTCCACATTACTTGGTGTCCCTTCAAGATGTGCTGACACAGTTCTTGGAGACTGTAACTCCTGTTGCTCATGAAAGAATATGGCTTCAACATGTCATTACACTAGCCCATTTTAGTTTTAATGTCTGTTAGCACCTGAACAACACATACCCTGATCACTGGATTGGAAGGGGGAGGGAGGGGGGGGGGGGGGGGGGAGTGGAGGTGGGGTCCTATCCTGTGGCTGGCACAATCACCAGATGGTATACTTCTGGACATTTGCCTCTGGGGTTACATCAAGACATTGTTATATGAAACCTCCATAGAACTATATGAAGACCTGCTGGCTAGGGTCCATATGCTTGTCTCCTGGTACAACACACAGCAGGGATCTTTGAGAAAGTATGGCAGAACTTCATGCACCATTGTCATGGATTCTTTGAGACTAGGGGTTGTTACTTTGAACAATTACTGTGAGCTACATTGTTGTTACATAGTGTGCACTTTGTATGTCTGTAACACAACAAATATGCATTTCTGACCACCAGTTCCATATCTCAATATAATCAGTTGTGGACCCACTACAACCTGTTTTAATTTGATCCAAAAGGTTTGAGACTCCCTGTAGAACCAGAACTCATGTGTGAAATAAAGGTTAATTGTCTCTCAAGTAATCTCTCTTTAGAAATATTATATTTATCTGTTTAGAAAATATGAGATATGTCCTGAAATTAAGTGTATTCAGCTGTTTAAAAATTGAGTAGTAGTAGTAGTAGTAGTAGTAGTAGTAGTAGGTATTCTGCCTTATGGCAGGTCTTGTCATTGGTTAAGCCTCTTCCATTCTTGTCTGTTCATAGCCAGTCTTGTCATTTTTGAATATTTGTCCTCTTATATATTGTCCAGCATTTGATATCTTCTTTTCCCTCTTCCCCTTTTCCCCTGCACCATTCTTTCCTTCAACAAACAGTCCCTCGTCAAACAATGTCCAATCCAGTTCCACTTTCTCTTTCTAGTGACTTTCAGCATGTTCCTTTCTTCTTCAGCTCTTCTTAATACGTCATTCTTTACTCAGTCTTCCCATTTCACTTTTCCCATTCTTCTCCATATTCACATCTCTAGTGCCTCCAATCTTCTTTCATCTTCCTTCCTCAATATCCAGGTCTCTGCACCATACTGTGCAATGCCCCAGATGTAATGCTTGGCAAGTCTTTTCCTCAGATATTTGTTTAATGGCCCGCAAAGTAATTTCTGTTTCCTCTTGAATTGTTCTTTTGCCATTGCAATTATTTTCCGAAATTGTGTTGAGCAATACATACCATCCATTATTACACTTCAAGTAATTGAAGTTATTCACTTGCTCTATTTCCTCTCCCCCTATTTTCATATGGCATTTTCTCCCCTTTCTTCCAATTACCATGCTTTTCATTTTCTTCTTGTTAGTCTTCTTTCCATATTCTTCTAATTTTGTGTCTAGATCATCTAACATTTATTCAATCTCATTTGCATTCTCTACATCACAACCATGTAGTCTGCAAATCTTATACACTTCACTCTCTGACCCCCTATACAAATTCCTCTCCTTCCATCAAAACTTTCATTAATAATTTCCTCCAGATAGATATTGAACAGTGTTGGTGATAAACAACAACCTTGTCTTACCCTTCTTCCCTGTTCAATTTCTTCACTCATCACACCTCCTATTTTTACTCTTGCTCTCTGGTTCAAATATAAATTTCTAATTAGCCATATGTCCCTCCAGTCAACTCCATGTTTCCTTACAATTTCTATCAGTTTGTCCCATCCGAAAATTCACATTATGTTTGGATGTTGCTCTCCAAGCACTTTGTAAACTAAGGGATAAGCATTCTTTTTCCTTTGTCACAAATATCTCCCCCTATCTCTCACCCCCCCCCCCCCCCCCCATGAACCATGGACCTTGCCATTGGTGGGGAGGCTTGCGTGCCTCAATGATACAGATAGCCGTACTGTAGGTGCAACCACAATGGTGGGGTATCTGTTGAGAGGCCAGACAAACATGTGGTTCCTGAAGAGGGGCAGCAGCCTTTCCAGTAGTTGCAGGGGCAACAGTCTGGATGATTGACTGATCTGGCCTTGTAACACTAACCAAAATGGCTTTTCTGTTCTGGTGCTGTGAACGGCTGAAAGCAAGGGGAAACTACAGCCGTAATTTTTCCCAAGGGCATGCAGCTTTACTGTATGATTAAATGATGATGGCGTCCTCTTGGGTAAAATATTCCGGAGGTAAAATAGTCCCCCATTCGGATCTCCGGGTGGGGACTACTCAAGAGGATGTCGTTATCAGGAGAAATAAAACTGGCGTTCTACAGAGCGGAGTGTGGAATGTCAGATCCCTTAAATTGTAAGACATTTCCAGGGGCAGATGTGGACTCCGACCACAATCTATTGGTTATGAACTGTAGATTAAAACTGAAGAAACTGCAAAAAGGTGGGAATTTAAGGAGATGGGACCTGGATAAATTGAAAGAACCAGAGGTTGTACAGAGTTTCAGGGAGAGCATAAGGGAACAATTGACAGAAATGGGGGAAAGAAATACAGTAGAAGAAGAATGGGTAGCTTTGAGGGATGAAATAGTGAAGGCAGCAGAGGATCAAATAGGTAAAAAGACGAGGGCTAGTAAAAACCCTTGGGTAACAGAAGAAATATTGAATTTAATTGATGAAAGGAGATAATATAAAAATGCAGTAAATGAAGCAGGCAAAAAGGAATACAAACGTCTCAAAATTTAGATCGACAGGAAGTGCAAAATGGCTAAGCAGGGATGGCTAGAGGACAAATGTAAGGATGTAGAGGCTTATTTCACTAGGGGTAAGATAGACACTACCTACAGGTAAATTAAAGAGACCTTTGGAGAAAAGGGAACCACTTGCATGAATATCAAGAGCTTTGATGGAAACCCAGTTCTAAGCAAAGAAGGGAAAGCAGAAAGGTGGAAGGAGTATGTAGAGGGTCTATACAAGGGCAATGTACTTGAGGACAATATTATGGAAATGGAAGAGGATGTAGATGAAGATGAAATGGGAGATATGATACTGCGTGAGGAGTCTGACAGAGCACTGAAAGACCTGAGTCGAAACAAGGCCCCAGGAGTAGACAACATTCCATTAGAACTACTGACAGCCTTGGGAGAGCCAGTCCTGACAAAACTCTACCATCTGGTGAGCAAGATGTATGAGACAGGTGAAATACCCTCAGACTTCAAGAAGAATATAATAATTCCAATCCCAAAGAAAGCAGGTGTTGACAGATGTGAAAATTACTGAACTATCAATTTAATAAGTCACAGCTGCAAAATACTAACGCGAATTCTCTACAGACAAATGGAATAACTGATAGAAGCCAACCTCAGGGAAGATCAGTTTGGATTCCATATAAATGTTGGAACACATGAGGCAATACTGACCCTACGACTTATCTTAGAAGAAAGATTAAGGAAAGGCAAACCTACGTTTCTAGCATCTGTAGACCTAGAGAAAGCTTTTGACAAAGTTGAATGGAATACTCTCTTTCAAATTCTGAAGATGGCAGGCATAAAATACAGGGAGCGAAAGGCTATTTTCAATCTGTACAGAAAGCAGATGGCAGTTATAAGAGTCGAGGGACATGAAAGGGAAGCAGTGGTTGGGAAGGGAGTGAGACAGTGTTGTAGCCTCTCCCTAATGCTATTCAATCTGTATATTGAGCAAGCAGTAAAGGAAGTGAAAGAAAAGTTCAGAGTATGTATTAAAATCCATGGAGAAGAAATAAAAACTTTGAGGTTCGCCGATGACATTGTAATCCTGTCAGAAACAGCAACGGACTTGGAAGAGCAGTTGAACAGAATGGACAGTTTCTTGAAAGGAGGGTATAAGATGAACATCACCAAAAGCAAAATGAGGAGAATGGTATGTAGCCGAATTAAGTTGGGTGATGCTGCGGGAATTAGATTAGGAAATGAGACACTTAAAGTAGTAATGGAGTTTTGCTATTTGGGGAGCAAAAGCACTGATGATGGTTGAAGTAGAGAGGATATAAAATGTAGAATGGCAATGGCAAGGAAAGCGTTTCTGAAGAAGAGAAATTTGTTAACATCAAGTATAGATTTAAATGTCAGGAAGTCGTTTCTGAAAGTGTTTGTATGGAGTGTAGCCATGTATGGAAGTGAAATATGGACGATAAATAGTTTAGACAAGAAGAGAATAGAAGCTTTTGAAATGTGGCACTACAGAAGAATGCTGATGATTAGATGGGAAGATCACATAACTAATGAGGAGGTATTGAATGGAATTGGGGAGAAGAGGAGCTTGTGGCACAACTTGACTAGAAGAAGGGATCGGTTGATAGGACATGTTCTGAGACATTGAGGGATCACCAATTTAGTATTGGAGAGCAGCGTGCAGGGTAAAAATCGTAGAGGGAGACCAAGAGATGAATACACTAAGCAGATTCAGAAGGATGTAGGCTGCAGTAGGTACTGGGAGATGAAGAAGCTTGCACAGGATAGAGTAGCATGGAGAGCTGCATCAAACCAGTCTAAGGACTGAAGACCACAACAACAACAACAACCTCTTCCAACCATTGCCTGATGGCCCTCTTGATCTCACCATTAATAAAAAACATTCATCAACATATTTAATGGGGGACACAATCAAAATCTAAAGGGTCCAAATTAGGGCTGTGAGTGGGAAGGTTGATGATGATCAATCACATGAAACAACAAGTTGCTTTGTAATGTTTGCTGTGCGGGTAGATACATTGCCATATAATGAGCACACTGCTTTTGTTAACATTCCACTTCTTTTGTTCTCTGTCATTCTTATAGTTTTTTAGGGTTTCAGTGTACCCCATAACATTAATTACTTTTCACTGGTACAAAAATTTAGTGAGGAGAATCCCTTTATGGCTCACATATGACAGAGACCATGATGTTTTGGACCAAAACTACAGTTCTGAATTTTTTTCACTGATGGTGAGGATTGATGTCACCACTACATTGATTTTCTTTTTGTCTCACAAGTGTAGTGGGCCACCCATGGTTTTTTGCCAGTTGCCAGTATGAAGCAATTGAGAAAATTTCCATGGAGATGAGATTCTATTGACTTTGTGTTGATGTGTGAGCTGGTTTGGTATCCACCTCACATGCAATTTTTGAAAACCAAGTGTTCCAGTAATGATTTCATGCAGAAGAGATTGAAGGTTACCATGAATCATTTCCTCAAACCTATTCACCATTTTATTAGTCACAATTATTCATCATGAACATTCTTCTGCCAGCTTCAAACTCACAACACCACTTGTACACATTAGAGTAATTCATCACACCATCCCCATAAACAGATCTGGTTTTGTATTAGATCTGGAATGCCGCATTTCACTTTACAAGGAGAAACAGATTATACTTGAACCGTGAATTTACCTTCAGAACTTTTTCTTAAGAATTTACTTCATTTACTAGCTATTAATAAAGAACATTAACACATTTAATCACACTATGTGGGCATGGAAGTAGTTGCCAGTGGGTAACTACTAATGAAAACAAATTAAGTTTCTTTCAACAAATGGAAATTTTGTTCCTAAAAGCCACCCCCCCCCCTCGTTTATTTATTTATTTTATTTATTTATTTTTTTAAAAATACAGATTTAAAATTATAATCAGAGAGAGCCCACAAAATATCAAGCTACAATTTTATTCAGAGGCAGAAAGAACAATTATTGACAGTATGAGCTTTTGGGCTGAGAACCTTTTGACACGGCCATAATCACAACCGCTCACAACAACTTCTGAAAGACTACACTGGTGCAAATCTCCAACACACCAGATTACTTTAAACCAAAAATTTTAACAACTCGCACAAGCACATAAACTATGCTCCCCCTATGAGGGATGGAAATGGTACAAAACACTAACACTAAAAAATTTAACTTGCCACCAAAGGTGCAACTTGATTAACAAAAAAAAAAAAAAAAACTCTTACGGTGGAAGGGTGGCAAATTTATATACTTAAATGACCATTTAAATAAAAACCCATAAAATTCAGCCTTACATAAAATATACAAACATGCTCTACATTACACATATACTGCCTCTCAAGATGATAGGCAATATTTCAGGAATTCGGCCGTTACACTTCAAGCAATTAATTCGTTAACACCGAATCTGACAAACATGACAGAGGCACCTATTAATGTATGGCAGACCGACAGACAGACAGACAGACACTAACTGCCTAACAAAAGCGGACAAGAGACAGACGAGCAAGCTGGGGACGAGAGACTGACCAAGTAAATGAAACAACATATCACAAATCACTTAACTTCTAATAAACTGCGATGTCTGGTGAAGACCTGGTGCAGCATCCCAAAAGCACTCTCCTGAACCATCCGCTGCCAGCCGCTTCAACGGATGCATGAAGGTGCGCCGATCTCCTGTCTCAAGGCGTTGCTGCTCGCATTGGCCAGCCAATGTCGTGGGTTGACTCCTGTTGCTCTCATGTCGGCCGTGAAGCCACTACCCCTCACTACACAATGCAGCCCACTGGACTGACGTGGTGACCTCACATGCACCAACGCTCAAGGTGGACCAGTCATCTTGTTTCTCAGTGCGTGACTGACCAACCGATCGATCCAACTGCCAACGACCGTTGCCCACGCAACTTGAGCAGACTGGCAGCCTAACATGCAGACTCAGATGCAGGAACTCAGCCCCGATTGGGTGACCACTAGCTTAGTTCTGTTATTGGTGGAGTGGCAAGACTCTCATTTTGCCGGCTTTAATGTTTGATTCAAACAACAGACATACTAGCACTCGGAACGACAGACAGACACTGACTGCCCCACACTGACCCAGCTGACCAACCGACCAGACTCTGAGACTGACAGACTGATCCACTGCCCTGCTCATAGCACCCCTTAAATGCACGTGAACAGGCAACTTTTCCCCTTTCCCGCCAGAGGGAGACACCAAAGCTGTGATTGCCACAGCAGTGTCACCGCGAGAAACGGAGGGTGACTGCTTTACACTATGCACTGCGGTGCACTCTTCAAAACAGCAGTTTTGACCACGGCTCAATACTCCTCAAATTTTTAACTGTTGGGATTCGAAATAGACACATGCATTTCAGCATGGTACTACAACAAGATTGTTGAAAAATCATTACTGCACACAGCTGCATTACTCTGTTTGTTTTAGTAAGAACTGAGTAATCAACTGACAAACTCTTACTCCCTCTATAAAAATTTTAACGACATTTTTTGCACATTTATGTATTGGTTTCCACAGTAATATGCCCAGTTTGATCCTTTAACCAGGGGGCCATTCTCAGTTTGTTTTCATGAACACATGATTTCACATAATCCAACAGGAAATAGTTACATAGCGTCTTGCTGCAAGATGTTCATGGTCAGTTCTGGTCTCCATGACATGAAGTGACATGACCCAGAAATTTCTCTTGCAGTAGTGCATATGATTCAAAAAAAAACTACATCTAAATATACATATTTACTCTGAGGTGCATGTTATTAGGGTTTCTTCCCACTCCATCCATTTATGAAGCGTAGGAAGAATGATTGTTTGAATGCCACTGTGTGTACTGTAATTATTCTAATCTTATCCTCATGATTCCTGTTTGTGAGGTGCATAGTGGATTGTAGTGTATTCCTAGAACCATCATTTGAAGCTGGATCTTATGACTTTCTCAGTAGATTTTCATGGGATAGTTTATATTTATCTTCAAAAGTGTTCCAGTTCAGTTCCTTCAATATCTCTGTGACACTCTCCCAAGGATAAAAAAAAAATAAAAATAAAAAAAAAATAAAAAAAATCAGTGACCACTCAACTGCCCTTCTCAGTATACATTCAATATACTCTGTTAGTCCTATTTGGTACAGGTTCCAAACACTTGAGAACTGTTCTAGAACAGATTGCATGAGTTTATTTTAAGCAATTACCCTTTATAGGCTGATTGCACTGCCCTAGTGTTCTACCACTAAACTGAAGTCTACCACCTGCTTCACCTACAACTGAGCCTATGTGATCATTCCATTTCATATCCCTATGAAGTGTTACACCTAGATATTTGTACAAGTTGGCCAATTCCAATAGTGACTGTTTGATATTATACTCATAATGAACTTATTTTCATTTTTTGAAGTGCACAGTTTTATATTTCTGAACATATAAAGCTAGTTGCCAGTCTTTGCACCATTTGAAGTCTTATCAATATCTGACTAAATATTTATGCAACTCCTTTTTTGACTAGTTCTCCTTACTTTCAAAAGCATGTTTGTGGCTGGATTAATGCAAATAATGCTATTAATGCATATAATTGTAAAATTTTGTTTCTTGTCCATTTTCCAGAACTGTTATGTTTTATTGACATTTTCCACAGTGCATTTTTATCATTCAGACCAGAAGTCTCTCCACAGACTTCTTCCATCCAGATGCTATGACATTACTGTTACAATTTTACTAAGAACTTCTCATTACTACTCCTCATTATGTGCTACTCTGTACAGCCTCATGCCCCAGCAGTGTCAGAGCCATAACGAAAAACAGACTCTTAATTTTAATTCTACAATTATTTTGCTCCTTCATCTACTACTAATTTTGAATACATTTGATAATAACATCATCATAGTTCACGTTTCCACATTTACCACATGTGTATTGGAAAGACATAAATGTGCCAATATGTTGGTACTTATATACCCATGTCAGTGTCGCTACATTGACCATATACTGCAGCAACTCTCTTAGATAGTAACTTTTTGATTGATCCTTATACACTATCTGATCAAAAGAAATAGTCACCTATTAGTGTACATTAACACTATGCCATCCAGAGACACCACAGTGGTATCATGTGCATAGTATCGGTCAGTAGTTGGTGACACCACAGTGGTGTCATGAGCACAGTATTGCGGAGTGGCCGGTGACAGCACTTTAGTATCTTTTGCAGTATGTTGGTGTTTTGTTTAGGTAACAATAAGTTAAACATGTCAACAAGTTTTTTGTTTTTATTAGTACCTGTGCCCTTTCATCATGGCAGACAAAAGAGATGATATGATTATTTATGATGAATACATGGACATCTTACCTGACGTTCCCGACGACTTGGCCAATTGGGAAGAAGACACTGGATATAAAAAAAGTGAAAGTGGAGCAGAATCGTCAGAAGGTAGCAAAATATGTCCAAGAAGAATTCAGCAAATGCTATGGTTGCCAACTGATTCACATGCATCAGACAAAGAAAACAGTGCACAATGGTCAGACTTTGATTTACTGAGGACCAATAATAAATTTGAAGAATTTTCAGGTCCAATATTTCCCAAGGGTACACAGAGCATCAAGGATATCACGGAACTGTATTTTGGGAACTATCTATTTGAATATATTAGCAATGAAACCAACAAATACTACAGTCAAAATTGCAACGGAAGGAAAGTGGATATAAAAAATACCAAATTTGTCAATATTACAGGACCCGAACTTTGAAAATGGTTTGGGCTTGCTATCCTTATGGGAATTGTAAAAAAAGGAAGGTCCCAAACTGATTCAGACAAATATTATCATTTTTACATTTTTCCGACAACAACAATAAACAAGACAATGCCAACCAGCTTTTCAAAGTGCAATTCATAATTGATTATTTTTCCAAAAAGTTTAAAGAAACTTTTAATCTAAATCAGAACATCTCAATTGATGAAGGAATGATACCATGGCATGGATGGTTAAATTTTAAAGTTCACAAGCTGTTGAAAATGATGAAATTTGGCATACTCATTCAGATGCTGTGTGATACGAGTGCAGGATATATTTCTTCATTCAAGATATATTCCAGCGCTGGACAGCCTTTGGCAAAAACAGTGATGGAACTATTTACACCTTCTTATGGAAAGTGACATCACCTCTACGTGGATAATTATTATAACAGTGTAGATCTTGCGGAGAAGTTACATGAAAAGAAAATTCGAGTTTGTGGAACAATGGGGCAAAATAGAGGATTTCTAGAAAAATTGAAGCACGCAAAAGTCAATGTGTCTGAAGCTTGTCATCAATGAAAAGGTGAAGTAATCACACAGGTAGGGAGAGTTTAAAAAACTAAAATGATACAAATGATCTCTACAATACATAATGCCACTTTGACTGACACTCAAAGAAAATGTAGAAAAACCAATTACATAATAAAAAAAAACTGAAAGTGTATTAGACTACAAAAAATTCATGAAAGGAGTGAATAGGGCAGACCAATATTTGGGTTATTACACTATATACAGAAAAACTATGAAGTGGTCAAAAAAGGTTTGTATGTACCTCTTTAACTGCACATTATTTAAAACATTCTGTACATGACAATATTTCAATACAGAACACAACAGTCTCTGATTTCGCAATTTTTAATTGAAAGTGTCTGATTTGTGCATAAAAGACCATGTACCTGCTTCTGAGCAAAACCTGAAGGCTGCCACTACCTCATGTACATCTCATCATGATCCAGCTGACAGACTTTCCGGTCACATAAAGCAACACAAACTAATACTTATTTCTGAAATGAATAAATGAAAATGAAGAAACTGTCATGCATGTTCCAGAAACAAAAAAAGAACAACAAACAACTTAATGTGCAAGTCTTGTGCAGTTGCATTACAGCTTGAAGACTGTTTTGCTGCATATCAATTGAAAGAGAAATACTAAGTACCAAAGACAATGCAAATAAACAAATATATGAAACAAATTTTGTATTTATCTAAAAACAAAGATGATGTGACTTACCAAATGAAAGTGCTGGCAGGTCGACAGACACACAAACAAACACAAACATACACACAAAATTCAAGCTTTCGCAACAAACTGTTGCCTCATCAGGAAAGAGGGAAGGAGAGGGAAAGACGAAAGGATGTGGGTTTTAAGGGAGAGGGTAAGGAGTCATTCCAATCCTGGGAGCGGAAAGACTTACCTTAGGGGGAAAAAGGGACGGGTATACACTCGCACACACACACATATCCATCCACACATATACAGACACAAGCAGACATATTTCAAAGATATGCATATGTAAGTAAATACAAAATTTATGATATGGTTATAATAGAGGGAAACATTCCACGTAGGAAAAATATATCTAAAAACAAAGATGATGTGACTTACCAAATGAAAGTGCTGGCAGGTCGACAGACACACAAACAAACACAAACATACACACAAAATTCAAGCTTTCGCAACAAACTGTTGCCTCATCAGGAAAGAGGGAAGGAGAGGGAAAGACGAAAGGATGTGGGTTTTAAGGGAGAGGGTAAGGAGTCATTCCAATCCCGGGAGCGGAAAGACTTACACTAAATATGTCTGCTTGTGTCTGTATATGTGTGGATGGATATGTGTGTGTGTGTGAGAGTGTATACCCGTCCCTTTTCCCCCCTAAGGTAAGTCTTTCCGCTCCCGGGATTGGAATGACTCCTTACCCTCTCCCTTAAAACCCACATCCTTTCGTCTTTCCCTCTCCTTCCCTCTTTCCTGATGAGGCAACAGTTTGTTGCGAAAGCTTGAATTTTGTGTGTATGTTTGTGTTTGTTTGTGTGTCTGTCGACCTGCCAGCACTTTCATTTGGTAAGTCACATCATCTTTGTTTTTAGATATATTTTTCCTACGTGGAATGTTTCCCTCTATTATAACCATATCATAAATTTTGTATTTACTTACATATGCATATCTTTGAAATTTCATGAAGGTACAGGAACAGGCTTGAGAACTTATGAGAACTAAAGATGAAATTAGTAAAACTTAACAATTTATGATCTCCCAATAATGTCAAGAATGGCCAGTGACAAGCCAAGTAATCCAAATTAGTGCTGCTGGCACCAAGTGAATAAATTTGTATGAGATGTGCAGACAGCAATGTGTTAAGATGGATAGCCTGAACTCTGATGTGGACACTCAGTGATTTGTCTGAATATCAATTGGGAAGTGGCAGTCAATTCTTCCATAAAAGCCAAAACCAGAGATCATCACAATGTTGGATGCTGGGGTCTGGGGCAAGATCAGTGTTCTGACACTAAAGGTACTCTAATGGGTTTATGCTGAGGCTCTGTGGTAGCCAGTCTATTTGAGGAATGTCATTGCCACAGATCATTGCCTCACAGATGCTATGTTAAAACAGGGTGCACTGTCATGCTGATTCTATCATCATCTCCAAGCTGTCCCTCTAATGTATGCAGCACACAATGCTGTAAAATGGATTCATGTTCTCCACTATTTAGCATTTTTGTAAGTGCAGTAAGGGAGTGTCACCCTAACTACCAAAAATACCCTCATACCAAATCATCACCACCTCATTAATGCTTAACTGTTGGCACTGCACATGGTGGCAAGTAGTATTCTCTATGCATTCAGTACATCCAAATCCTTCCATCAGTTTGCCACAGGATATAGTATGACTTGCTTTGTCACCCAGTGTCCCTTTACAAGACCTTAAATGTCATTTATCACTGACTACAGGACCAGTTTATGTTTATGAGGACATGCTCAATTATTGTACCTCAATTTTTTAACTTCCTACACATGTTGTGTTACCTGGACAGCTGGTACCTCTTTGGAACTCGAGTGATTCCATCTGCTGAGTTTGTGTGATTTTCACAACCCTCTTACACTACACTTGACGGCTCCTGTCCATCAGTACATGCAGTCAACCTGCTCTGGGATTAGCTGTAGCACTTCTTTCACTTTGAAATTTTCCAGTCACACCGCCAACAGTCAACTTGGGCAGCTTTAGATAGGTGAAACGCCTCTGATGGATTTGTTGCTCAGCTGACGTCCAATGACTAGTCCATGTTGAAAGCCACAGAGTTCTCATGACCAGCCCATTCTGTGGTCAGTGCTTCTATACTACCAATAAAACATTCCCTATCTCTTTTATGTTGGTGGGTCTGCCTCTCATGACATCTAGCAGTCAGTTCCAAATTACATAGGGGTATGTGGATATTTTTGATCTGCTGGGACAGTGGCAATACCTGCATAAGGGTTGTGCTTTTTTCGTTCTTCATGCAGATTTAACACCTACTAAAGTTGTATGAAACATTTATTAGGGACACTACCACCTGCTGCTTACTCCACACAGATGTGAGATCTGTGGAATATATCATGCTGTTTTGAGGGCAATATCCATTCTGATCAACTGCTCCTACAAGTCCTTTGCATCTCTAACACCATTAAAATGTCATCAGCAAATTTCAAAAATTTCATTTCATATCCCTGAACTCAATACTGTATACTAACAATTTTTACTGTGATGGAACTCAGTGAAGCAGCTGGGCAAAGTTAGCTGATTATAGCACGTAAACACCCCAGAACCACCAGCAAATGTGGGGAAAACATGGGAATTTTTTTATCTGGGTAAAATGTGGAGATTTTTTTAGAATTTCAGGAAGTTTTCATTGTTTTAATCTTCAGTTAAACTTCTAAAATTTGGACTGCTAATAGCTGATACTCTAAGAAATACTTTTACTTTAGCCTGCTACTGCAGAACAATACTGAAGCAATAAAATATAAATGAGAGACCTATACTGAAATAAAACTTTGGTTGCAAAGAAAATGCACTATTTACTGCAACAAACCACAGTACACATACACACAAGCATCTGGCAACAGCAAAGTGTGTCAAAGGCTTTAGAATGAATACAGTGCAATACTTTGAACAACAAATTACTTTCAGTGAGCATGGCATTACAGCTATTTACATTTCTAACAGATCATGGGAAAATACTGTGAATGGTGGTTGGAGAATCATTTCTTTTAAAGTAAATTTCCTTTTACATGAATTGGACTACGTTACTTGTGAGAATGTGTAATAAATTTCTTAAATTGTGAAGCTTTTGATCCTCATTCAGAACTTACAATTTGAGGACCAGTCACTTAGACAAACTTCAGGCCTTAAAGAGCAGCAATTTATGGTATTATTTAAAATTTTACTGGTATGTTTGCATTTGCTATATCCTAAAGGGTAACACACACTAAAGACAACCAAGCCTCAAGGTTAGTTTTTCATAATTATTTTAGTTCTTTCATTGATTACAATTTACACAATAATGATAGTAAAAAGTATAATTATCCTTAAAAAAAGTGTGGATTGTGTTCTTGAGCCATTTCTCATGTAACTGGCTTTTCTATGGAAAAGTCAAAGTGCTCAACAGAACATGTATTCAGCCAGGTGACACAGGAAATGTTAAATGCACAGCAGTGAAATTTATAGTAGTGCTTGTCAGGCATATTAAATGGCTGTAATTTAAGTTGTGCCCTGAGGATCCCGCCTAACCACACCCACGGAAAAAAAACAACAGGGAAACATTTTTGACATTCAGTGTTGTATGTGAAAGCTTAGTTTTTCTTGTAGCTATAGTATGAGTATATTAATTTAAACCATTAACTTTTCCTATTAGTATACTTCACAGCGGTTGTCATTGGGTAGCAAGATCACGTGACACGAGCTATGTGCTATGTGCAATGAATGGCTCAGTCTCAATTTCAGTGCCTCTGGAGCTACTGTGGTATATTTATTGAAATTTGTACTTATATTTTTGTAATAAACAAATATGCAAAGTACTGGTTGCCACACATCAGAGATCTTTCCCAAATACATTGTTTTTTTGCTGGGTTCCATTTTCTAAAGTGCTGGGAAGTTCTATCTGATGTATAAAACCTGTACCAGTCAAAGGATTGGTAAGTTTTGTATTTATGATGGAATGTATATCATCACTTGACACAGAAAAAAATTGCTTTCACCCATTGTATAGTGCATTTTCACCCAGGGTATAGTGCTTTTTTTTTATGGGAAATCCAAGGAATTATTTTTTGATTGTTTGTGTATACACCCTGGAATTACCAAATTATGAAATAGTGTTGATTTCAAAATAAAGAAGAAACTGATTATGCAAAGAATGACTCCTTTGAGAAATTTACATCAGTTGGGGGACCTCTACGTACAAAATATTATAGAGACAAAAATTGCACTTGTGACAGCAGGAATGAGAGTAGTAAACGTCAAATGTCTGGTGTCTAGGTACATGCAGGTGCCATCCTGGCCATGTGGGGGAGTTGTGGGAGCAATCCTGTGACTTGGGCTGGTTTGGCTTCAGTTGTATGCAGATATACCAGTGCCACAGCAACAACAGCATCAGCTGTGACCCAGAGACCAGCCACTGTATCTGCAAGATGGACTGGAAGGATTAGTCAAAATCTCGGTGTGTGCCCAGAATACTTACTTAGCTCTATTGGCACAGTCATTTTAAAACATGACTTACAACTTTAGCTTCATATTGACATAGGTAATTGGGCTACGCAGGGCTCTGTTTAAAAAGGATGGCTTAATGAAGGTGGGAATCAAGTTGCACATGTCTGCTGCCCAGAATCTATCACATACATGTCTGAATATCACACGTTACCTCAGGTAGGACTGCCTTCTTCCACATCCTGATCTAAAAGTGTCCTTAATCTCTCTCTTGAGAGCACCCCTCAAAAATGCCTGTCTTCACTTGACTCTAGTAGTATTGCACCACTACCTACTTCTCGTTGGCTGAAGGACATCCCACAAAATTTAAATTGTCATTGTATTCTACATACATGATCTGAATCAGTTTGAAAACTTTCTGTGCTAAACTAGTAAGTTATAACAATATTTAATAAAGAGAATGCTATAAACACTTGGTCATTGTCATACCATGTACAATAACTATAAACAATAGGTTTTTCATAAATAAATAAGCCAGCATTCTTGAGCAAGTGTGTTCATGTTAAATGAGTGTAACATATTGTTAAACATTATTTAACTCTTACTTAGGCATGTTTGACAGAAGCTTCTTCTAGCACTCTTTTCAGTGGCACCTAATACATGCAATTGACCACTTTTAAACTGCAATGGTTTTTAATGTCAAGTGTGATCAATATTTAAGTAAAGTTGCTGGGAAAAATAGTAAAATATTTGTTAAATAGTGAGACAAGTATTTCTGTGCTCTTGTGGAGAATACAATTTTCTGACAGGCATTATCATTATGGAAAAGATGTAAAAAGTAATAAGTCAATAAATAGAATAGGTTCAGGGATGATAGCTAAAGTGCTATGCTATCATCTAAGACATTGTTTGTTGAAAACAGACAAAGCACTGAAGAGTTACCAATTTCAAGTTTTGTTGTGATGGTATCCAGTCACTGTAAATTATTAACTCCTGTAGTTTTTAAGATATTGAGAATAATATTGTTTCAGTGGATGCACCTCAGTTTTCTAAAATTGCACATGTATTCAGATTTTATTATTGAAACTTCGAGAGTTGTGAGTAACCATATTTCAGACTGTCTTAAGCACTGTCATTACAAGTATATTTTCCGCACCCCTGCCATGTGAGCAACAGTCATCCAAATTATCCCTTTTCTGGGGTTACCCATATCCAGTAATGTTATGACTGCCTTTGTACCATATGGAGCAGCCGTGCTGACAAGTACCCAACCACGAAGCAAATTCATCTCTCTTCAGTACCAACCCTAGATGGCCTAATAGTTCACTTAAATACATATAACATTACAGACTCCATCTTATGAGCTCTTTTTGTGTTTCCATACCTCAATCAATTCCTTGTAGCATCAATTTGTTGTTCACCTGTCTGCCTGATTGTTAAGTACCCTTTTTTCTCAGTAATGGTTGGAGGTATGAAGTCAAAATTTATGTCAAATGCCAATGTCCATGGTCCCTTCATGGTGTAAAAATTTAAGCTTCTGAGTCAATGCAATCAATGACAACTACCACCTGTAAAGACCCCTGTTTTCAGGAATAGGTGGAAGTACTAACTTAAATTCTATGTCAAATGCTAAACTCTACACCCCTTGACAGTACAAATAACTGAAGTTTCTATGTGAGTGCTATCAAAAGACAGGACAGTTCCATTAGTCATTAAATGGCAACTTATGTAGTAATGTAAGATTGTTTTCGTAAATCTCTGTTGACGCACTTTGAGGTTTTTTGAATTTCTTTTTCCTAATTTCGATAAAGTCAAGTAAATATAGGCTGCTTCTCCCTTTTCTTCTTCTTCCGTTTTTTTCATTCCAGTATTAATGGTATAGCATGAATTTATTTTCATTTTGTGTCATGTATGATGAGTGTTAGTAAGTAATGCAACCCATTTTATTCCTCATCCAGTTTCAGTTGAAAAATTTGGCATTTGTTGTGGGATATCGTGGAATATTCCTGCCTCAGCTCCTCCCCCCCCCCCCCCCATCTTTTGGGGGGGGGGGGCAGGAAATCAGAGCATTGCAGATACTCATAGGGGCTTGCAGGCTATCTATGGAGACCTGGCAGTGAATGAAAGCATGGCAAGTTGTTGGACAAGACATCTGTCATCATTGCAACAAGATTACACAGAACTCTCAGACCTCCCACGTGCTGGATAGCCACACGTAGCTGCGACTTCTGCAATGTTGAAACGTGCACACACACCCATCTGAGTTGATGAGCAGGTCACATTCAAACATGTTGCTGCTCAAAAGGACATCTGTGCAGTGCTGACACACTTGTCCACCAGTTTGATGGACAAGTGTGCCTGCTGGATTCCTCACCACCTAACAGAAGACAATAAAAATCAATGAAGGATTCTCTGTGCAGAATTGCTTGCATGTTACAAAACTGATCTTTAAGATTTTTGTCAAACATTGTCACAGGTGAAGAATGTGGGTTCATCACCTTGATCTGGAAACAAAATGGCAATCCAAGAAGTGGCACCGTACCACCTTTCCCCTGAAGATAAAGTTCAGAGCCACATCCTCAACTAGTAAACTGTTCAGAAAGTTATTGTTAAATACTGTACATATGTCTGACTAACCACAATATAAATACTTTTACTATGAACTGACTTTGTATCATTGACCTTGTGCTGCTGATCAGACACCTCCTTTATGACTGGCCATACTGTTTGAATTTTATCCTGGGAGTTAGCTATTCTATTTGCATAATACATACACTTTGCCTTTCTAATAACATTTTTATGCACCTTACAATACTGTTTGTAATGAACTACTGTAGCCTGATTGTGACTACTTCTAATATTTTGATATAATTCCCACTTTGTTCTACATGATATCTTTATTCCACTAGTCAGCCACTGAGGTGACCATTTGCTTGTCATGTATGTTTCTGGCACAAACATCCTGCCATTCTTGTTGCTTAACAAGGTTTAAAAAACTCTATATTGCCATTGTATTAGGTTTTCTACATGTTGTTGTTGTTGTGGTCTTCAGTCCTTAGACTGGTTTGATGCAGCTCTCCATGCTACTCTATCCTGGGCAAGCCTCTTCATCTCCCAGTACCTACTGCAGCCTACATCCTTCTGAATCTGCTTAATGTATTCATCTCTTGGTCTCTCTCTACAATTTTTACCCTACATGCTGCCCTCCAGTACTAAATTGGTGATCCCTTCATGCCTCAGAAAATGTCCTACCAACCGATCCCTTCTTCTTGTCAAGTTGTGCCACAAACTCCTCTTCTCCCCAATTCTATTCAATACCACCTCATCAGTTATGTGATCTACCCATCTAATCTTCAGCATTCTTCTGTACACCACCTTTCAAAAGCTTCTATTCTCTTCTTGTCTAAACTATTTATCATCCATGTTTCACTTCCATACATGGCTACACTCCATACAAATACTTTCAGAAACGACTTCCTGACACTTAAATCTATACTCGATGTTAACAAATTTCTCTTCTTCAGAAACGCTTTCCTTATCATTGCCAGTCTACATTTTATATCCTCTCTACTTTGACCATCATCAGTTATTTTGCTCCCCAAATAGCAAAACTCCTTTACTACTTTAAGTGTCTCATTTCCTAATCTAATTCCCGCAGCATCACCCAACTTAATTCGGCTACATACCATTCTCCTCATTTTGCTTTTGGTGATGTTCATCTTATACCCTCCTTTCAAGAAACTGTCCATTCTGTTCAACTGCTCTTCCAAGTCCGTTGCTGTTTCTGACAGGATTACAATGTCATCGGCGAACCTCAAAGTTTTTATTTCTTCTCCATGGATTTTAATACATACTCTGAACTTTTCTTTCACTTCCTTTACTGCTTGCTCAATATACAGATTGAATAGCATTAGGGAGAGGCTACAACACTGTCTCACTCCCTTCCCAACCACTGCTTCCCTTTCACGTCCCTCGACTCTTATAACTGCCATCTGCTTTCTGTACAGATTGAAAATAGCCTTTCGCTCCCTGTATTTTATGCCTGCCATCTTCAGAATTTGAAAGAGAGTATTCCATTCAACTTTGTCAAAAGCTTTCTCTAGGTCTACAGATGCTAGAAACGTAGGTTTGCCTTTCCTTAATCTTTCTTCTAAGATAAGTCGTAGGGTCAGTATTGCCTCATGTGTTCCAACATTTATATGGAATCCAAACTGATCTTCCCTGAGGTTGGCTTCTATCAGTTATTCCATTTGTCTGTAGAGAATTCGCGTTAGTATTTTGCAGCTGTGACTTATTAAATTGATAGTTCAGTAATTTTCACATCTGTCAACACCTGCTTTCTTTGGGATTGGAATTATTATATTCTTCTTGAAGTCTGAGGGTATTTCGCCTGTCTCATACTTCTTGCTCACCAGATGGTAGAGTTTTGTCAGGACTGGCTCTCCCAAGGCTGTCAGTAGTTCTAATGGAATTTTGTCTACTCCCGGGGCCTTGTTTCGACTTAGGTCTTTCAGTGCTCTGTCAAACTCTTCACGCAATATCATATCTCCCATTTCATCTTCATCTATCTCCTCTTCCATTTCCATAATATTGTCCTCAAGAACATTGCCCCTGTATAAACCCTCTATATACTCCTTCCACCTTTCTGCTTTCCCTTCTTTGCTTAGAACTGGGTTTCCATCTGAGCTCTTGATATTCATGCAAGTGGTTCTCTTTTCTCCAAAGGTCTCTTTAATTTTTGCGTAGGCAGTTTCTATCTTACCCCTCATGAGATAAGCCTCTACATCCTTACATTTGTCCTCTAGCCATCCCTGCTTAGCCATTTTGTACTTCCTGTTGATCTCATTTTTGAGATGTTTGTATTCCGTTTTGTCTGCTTCACTTGCTGCATTTTTGTATTTTCTCCTTTCATCAATTAAATTCAGAATCTCTTCTGTTCCCCAAGGATTTCTACTAGCCCTCGTCTTTTTACCTACTTGATACTCTGCTGCCTTCACTACTTCATCCCTCAAAGCTACCCATTCTTCTTCTACTGTATTTCTTTCCCCCATTCCTGTCAGTTGTTCCCTTATGCTCTCCCTGAAACTCTGTACAACCTCTGGTTCTTTCAGTTTATTCAGGTCCCACCTCCTTAAATTCCCACCTTTTTGCAGATTCTTCAGTTTTAATCTACAGTTCATAACCAATGGATTGTGGTCAGTGTCCACATCTGCCCCTGGAAATGTCTTACAATTTAAAATCTGGTTCCTAAATCTCTGTCTTACCATTATATAATCTATCTGAAACCTTTTAGTATCTCCAGGGTTCTTCCCTGTATACAACCTTCTTTAATGATTCTTGAACCAAGTGTTAGCTATGATTAAGTTATGCTTTGTGCAAAATTCTACCAGGCGGCTTCCTCTTTCATTTCTTACCCCCAATTCATATTCACCTACTATGTTTCCTTCTCTTACTTTTCCTACTGTGGAATTCCAGTCACCCTTGACTATTGAATATTCATCTCCTTTCACTACCTGAATAGTTTCTTTTATCTCATCATACATTTCATCAACTTCTTCATCATCTGAAGAGCTAGTTGGCATATAAACTTGTACTACTGTAGCAGGCATGGGCTTCATGTCTATCTTGGCCACAATAATGCGTTCACTAGTAGCTTACCTGCACTCCTATTTTTTATTCATTATTAAACCTTTTCCTGCATTACCCCTATTTGATTTTGTATTTATAACCCTGTATTCACCTGACCAAAAGTCTTGTTCCTCCTGCCACCGTACTTCACTAATTCCCACTATATCTAACTTTAACCTATCCATTTCCCTTTTTAAATTTTATAACCTACCTGCCCGATCTAGGGATCTGACATTCCATGCTCTGATCCGTAGAACGCCAGTTTTCTTTCTCCTGATAACGACGTCCTCTTGAGTAGTCGCCGCCCGGAGATCCGAATGGGGGACTATTTTACCTCCGGAATATTTTACCCAAGAGGATGCCATCATCATTTAATCATACAGTAAAGCTGCATGCCCTCGGGAAAAATTACGGCTGTAGTTTCCCCTTGCTTTCAGCTGTTCGCAGTATCAATACAGCAAGGCCGTTTTGGTTAATGTTACAGGGCCAGATCAGGCAATCATCCAGACTGTTGCCCCTGCAACTACTGAAAAGTCTGCTGCCCCTCTTCAGGAACCACATGTTTGTCTGGCCTCTCAACAGATACCCCTCCGTTGTGGTTGCACCTACAGTACGGCTATCTGTATCGTTGAGGCACACAAGCCTCCCCACAAACGGCAAGGTCCATGGTTCATGGGGGGGCTGTTCTACATAGTTTGTAATTATTTACAACATGTGTTTGAGTACAAAAATCTTTTTGTGTTAAAACATTGCCCACCTAGTGATGAAGAATGAATAAAAATATTGTCAGTGGCTGTGGTATGGTTCACCTGCACTGTAGTTGGAGAAAACACAATCTGCATCATATCATATGAATTTAGGAGATCTTCCAACATTTTTTTCTTGCACAATCACATACAAAATTAATATTGAAGTCACTAATTATAACCAATTTTTGTTTCTTCCTTAAAGTGAACCAAGAACCCACTCCAGCTTGAGCACAAATGCTTTGAAGTCAAAGTTAGAGGGCCTATAAACAACAAAAATTAGAAGTTTAGTTTCACTAAAATCAGCTGCCCCTGCACAAAATTCAAATATCTCTTCAGTGCAGTGCCATGATATGTCTGCAGGCTTAAATGGAGTACTGCATTTTACATAGATCTCCCCCTCCCCAATTCAGCAAAGAACTCCTTGAAAAACAGCCAACTGATCTGTATCCTGGTAAAGGAAGCCTATGAACTTTCAAATTATTTAAGCATTTCTGTGGTATACTTGTAGTATCAGAGTCAACATTTGTAAGCAGTTCACTAATTTTATCTCGAATACCTCTTTTATTTTGATGAAATATGCTAATTCCTTCTTTACTTGGAAACATGACATCCTCTGAAGGTAAGTCTTTTTTAAAGGGACTTTCTTTTAAGCAGGGATACCTATCAGCTGACTACTTCTCGACTACTAATTCTATTTTCAACACATTTTGCAAACGGTGTCAAAATATCCATTGTAAGCAATGGACACCTCTTAACTCCACCCATCTGTGAAAACTCTCTGTGGCAGTAATTAGTAATTCCATTATCAAAGAGAGATTTGAAAGTGCCTGGATTTCTTTAATCTGCAATAGCTAGGCATCTGCTATATAGTTACACATTTAGGAACTTTCTCTGTATCACTCTATATATTTTTTAAAAACAGTTTTGCTTCTCATGTAAAATTTAGCAAAATGGAGTTAAAAGGTTTTCATTGACTTCCATCAATATACTACTGAATGTAGATGAAATATTATTTTTTTTTGATGATACACAGTTCAGGAGCTTTTGCGTCACAAACATTGTTCAGGAGGTATTGACTTCAGAAACACTGAAATGCACAAAAAACCAGCTTTCATAAAATTAGAGCACAAATTATCCAGAATATATTCTTTCAGTGTTCTATAATAAGAGCACTTAGTGACTTCCAGCAAACTGTAAATATTATTTCAAATCATTCCTTACTTTAATCCTTTCCATTCCAATTCTTCTGCTCACTGCATTTTTCCCAAGTCTCATTTATTTTACACAGGTGAGGATGTGAGGGTTTAGATGATATTACACTATGTTTTAAAAAATAAAATGCAAATTCAGGTTAAATGGTGACTTCATCTCTGTTTACACTAGTTCTTGAAACTCCTGTGGTGTTTGGTTATGGTTTTTAATAATTTTTTTTATATATGGCACTTCTTAAAACATTATCCCATTTCAAGTTCCATCGTCTAGAAAATTCTCTCTCCCCCCTTCCTCCTTTCTCCTCATACTTGTTGCAGTCAAGCAATCCTTTGTTGAGTTTTTCATTTTGCGTTATAAAATGCATCTTTTGATTTAGTCTCTCCTAGGCATCAAAGGATGATGCTTTCTTTGAATTTGTATTCTCACCTGGCCATCTAACTGTGTGATTAGATTTCTTCTGTAGGAAAGGTGAGTCTGCAGTCGTTCTACACACTCATTTTTTTTCTGTTGAGTAAAGAATATAGCTGTCCAATGCAGCAGCTTCAATGATTTGGAAGAATAATTTCTTCCTCCACTTGTATGAACGTGCCCAAAAAAGAAAATTTCATGAGATTGGTCACCATCATGGTAAACTTTCCAAATATTTGCTACAGCTTTCTCTCTTCACTGGTTTCCATTCCATCAGGTTATTCTGATGCACTAGAACTTACATAACTGCACATGGTGGAAGTTTCTTCCCAACCACTT
Organism: Schistocerca americana; assembly: GCF_021461395.2. NCBI lineage: Eukaryota > Metazoa > Arthropoda > Insecta > Orthoptera > Acrididae > Schistocerca > Schistocerca americana. Next base: position 222,495,183 of record NC_060126.1, read on the forward strand.
TCATCATTAAATTTCCCCTTCTTCTTAGTGCTTCAGATACCCACCTGGTAATATGATCATCATTTACATGTTTTCTACCTGGCATAAACTTACTGGAACCATATGAACGCAACACACTTAGAGTTGTCAGACCTTCATACTAAGTTCTGCCATGCAGTCAGCGAATTCCAATTATGGAGCAGATGGAAAGCACAATAATGGAAACATGTCAGATATTGTCAGACATTGTAGCCATAGCAAAAAAATTGTAATGTTGGATGTAGTCTGACAGTGGATCAGGATGGGTTAAAGGTTCAACATGCTTAACACTAAATATTTAGCACACTAATGCATTATTAAAGTAATCAGATGTTCGAAGATTTTTATACAAGGGAATTTGATTCCTTAGCCCTCTTATACAATATACTTACCAGTGACTGCATTTCTTTACTGTGTTTGTGGGAATACATGACACCACTTCTGTATGCTCCTGGTATCTAATGGTAATCCTCTGCACCAGCTACAATTTCTGTTTGTCATGAGATATAGTTCTTTGCATCATGGGAAGTATGCATCCCATCAAATAACATTGTTTTAAAGGTGCTTCTGAAGTGGACTTACCACCAAAGTAGTTTCTCCAAGACACTTGGGAAATATATTACGAGGAACTTAATGTGTCTTTTGTGGACCATGGGAAACATACTTATAGCCAACTTATTGGTTTTACAGAAATTTTGGTAATATGTGTTACCACCTCAGGTCTATCTCACATATTGTGGTAGTACACAGTACCAGGCGTATAAAAACTGCTATAATAATCAGTTCCTCTTTGTCATGAGATCACTAATCTTTTCACTTGTGAAGTCAAAAAAATTGCTTAATTCTTAGTGGGAAATATGCTTACCATCAAATAAGTCACAAACTATCCATGAGAGATATATATACTACCATAGTTTTTAGTCATAGATCACTAAAATAGAATCATAAAAAGTAAATTGACTGTTCATTACAATTCTAATAGAATAAAAATAGAAATTGGTTTTTCTGAGTCACTACATAAATGCACCCATAGAGGATCTGTGATGGAGAGTTTCCTGGCAAGAGGAAAGCAATTGCAACAATTTGGCTGCGTAGTGAGACATGATAGAGTAAATATAACTAGAAAGATTGATTCTCAGGGAAATGAAAAAATCATTTTATAGCCAAATACAGTGTTATTTTTTACCGCATTCAGTGTTACTTTTTGTCAGAATAGATACTATCTTTTTCCAGATTTTATTTTCATAAATTAGATAATACTTCTCGCAAATTCTATTTGCCAATTTCATTGTCTTTTGCCAAATTTTGTGTTTTCTTGCAAAATTTGGTGCTGTCTGACTGTCAAATTTGGTGTCATTCTATTGCCAAATTTGGTGTTATTTTATCATCAAATTCGGTATTAAATTTTGGCAAACTCTGTGGTATGGTATTTTTGCAGAATTTGTTGTTATATTCTGCCTAATTAGGTGTTACTTTCTGCCACATTTAGTGTTTTTTCCCAAATTCTGTTACTTTTAAGCCAATTTCGTGCAATTTTTACCAAATTCTAGATTTTTGTAAATTCGGTGTTCTTCTCCAAATTCCTTGCTATTTATGCTGATTTTGGTGGTATTTTTGTCACCACATCAATGCTTGTTCATGGGGGAACAAAACATAAGTTTAAATTTTATTCTCTAACCTCAGCCTTCAGAAGATCAGAAGTCAAAATGCAGTTTTAATATTGAATAACTATCAGTCACAAATATAAATAAACTACAGCCCTCAGATTGATAACATTTATATACAGCAAAATTACAAATTCCACACTATCTCTTAAAAATCACTGATTTCGCGTTATAGTGTTAAAAACTGATAATTTTGTGTTACTTTTCATGTTATCATTTTCTTAAAATTTTGGTGACCCTATTGGTTTGAAAAAGAGGTGGATAATTTCAAGCAACTTTATCTTGCAGCTCAATGCATCTGTTATGTTAAATCAGAACTGACTTAAACTGTATGAAAACTTAGGTTACAATGGCCAAAAGGTCTTCCTTCTGAAGAAGTTGAGGGGCTGAGAACCATAAGGGTCCAAAGCACAGACACAAAATTTTGGGGAAAAGAGATGTTTGTGAAAATAAAACTTGTGAGCTAACCACCAGTCTCATGGGTTTCACTTGGTTTTAACCAAGCCTCAGTGTCCTACTTCTTATACAAAAATTGCATAGCCACTTTATGTTAAAACTTTAATTAATATTTAGGATTGTTATTGTTGTTATTATTATTATTGTTATTATTATTACTGTTATTATCAGTGTTAATGTCAATCCACCAAATTTTGATATATAGGCTAATAGCAATAGTGCCTTTTGGATTATTGTGTAATTTGTAATTAATGTGGAACCAGAACCAGAACATAAAGAATAAATGCCAAATGCACCACACACACAATTATGATCTATCCAAACATTTCATGTTCCTTATCTTCATTATTTTCATTAAGCATATTCTCTGGCGTGAGGTTCAGATAAAACAGTGTGTTCACTTAGGCTTGAAATCCAATATTTTTGTTCAACCTGCATGTTTGTAGTTTGATACAGCAGTTTTGTTTTCTTTCTGTTTGAAGGTCGACATTTGCCTTCCACCTACACATTCCACTAGATTTTGCAAGTCATCTACAAATGGTGAAGAAACAGCACATTGTGGTTTCCCTTGATGTGACTTAAAGAAAATGGTGGCCTCCCATGACGGCAATGAAAAATGTTACTTTAAAAAACAGTTCCTGGAAACCTGTTGTAAACTTCATCACTGTGAAATTTCTGAACTGTACATTGTTAATATGAATATCAACTTTTGGTCTGGTAGTGAGGGCAGTAACACTCTTCAAGGTTTTGAGATCCTCAGAGTTCATTTTACAGACTTGAATGCTGAAACAATGGGCCATGAGGTTGTGGTGGGGCATTCCTTCAAGAACTATCAGCTTATGAACATTTCTACAGCAATGAAAATTTGTGTATTGGGCCCATAAGGAAGTGAATACCAGAGGAATGGATGAAACAATTTTTTGCAAATGTCCACATATACTAGTATAGTTGTACAGCACAGATAAAGCTGGTTCACTGTAAGATCAAAAAATGTCAGGAGTACACATACATGCTTACAGTCTCAAAATGATGATGGTGTGGTTCATTCCCTTAAGATTCTCAGCACCTAAATTGATGAGGTATATGGAATGTCCACAAACGCTTAACCTGCTAACAAAGAGTGTAACTCTATATTGGATACAGTAAATGTAATATGCATTGTATTACATATGCCTCTACTCATTAATTTTTAACCTTATAACATTTAAATCAGTTCAAAATGTGCACCGCTAGTAACATGCAAAATATCAAGCTGGTATTCAATCTCTTGCCACACATTCTGTTACATGTCTAGGGTGATTGTGCCAATGCATCTCTGATCCATTTTTGCAATGTCATGATATCAGGTGTGGTGTCACCGCCAGACACCACACTTGCTAGGTGGTAGCCTTTAAATCGGCCGCGGTCCGTTAGTATACGTCGGACCCGCGTGTCGCCACTATCAGTGATTGCAGACCGAGCACCGCCACACGGCAGGTCTAGAGAGACTTCCTAGCACTCGCCCCAGTTGTACAGCCGACTTTGCTAGCGATGGTTTACTGACAAATTACGCTCTCATTTGCCGAGACGATATCATATCCTTCAGCTTCGTCATTTGCTACGACCTAGCAAGGCGCCATTAGCATTTGCTATTTATCTTGTGATGCATGTACCATCAGACCGATGTTCACCAATTATGGATTAAAGTTAAGTATTCCCGCAGCTACGTACATTCCTTGCTACTATAAATTCCCTTAACTGTTCCAGACCTCACGCCAGCCTGTGTGAGCTTAAACACGTGCCTTTCAGCTTCCTCTCATAGTGACTTGGCTGTCTTACCAAGTCACAACATCAGGAACTGCTATTTTGTACACAATATCTTCATGAACCCCAAAAGAAAGAAATCTGAGGGGTATTTTCAGTTGATCTCAGGGCCATGGTGATTGGGCTATCTCCATCAATCCACCTGTTGGCTAAAGTTTCATTAGAAAATCGCAGACTTACAGAGCCCAATGTGGGGGAGTGCCATCTAGCTGAAAGATGGTAGTACTTAGCATTTGCTGTAGCTGGGGGACAGTATAGTTCATTAACATGTCTAGGTAAACATATCCATTTATAGTGCTCTTAAGGAAGAAAACTGGGCCAATCATTTGATCACACATTAACCCACACCAACATTATCCTCTTGACTGTCCCAAATGTGTTCTCATGTAATATGAGGGTTTTCTGATCCTCAGATATAGGCATTATGGTTGTTAACTGAGCCACAAACATGAAATGTAGTCTCGTCAGAATAACATACATGCTTCAAGAAATCATTGTCCTCATCCAAATGGTTCAGCATATCCACTGCAGATTATTGACATTTTGAGTAATCATCTGATTGTAATGACTGAACAATTTGGACATTGTAGGCATACAGTTTATGAAATTTGTGAACCACTTTATGCACTGTACTCTTTTGCACTTGAAGCTGCCATGAACCTTGTTTAACAGATTTCTGTGGTGATGTCATGAATTTGAATGAAAATGCCTGCACATTCTACTCCCAAACAGATGGTTTGCCACTGATTGTCCATTTCTGAAACAAGTTCATTGCAAAAAATTTCCCATCTATGTTTTGATTAACTTGATATCTTTCTTTCTAAAATAGAGACAAATTTTTGCTGCACAGTCATTGGTGATTAGGTTTCAGCTAGCTATGAAACACATTGAGCTTTCTCCTGGGGGGGGGGGGGGGGGGGGAGGGGGGGGGGGGGAAACCATCTTCACCGAGCAAGGTGTCACAGTGGTTAGCACACTGGACTTGCATTCAGGAAGACGACAGCTCAAAGCCACATCCAGCCATCCTCATTCAGGTTTTCTGTGATTACCATAAATTGCTTCAAGCAGATGCTGGGATGGTTCCTTTGAAAGGGCATGACTGACTTCTTCCCACATCCTTCCCCAACCTGATGGAACTGATAACCTTGCTGTTTGGTCCCAAAACACAAATTGACAAACCAACCAAACCATTTTTACGATACAGCTCACACATTACTCCTTGTGGCAAAAGTGTTGAATGATACACAGCTGTACAGAAACGTTGTGAGTTTCCTGGTAGACCTACAACAAAAAAAGTTATCATAAATGTGCACATTTGTTTGTTTCTGTGTGCATACTCATTTGTTTGTTTCTGTTGTTTTTGTGTGCATGTGCAATTGTTCATTTCTGTGGTGTGTGTTTGCGTGTGCTGTTTATTTATGTGTGCATGTTTGCATTTGTTTGTTTCTGTTTGTTTGTGTGCGTGTTAGTGTGCATGTTTGCATTTGTTTGTTTCTGTTTGTCTGTGTGTGTGTTGTTGACTAACATTGGCCCAGTGTTATCTTTCCTGGAACAGGTGTAAGTTGTGAGACCCAATGCGAAGATGGGAGCTACGGCGAGAACTGCAGACCAGGGAGTGTGTGTGCACAGCTGGCTGTGATGGCCCCAACTGCATGCAGCACTGTGATCCCAGCTTCTACATCCTGGGATGCAGGAAGAAGTGTCCTGAGCTCATAGTAGGTGGGTTCAGTGCCAGCTGTCTGTTGCTCTCCGATTTTTTACTACTTTTGATGAAAACAAAGGTTGCTTAAAGAAACTGATATGAGTGGTGGCAACATGTTATGTGTGAAGCTCTGACTATTGTTAATCTTAGTAAGAACCGTGACAGCTGTATTAAGAAACATTTTTAAGGTCACAACCAGTTTTGTTCAGTGAACATCATCAGCTGACCCACAATTGAACAAACCAAAAATTATACCAGAAACTAGGGTAGCTTGCCCTTTGTAAATGATATGCAACTCATACACATTGCCAATAGCCATTGTGATAAATTCTCACAAAATTGTGCCTACATCATGACTTGGAAAACCTATGTGGAGGGGAGGGTCAGACATGTGGATCACTAATTTTGATCAAGTTTGACCAAGTCATGACTTTTTTCTGATTCAGTATTTTTTTGTGTGTGTCTGATAATACTTTACTTTCTCTTTTTTTTAATAGGACATCATGGAGTGTGATTAATAATCAAATAAGTATTGGGCTGGCGTACAAATGTGTAGTATTTCTCCATAAGTTTAATAAACACAAGAGAGACACACAGAGACTTCAGTCTTGTATAATGCATTCTGCTTCACTATTTACACACTTCTAACAACAATAGGGTAACTTTTTCATTCCATAATTGTTGAGATCACATGTTTGTTAGGTGAACAACACATCAAGCCATACTTGGAGTTTATTTTCATCTGGAAAGGAAGTACTTTGCAGGTTGTTCAATTGAGTAAGGATAAACTGGAGATCTGAGTGTGCAAGATCAGGTGAATAAGGTGGCTGCAGAATGGCTTTCCAATCCAACTTCTGTACAGTGTTTTCTGTCAGTATAGCAAAATATGGGTAGGCTCTGTCGTGGAGTAGCAACATTTCACATAGTCTTCCTGATAAGTGTTCTTTGATTGCAGCTACAAGAAGTATCAATTGTGGACAGTAAATGTCCACAGTGATGGCTAGAAGCCATTCGTAGTACACCACACCATCACTGTGCCACATAACATTATTTTTTGTAAATGTGTGTGGGTCTTTGCACAGGCAGTTGCTGCTTTGTTTGGACTCAACCATTCCTTTCTTTTCCTTATGTTGGTGTAAACACACATCGCCAGTAATGATACAGGAAAGGAGTGGTCAGTGTTGTTCAGGAGCCAATTGAGATGACAAGCAAGCAGAGTTGCCCTTGTGGCCATCTGCTGATTTTTGCGATTTTGGCTTAGTGCACATGGTATCTATACACTTAATTTTTCAGGCTTTTTCACTGCATGCAAATGTCACACAATGGTCAAATTATTATAGTTCACCCTGTTTGCCAGTTCTTGTGTACAGTGACATTGATCACTGTACATTAATGCATTTAAATGATCATCAAACCCTGAAAGTCTTCCTGAATGTGGAAACCTTCCTTAAAATGAGAAATAAATTTCTTGTTATGCTCTGTCTGATTCCATTATCCCAATGAAATTCTCTACCTGACCGAAAAAGTAAATATCACACAGTTGACCATGGTCTAGTGGTAATCGTCATGTATTATAAACTTATACTCATGTCCAACAATATCTTTTATTTTTTTTCTTTGGCACATTTCGGGCCTCGTCCAAAGTTATGAGTCTGATTGAACGTGGAAGATAATTTGCTTCACATTCTACCCACCCGTAATAAAAAATACTTTGGGAAACAACTCCACGGGACAGCTCATGACTGTGTTGCAGTCAGAACAGCTTACACTCCAGCATTTCCCTTCGCTCCAGCAGCTACCTACTAGCCACCGGACAGATGCCACCCACTGCCTGAAATCAGGTGCTGCCCAGGTAATTGTGGCACATTGCTGTCAGTGTATATATCAACTGTCATCTCCTAATTTGAAGTTCTAGTTACCATCTTGCAGTTAAGCATCGGATTTTGCATACTTGAAAATCATGAACTATGGTTAAGTGTTTCAAAATTTAGATGCAACTGGAGAAAGGTGTAACATCTGCAACACAGTATTTACTTTTGGTATAACAGAGGGGTGAATGCAGAGGAGGCAGCTCGAATGATTTGAACTGTGTGTAGAGCGCATGCTTTTGTGTAAAATACGCCAATTCTTGTGTCAACAAAGGTTGTTCTGGCATGAATGATTTTTCCACATTAAGGAATTTCGACTACTGATTATAATTGATGAATTACCATTTAATCATCGTGTGAGATTTGCATTCAACAGGCAAGGTTCAAAGTCTGGTGAAGGAATACTGCATGCTCTAATTCGAAACAACAAAAATCAGTGGAGTGACTATCACTGCGCAGTTTTGCTTGAATATCAGCAGGTCACTCATTGAGCATTCCTACACAATACTGTTACTGGTGAGGAGTTATGATGCCTTTATCATTAACTTCCTAAGAAGAAATGAAAGGCTGAGCCCCACCAGAAGACTTAAATTCAAGCAAAGAGTAGTGTGAATATAATAATTGTAATCTGATAGCACCATGAGTGTGTTTTGTGCTACAAATTCTTCCCCAAGCGTGTGTCCATCACAGCTAGAATTTGTTGCCAACAATTCACCACATTTTGGTTGCAGTATAAGAAAATCAACATACAGAACTACATCATGTGTGTTACTGCATGATAATGCACCCTGTTGATTTGAGAAACAAAACTATCCCAGAGATTGATAGGGAAGTCATCTCTCAGGCACTTATATTGATAAGGAAGTCATCTCTCAGACACTTGTCAATCTGATCGTATACTTGTAAAATTTTGCCTTTCCCACTCTTGATCAATCAACCGTTAAAGCAATTCATTTCTAGGTGAAAATGCTCTTCAAAATACGCTGGTTTAATGACATCATTAGAACTAGTACACTTCTACAGGGATAGAATTTGTAAACCAATTTAGCATTGTCAGATTGTTTTAGATATTGTGAAAGAATATACAGTTTCTGAATAATTTCTCTTTGACGGTTACAGTTGTGTTCAATAAACTAATGGAGAATGCAAGTATAATATTCACTGTACTAATACAAATTAAATTCAACCTACTACAGAAACATTATTATGGCAGTCTATCTTAATAAAGCATTAAGTGTCTGTAAGATGAATTTTCCTATTTTAACATGAATTAGCAGGATATTACTGGCTTTTCACTTTGGAAAAGTATGTATTTACTTCATGTCCTGTATCACAATCAAGTATTATGAAAATGTAGCAGTTCATAGATAAAATTATGTATTCACAACAACAAAAGATATGTCAGCAGGAAACAAAAGTAGCATTATGAATTTTGCAGTACCATAAGGTTTGTCGCTCTGACACCAAGGTGTACTGAAAGTAGCAAGATGAATTTTGCTTGAGCATTGTCTTAAGATTCCCTTATTGAGTTTCTATCTGCCTGCTTGCAGCTCTGATACAAAATAATTAAAAATCTGGCTTTCAGTGAGTCTTGAAAGGCGAACAAAAGCAACTTGCACCTGGAAAGCAAGCACGTTTCCTTGGAGCTGGGAAGAGGTGTGGCATCTGTGACTTAATTATTGCCTAGTAGCTGCAGTGACAGATAAATCACAACATAAGAGATGAGAGTAGTTGCATTTCCCATATGAAACAACTTCTGCAATTCAAGAGCATTAATGTATATCCTTATATCAAATCTCAAGAGGAAATTGCTCACATTATTCAGTTGTAATGACATGATGATATCAAGTGAATTTAGCAGGATAGTTCTGTGCCATCAAGGAAGTAACCTGACACTCACAGAGTTGCCAAACATATTTTGCATTGTTGCCAAGTTTCAGCTATACTGCCAGGAAGCATACCAGCTGATGTGTCCTGTGAGTGACCTCAGAAGTGACTATAGCTTCATCTCAAAGTTGTGGGTGGCAAGGGCCAGAATATCCTCATTATATGTCAATGAGACTTTTTCACATTTTTGTAACTAGGTTTAGGGGCTAGAGCGTAATTACTTGTTGCACTGAGTACAATCAAAACATCGTAATTTAATAACTGTGACAATTATTTGTGTATTACTGTCCTAATCAGACCACAACCTTGAAAGTGTATTCATTAGAAGCGATTCACAATTTTGCAGCTTCTCCAGTGGTTGAGTTGGCAACATCTCTTTGCTATACAATATTGTTATTGAGATCACTCTCATGGGCACACCAGCCAGAAGACTGATATTCTAATGTTCCTCAAAACGTGAAGACTTAAGTTGAATTCGAATATTCCACATGGCAAAAACCTGCTGTTTCTATTCTTCCAGCTCTAACACTCAAAAAACAGTTACAATAAGCAACAGAAAAATGCCTGTGAAACAACAAATAATAATACAGTCATAATCAGTGGAATCTGACAAACTTATCATCTGATAAGTGTGAAAAACTACTTCTTTCACCTGCACAGCACTGCAGTGTGAATTCAAGGGTTTTGTAGGATTTTTATACTTAATTTCATTGTGATCGTTTTCAATGACAGTAGAGGAGAAACAATATCTTTTGACTTATAATTTTCCAGTGGGATTTGAATCTTTGGCTACAGTTGCAGTAGCACATCCAGTGAGGTAACAAGAATGCGAGCATTCACTCATTGCTGTAGTAAAGGCTAGGGCAGAAAGAAGCAAGTTTCCCATGAAGTAAACAATGAGAGACACTTATTAAACAGGAATTGTTCAGGAAATTGCAACTATATTGAGTGAAATGAGTAGGTTAATGCAGCTCCAGTCTGTCACTATCACTGAGTTGCCAAACATTTTCCAAATAGTGCTTATGATAGAAATATATGTGTATGTATCTGTGTGTGTGTGTGTGTGTGTGTGTGTGTGTGTGTGTGTGTGTGTGTGTGTGTGTGTGTGTGTGTGTGGTCTTTCGGACATGTCCGAAAGAACAGACACTACAAATTGTAAGAGACAGTCTTGTTAATCAATTAAATATTGAAGGATGTCCAGGCTGTCACAAGATGTTAAAATACAATTACAGCGGCAGATGAAAATTCGTGTATGACCAGGTTCGAACACAGATTCATGGTGTCTTTTCTTTTGGACATGTCCAAAAGAACAGACACTGCACATATCTGCATATACAGAGTGCTTCAGTAGGAATAGTAGATATTTTAGCAGGTGGAAGTATAGAAGAATTGCATAAAAAAATTTCCATATAAATGTGCTCACTTTTTATTGAGTACAGAGATACAGCTGTTACTACGTAACCCTAATGAACTCAAAGCAAAGACAAATGAGGGCATTCAAAGTTGATTTTCCAAAATTCCCTCACCAACTTCAATGCACTTTTGACTTTACTTGATAACACCATGTGTAGCTCTTCTGAGGTCGTCTGTGTGCACTTTCATGAGGGCTGCACTATTCATAATCCTAACGATCTAATTGGCTCTTGGGTTTACTTTTTCTTTGTAGGCTTTGCCTTTCAGCCATTCCTGCAGGCAAAAATCAAAACAGATAAAGTCCACAGACCTTGGTGGTTAAGGAAAGTGTCCATATCTATTGATCTATCTTCCGAGAAAAGTCAGGTTTGGATGATGTGTCACCTGATGAATGGGCTGGAGCCTAGTCATGCTGTAGGAACATATGCATTCTTGTAGCCAAATGAAGCTTTTCCAATAATGCTGGAAGCTCATTTTCAAGGAAGTGTAGACAGTGGGGTCCTGTAAGGACCAACAAATGAAAATACATTTAATCCAGCTGTATGTACTCAATAAAAATTGGGCACATGTTATATGGCATTTTTTCTGCAATCTGTCTGTACTACCACCTCCTACAGTATTTACTATTCCTCCTAAAACATCCTGTATAATTATTCAGATCTCGACAGGCCATCAAAAGTTTTCAGTGTTAGACGCACATCATTGTCCGACAAACCCTCGGGGGAATACAGTGTGGCTGTGAGAGAGTGGAATAATGGATGAAGGGGGGAGGGGGGGGGGGGGAAGGGGGGGGCGTATGTGTTATGTATGCAGCTAAGATGGGCCTTTGCATCTGACAAGAAGTATTTGTCTGCTGTTGGTGCTGTATTTCAATGCCCTGTGACAGTGTGGAAGTCTGTCCTTGATATTTAAGATGAAATTGTTTTTTGAGGCAATACATGTGATTAGCGAACATTTGTCTTGCCATCAATGTAACGGAACTTTAACAGCTTCTATTCTGTAGTCATTGCTTTGTGATTGCGCTAACCCATGTCATACACATGTGAATCAGATGGTAGCACTTATTTAGTCAAATAATGAATGGTCAGTATAGAATTATTTACAAACAGTAGAAGCAGGATTGTAGCAGGATGATCACATAACCAAGCACAACATGGAGTTTCTGAGAAGTGAGTCATTTCAGCTACATAGTTGACAGCAATATTTGTCAGGCAGTTCACTGCAGAATTAATGTAATACCCGCACGATGATCTCTGTAGTCATATTGTATCATTAGCAGCTCGTGAATGGAGTACTATGTTTGTTAAATCAGATTACTCAAGCTGATGCCAAATAAAGAGAAGCGATGATGCCACCACACTATCTTTACTTACATAGGTCATCAGCTATAAATTATGTGTGCCACCATTAACGTTACTGTATGCAGTTTCACAACATAACATCACCATTTCCACTGACAACCTCTACCATTATCATTACACAGTTGTTACTCACAGTGATTACAAGTTGCTGATGTTTGTCAAGAATAGTGGAAAGGGCCTCATGAATGTGAAATTCCATTTGCATTATGCCTAGGACAGAGAGAATCCTAAATAACAGAGATTACCCAGTGAAGGGAAGAGTCCACATGTTGTCTCGAGTTCTTGCAGTTTCATATTAATGTAACTCCCGATGTTTTCACACTAATGGGTTCTTTTGGCTATTGGAATACTCACATGGGAATTATTGAAGTCTAATTCCTAGAACATTCAACTTCCTTAATAACACCTCATTTTGGATTGAACATGACTTGGAAAGCGACTTTAATTTGACATTTCAATCCATCTCCTGACTACTTACTGAATGAAACCTGAAGTGCACTCACAGTTGTGTTGCCTGCTGCATAAGTGTTGTGGCAGCTGGCAGTCATTGCTGAATACAAACATGTGCAAATATCTTCACTGCTCTGGGGGAACTTGTCTTTGTTGCATTTCTTCCATACCGTAATTAGGACAATAACATAAGGCTGATTCTGCTGAAGAACTTAATCCTATAAATAATAATCTGCAAACGGTAATAATGCATGAAAGTAAACAGATTTTTGGATAAACAAATGGAGAATTCCCTGATTTTTGCAATTCTGATACGTACTGTGATAAGAATCTGGGGTCATACTATGCTTCAGAACCCTAAACTGTTTATTTTTTCACTTCATACTAAAACATGCTTCCCCCCATGACCCACAGACCTTGCCATTGGAGGGGAGGCTTGCATGCCTCAGCGATACAGATAGCCGTACTGTAGGTGCAACCACAACGGAGGGGTAACTGTTGAGAGGCTAGACAAACGTATGGTTCCTGAAGAGGGGCAGCAGCCTTTTCAGTAGTTGCAGGGGCAACAGTCTGGATGATTGACTGATCTGGCCTTGTAACACTAACCAAAACGGCCTTGCTGTGCTGGTACTGCAAACAGCTGAAAGCAAGGGGAAACTACGGCCGTAATTTTTCCCGAGGGCATGCAGCTTTACTGTATGGATAAATGATGATGGTGTCCTCTTGGGTAAAATATTCCAGAGGTAAAATAGTCCCCCATTCGGATCTCCGGGTGGGGACTACTCAGGAGGTCGTCGTTATCAGGAAAAAAAAACTGGCGTTCTACGGATCGGAGCATGGAATGTCAGATCCCTAGATCGGGCAGGTAAGTTACAAAATTTAAAAAGGGAAATGGATAGGTTGAAGTTAGATATAGTGGGAATTAGTGAAGTTCGGTGGCAGGAGTAACAAGACTTTTGGTCAGGTGAATACAGGGTTATAAATACAAAATCAAATAGGGGTAATGCAGGAGTAGGTTTAATAATGAATAAAACAATAGGAATGTGGGTAAGCTACTAACAAACAGCACAGCAAACGCATTGTTGTGGCCAAGATAGACACTAAGCCCATGCCTACGACAGTAGTACAAGACTATATGCCAACTAGCTCTGCAGATGACGAAGAAATTGAAGAAATGTATGATGAAATAAAAGAAATTATTCAGATAGTGAAGGGAGACAAAAATTTAATAGTCATGGGTGACTGGAATTCGGTAGTAGGAAAAGGGAGAGAAGAAAACGTAGTAGGTGAATATGGATTGACGGTAAGAAATGAAAGAGGAAGCCGCCTGGTGGAATTTTGCACAGAGCACAACTTAATCTCAGCTAACACATGGTTCAAGAATCATAAAGGAAGGTTGTATACATGGAAGAACCCTGGAGATACTGACAGGTTTCACATAGATTATATAATGGTAAGACAGAGATTTAGGAACCAGGTATTAAATTGTAAGACATTTCCAGTGGCAGATGTGGACTCTGACCACAATCTATTGGTTATGAATTGTAGATTAAAAGTGAAGAAACTGCAAAAAGGTGGGAATTTAAGGAGATGGGAACTGGATAAACTGACTAAACCTGAGGTTCTACAGATTTTCAGGAAGAGCATAAGGGAACAATTGACAAGAATGGGGGAAAGAAATACAGTAGAGTGTGTGTGTGTGTTGGGGAATGGGTAGCTTTCAGGGATGAAGTAGTGAAGGCAGCAGAAGATCAAGTAAGTAAAAAGACGAGGGTAGTAGAAATCCTTGGGTGACAGAAGAAATATTGAATTTAATTGACGAAAGGAGAAAATATAAAAATGCAGTAAATGAAGCAGGCAAAACGGAATACAAACGTCTCAAAAATGAGATCGACAGGAAGTGCAATATGGCTAAGCAGGGATGGCTAGAGGACAAATGCAAGGATGTAGAGGCTTATCTCACTAGGGGTAAGATAGATACTGCCTACAGGAAGATTAAAAAGACTTTTGGAGAAAAGAGAACGACTTGTATGAATATCAAGAGCTCAGATGGAAACCCAGTTCTAAGCAAAGAAGGGAAAGCAGAAAGGTGGAAGGAGTATATAGAGGGTCTATGCAAGGGCGATTTACTTAAGGGCAATGTTATAGAAATGAAAGAGGAGGTAGATGAAGATGAAATGGGAGATATGATACTGCGTGAAGAGTTTGATAGAGCACTGAAAGACCTAAGTCGAAACAAGGCCTCAGGAGTAGACAACATTCCATCAGAACTACTGACAGCCTCGGGAGAGCCAGTCCTGACAAAACTCTTACCATCTGGTGAGCAAAATGTATGAGACATTCGAAATACCCTCAGACTTCAAGAAGAATATAATAATTCCAATCCCAAAGAAAGCAGGTGTTGACAGATCTGAAAATTACTGAACTATCAGTTTAATAAGTCACAGCTGCAAAATACTGACGCAAATTCTTTACGGAATAATGGAAAAACTGGTAGAAGCCAACCTCGGGGAAGATCAGTTTGCATTCCATAGAAATATGGGAACACGTGAGGCTATACTTACCCTACGACTTATTTTAGAAGCTAGATTAAGAAAAGGCAAACCTAAGTTTCTGGCATTTGTAGACTTAGAGAAAGCTTTGGACAATGTTGACTGGAATACTCTCTTTCAAATTCTGATGGTGGCAGGGATAAAATACAGGGAGCGAAAGTCTATTTAAAATTTGTACAGAAACCAGATGGCAGTTATAAGAGTCGAGGGACATGAAAGGGAAGCAGTGGTTGGGAAGGGAGTGAGACAGGATTGTAGCCTCTCCCCGATGTTGTTCAATCTGTATATTGAGCAAGCAGTAAAGGAAACAAAATAAAAATTTGGAGTAGGTATAAAAATCCATGGAGAAGAAATAAAAACTTTGAGGTTCACCGATGACATTGTAATTCTGTCAGAGACAGCAAAGGACTTGGGAGAGCAGTTGAACGGAATGGACAGTGTCTTGTAAGGAGGATATAAGATGAACATCAACAAAAGCAAAATGAGGATAATGGAATGTAGTCGAATTAAGTCGGTTGATGTTGAGGGAGTTAGATTAGGAAACGAGACACTTAAAGTAGTAAAGGAGTTTTGCTATTTGGGGAGCAAAATAACTGATGATGGCCAAAGTAGAGAGGATATAAAATGTAGACTGGCATTGGTAAGGAAAGCATTTCTGAAGAAGAGAAATTTGTTAACATCAAGTATAGATTTAAGTGTCAGGAAGTCGTTTCTGAAAGTATTTTATGGAATGTTGCCATGTATAGAAGTGAAACATGGACCATAAATAGTTTAGACAAGAAGAGAATAGAAGCTTTCGAAATGTGGTGCTACAGAAGAATGCTGAAGATTAGATGGAAAGATTACATAACTAATGAGGAGGTATTGAATAGAACTGGGGAGAAGAGGAGCTTGTGGCACAACTTGACTAGAAGAAGGGATCGGTTGGTAGGACATGTTCTGAGGCATGAAGGGATCACCAATTTAGTACTGGAGGGCAGCATGGAGGGTAAAAATTGTAGAGGGAGACCAAGAGATGAATACACTAAGCAGATTCAGAGGGATGTAGGCTGCAGTACGTACTGGGAGATGAAGAAGTTTGCGCAGGATGGGGTAGCGTGGAAAGCTGCATCAAACCAGTCTCAGGAATGAAGACCACAACAAAAACAAGTAAAACATGCTGATAAAATCCAGCACACCGAAACACTAACACCAATAGCACATGTCTGATTGACATTTGCCATCAATTCAACCTCAAAATGATGTCTACCCACATCATGTGAAAAGCAGCTCTGAGGTAACATGCTTGTTTGTCTACCAAGTGCAAGCTGCTTTCATTCACCTTTTGAAACTCACTGAAAGCCAGATTTTTAATTCTTTTGTAGCAGAGCTACAAGCAGGCTGATAGAAACTCAATAAGGGAATTGTAAGACCATGCTCAAGCAAAATTCGTCTTGCTACTTTCAGTACACCTTGGTGTCAGAGTGAAAACCTTATGGTACTGCAAAATTCGTAATGCCACTTTTGTTTGCTGCTGACATATTTTGTTGTTGTTGTGATTATGTAATTTTGTCTATGAACTGCCACATTTTCTTAATACTTGAGTGTATTACAGGACATGAAGAAAATACAGCCCTTTCAAAAGTCAAAAGTCAGTAATATCCTACTAATTTGTGTTAAAATAGGAACAATTATCTTACTGCCACCATGATAATTCTGTAGTAAGTTGAATTTAATTTGTATTAGTAGAGTGAATATTATTACCATGTTTTCCATTAGTTTATTGAACAAAATTGTAATTATTAAAGAGAAATTATTCAGAAACTGTATATTCTTTCACAATATCTAAAACAATCTGACAATGCTAAAATAGTTAACAAATACTATGCCTGTAGAAATGTATTGGTTCTAATGATGTCAATAAACCAGTGTAGTTTGAAGAGCATTTTCACCTAGAAATGAATTGCTTTAACAGTTGATCTATCAAGAGCGGGAAAGGTAAAATTTTGCTAGTATACGATCAGATGGACAAGTGTCTGAGAGATGACTTCCCTATCAATACAAGTGCCTGAGAGATGACTTCCCTATCAATTTCTGGGATAGTTTTGTTTCTCAAATCAACAGGTTGTGTTATCATACAGTAGCACAAGTGATGTAGTTTTCTCGGTTGATTTTCTTACACTGCAACCAAAAGATGTCTGAATTGTTGGCAACAAATTCCAGCTGTGATGGACAGACTCTTGGGGAAGAATTTGTAGTCCAAAACACACTTTTGGAGCTATCAGACTGCAATTATTATGTTCACACTACTCTTTGCTTGAGTTTACGTTTTATAAAGGCAAGATAACTCGTCACCAGTAACAGTATTGCATAGGAATGCTCAATGAGCGACCTGATGATGTTCAAGCACAACTGCAATAATAGTCACTCCATTGATGTTTGTTGTTTCAAAACAGAGCATGCAGTACTCTTACACCACACTTTGAACCTTGCCTGTTGAATGCAAATGTCACATGATGCTTAAATGGTAATCCATCACTTATATCACTGGTCGAGATTCCTTAATGTGGAAAATCATTCATGCCAGAACAATCTTTGTTGAAACAGGAACTGGGGTATTTTACCCAAGAGCATCTGCTCTACACACAGTTCAAATCTTTCGAGCTGGCTCTTCTGCATTCACCCCTCTTTTATGCCAAAAGTAACTACTATATCTAAGAATATATAAGAAAGATCATAAGATTATCACAATTGCTGACTGGACTGCAATGTTGAAAGTACATAAATACTATGTTGCAGATGTTACATATTTTTCCACTTGCAATCCAGTTTTAAAACACCTAACCGTAGTTCATTTTTTCAAGTGTGCAAAATCCAATGCTTATCTGCAAGATGATAACTAGAACTTCAAATTAGGAAATGACAGTTGATACATACACTGACAGCATTGTCCCGCATTCACCTGGGCACCGCCCAATTTCAGGTGGTGGGTGGCATCTGGCCGGTGGCCAGTAGCTAGCCGCTGCAGGGCAAGGAAATGCTGGAGTGTAGGCTGGTCTGATCACGGTGCAGCTATGATTTGTCCTGTGGAGTTTTTTCTTGAAGTATTTTTTATTGCTGTTGGGTAGAATGTGAAGCGAATTATCTTCAATGTTCAATCAGACTCGTAACTTTAGATAAGGGCCAAAATATGCTAAAAAATAATGATACTGTTGGACTTGAACATGTGATTATAAGTTTAGAATACACAATGATTAGAATAAGAATAAGAATACGAATAAGAATCTTTATTAGCCGTTCAGTATTTTCTTATACAATGGGCTTCGTCAATAAGTTCAATTATAGTATAAAGATGGTTATATTCTCTTAACAATGTATATATAAATCATGTGAAATTTAGTGTAGTACAATAGCACACATTTGGAATTTTATATATTATTAATTTTACAATAAAAAGGAAAACATTATACAGATTTATATTAAGCAGGGAATATTCATGTTGATGACACTATGTCATTATCATATACATGTTGATAACACTATGTCATTATCCTAAGCTATTGATACAAATTTAGGTCCTACTACAGGCAGAGGTACCTTTCTCTATGTTAAAACAGCAAATCTGCCATATTACAATCTTTAAATTCATCAACTGAGTAAAATGCTTTACCTTCGAGCCATTGACCCAATGTTGTCTTAAATTTACTTTTAGATACTGTTTGTACAATTTTAGGGAGCATATTAAACAGTTCGAGGCCTACATATTTATAACTATTATGTATCTTAGACAGTCTAGAGTATGACAGATCAATTGTGTGGTTTCGTCTTGTATTGTGGGTGTGGACAGATGACCTAAGGGGATATTGAGCTATGTTTTCTTTTACGTGTAGTAAGTAATAATAGATGCACAAACAAGGAACTGTCATGATGTTAAGTTTTTTGAAATGTTCCCTGCATGTATCCCTAGGAGATAAACCCACTACACATCGAAGAGCTTTTTTTTGCCATCTGAAAATTGATATTGAACTGGGAGAATTTCCCCAGAGCAGAATACCATAAGAAAGGTGGGTGGGGGTGGATATAAGCAAAATATGAATGCAGCAGTAAGTTTTGGCTGACATTACTCCTAAGCTTATAAAGTAGGAACATAGCACGTGCAAGTTTAGAACAGACGTATGTGATATGTTTATCCCAGCTAAGTTTCTGGTCAATCATCATTCCTAGCAGTTTAAATGACTTATTTTCTTTGTTTGATACCTTCCAATTAAAGAATATTTCCTCAGTTTTTGTTTCATTTATGAATAGGGAGTTTGCACTAAACCAATGAACTGATTTTTCAAATATTGTATTATTTTTTTCTCGTACAGATTCAAGAGTCTGTCCTGAATTGATAAAAGTTGTATCGTCTGCATAGAGGACTGTTTTACAGGGTAAATACTGTGACATATCATTAACATACACTACAAACAGGAAGGGCCCAAGTATGGAGCCCTGTGGCACACCTCTTTTTATTGTTTGTGGGTTTGACAGCTGCCCATTTACACTAACAATTGTACTCTGTTGCTGAAGTAGAATTCTAATAATTTCAGGGTGTCCTCTTCCATGCCGTAGTGTCTTAATTTCATGATCAAAGTACTATGAGATACAGTGTCAAATACTTTACTCAGGTCTAGGAGGGTAGCACATGAGATTAATTTATTTTCAAAGCCATCATATATATCACTAACAATATTTTCAACTGCTTTAACTGTGGATAGTTTAGACCTGAATCCATACTGTGAGTTACTTAACAAATTGTTCCTCTCAAAATAGTGATTCATTTGTTGGTGAACAAAGTCTTCGATTATTTCAGATATTATTGGGATTAATGAGATAGGGCGATAGTTACTTGGATTTGATTTATCTCCTTTCTTAAATATGGGAATAGTTATTGCTATTTTCAAACAGTCAGGGAAAATCCCTTGCTGTAATATATGGTTAATGAGAGTGGTTAGAGGGGGCAGAAGATCACTTGATATCTTCTTTATGACATAGTTTGACAGACCATAGAAGTCCTCTGCTCTGGAACTACTTAGTTTGCCTATTGCTTTGGTAACATCATTTTCAGTTACTGTTGCCCAGCAGAATTTATGGACTACATACTTATTTGAACCTAAAAGAGTTTTAGCATCAAGCATGGCATTGAGGGGAGACAAATCTTGTTGTAAACTGAAGTTAACAAAGTGTGAATTTAAGATATCTGGGGCTATGGGTATAGCTAGTTGAGTTGTTGGTCTATTTATTTCACTTTTAATTACTTCCCAGGCAGCTTTACAGCTGTTTCTGGATTTAAGAATATAGTTATCATTCGCCCTACATTTTGCCAAACTTATTTCAGATCTATAAATTTTTCTTATTCTAATGTACATCTCTTTGTACTCGTTGCTGTTATGAGATCTGTCCTTAAACATAAGAAGCATAATCCTGATGCTGTTGAGGTATGGTGTAAACCAATTATTTAGTCTCTGTGGTTTATGAGCTCGGTTATTATTCTGTCTTTTTACTAATCTGGGACAACACTCATCAAATATTCTTGCAACTTCCTCTATAAATAATTTGCTTGTGTTATTCACACACATATCTTTGTATAAGATGTCATTCCAGTTAACTGACCTTAATCTAGTTCTAAACTCTCTTATGTTGCATTCATTCATAGGTCTAACAGTTTTGTGTTGTTCATCTGGAATGCTGACTGGAATTGTAATCCATAGGCCATCATGGTCAGCTAGGCCTAACTTCACTACTCCAATTTCAACATTATTTTCATGGATATTACTTATTATATTGTCTAAGCACGCATTATATCTTGTAGGCTTATCATTTAGACAATAGCAATCAAAAGCTCTTAGGCTATCCAAGAATTCCAATATGATATGACTCTGTACCCTAATATCCATATTAATATCACCAAAAATTAAGATTCTTTGGTATTTATATTTAGGCTTAGTTAGTAAGACTAACAGTTTTTTTAAATTTACCGTAAATTCATATTCACTAGAAGATGGTGTGCGATATACAGATGCAACAATAATATTATGTTTAGGTATATGTACAACTGCAGCCTCAAAGATGGTGTCTATACACAGGTCTGTGACATCAATAGTAAAGTATTGTAGATTTAGTCTATTCTTAATATATACTGCAACACCCCCATGTCCAATTGTTGATCTGCAGTAACTACTAGCTAAGGAGTAACCGAATGGAATATTGAGGTCAATTTCTGATGAATATAGCCAGTGCATTTTCTTGTAGCAACAATATGGATGTATAAATTCTACTCACCATACGAGGAGATGCTGAGTCACAGACAGATGCAATAAAAAGGCAAAAAAGTAGAAAATGCACACATATTCACACAAGTACAACTTGCACATACATGACCACTGTATCTGTCCACTAAGGATTTTCCATTGTTTGATCTAAACTTCCTTATAAAATTTGGCTACAGTTTACTTATGATCTTTTTGCCTCTTGTTTATATAATCTTCAAACTATTGCTTTTTCCTTCATTGTGAGTGCAGGTTGAGCCCAAAAGAAACTTGGTAGTGCATTCACTCTTGGCAACCTCTTTCCATTCATGAACTTACACTGCATCAGTATTATGTTTATTACACTGCTCCACTAGTTAGAAGTGCATAAATCTATATGAATTTTTGATGAGAAGTTCAACTCAGAAGTCAGACTTTCACTCTCAGAGATAGTTTTCCAGTAATTTAAACATTAAAATAATAGGAAAACCATGATTTGCAGTTAACAGAGAAAAAAATCATAAATAATATTTGTAAATGTTAACTTCTGTATTTATCACACCTGTTATAGTGCTTCAGATGTCAGTACTCCATACTGCCATATTGTCATACTGCCATAAACACGGATTTCATAAAATGTAACTTGACAGCCACTGTCAAGAAGTCTCAAGAGTTACTGCATTCGAAATGATTAATTTTAATGTTTTTGAAATACAAAAAGTAACAAGTAAATAAGAAAGTAAGTAAAGAGGAAGGGAGTAAATGTGGATGTCTTTATATAGTAATAGTTAAAGCATGTACTGATATGTTTCTGATTTTTCTAGAAAAATGCCTCATCGATATCCCTGCTGATATACGCCTGACAACGTGTTACATCTTTGGGGACTTCACATTTGCAAGAAATAACCTTTGAGATAAAGAGTGGGTGCCACCTCCACATCATGCACTTTCTTTGTAAATTAATTAACTAGTAGAAAGGAAAAATTCTGTTTCTTTTTGCTGTACCTACAGTATGGAGAAAATAAAAAAAATATATCTCTGATTGTTAGTTTTGTCTGATGAATATTTAGGGATTTACAAACAACAGATGAAAGAAAGTCATTGTTTATCTGGGCCTGCCTTGTACACCAAAGCCCATGCCACACTCTGAAAGTCCTACAGCCCCTTCAAGGCAAATAGACAAATAAAATCATACTTTCAGTGAATTGGATGGCAATAAAGAAATCGCACCATCTCCTGAAAGAAAAGAGCTTCTGTAGCAGAACTCGTGTAGTGGTTCAACACCACACTTATCAATACAGTCAGATTTAAATGATTTAGTGCATGACATAGGACTACATAAGCAAAAGGCAGAAGTGCTTGATCTGAGGTTACAGGTTTTTTCTCGACCTGAGTACCAACTCATTGAGTTTAGACACATAACATATTTTGTATTTCATACTTTGCCATTGAGGCAGCACTGGCATTTTGCAACAATATTGTGAACTTAATGAAAGCACTAACTTTCAAATACAATCCACATGACTGGAGACTCTTCATAGGTTCATTGAAAATAAATTTCAAGGGTGCCTCCACAATGGAAATAAAATGCTCACTGTCCAAACTGCATGTGCCAGATTGGCTGAAAAAGGTTACAAAATTTCAGAGAATATTCTCAAATTAATTACATATGGTGAGCATAAATGGAAGACTCATATTGATTTCAAAGTAATTGCATTGTTATTGGGATTACACCAATGCTAAACAAAATATGCTTGTTTTCTGTGCAAGTGGGATAGTCGTGATAGAAAATCTCAGTATATACAGTGCCGGAAAAAAATTACCATACCCTTTTAGAGGTTTCCAGCTCACTCCAGATTTATTGATGCACCATGTATATGAAGTACATGAAATGATTACATTCACAGATCAATAGCAGAAGCAGTTCTGAGGTGCCAGGTATCGATCCATGCTGAAACACCTATATTAGTACATGGCATTGTTCCAATGGGTGGGATGCAACTGTTGGCTCTGGAATCTAGTCAATGGCATCCAGATGCTGAATAATGTCCTGGAATACATTATGTCATGCCTGCTTGACCTGTTTGTGTAGTTTTGTGAGAGTTGTTGGTTGATAAGTTGCACAAATAAAACAAGTCTAGTCTTGTCCCATCGTTTCCCACACATACTCAATTCGAAACAAGTCTGAAGATCATGTGGGCCAGAGAAGTTACTGCACTTCTTACATAGCTTGTTGAGTTTCACGAGCAGTGTGTGGGTGAGCACTATACTGTTGGAACAACACTTCACTGTCCTGTTGCAAGAATGGCCAAAGAATATGCAAAACATTATTCTGCCTGAACTGAGCACTGATTAGTGTCCCCTCCAGAAGCACTAAAGATGAAAGACAGTTGTAACTTATTGCACAGTAGTCAATAAGGCCTGGAGTCAGTGTGTCTTCTGCAAATTCACTCTGCAAGACAGCACTCACCAGGTCTACAAACCGAGCGAGGTGGTGCAGTGGCTAGCACACTGGACTCGCATTCGGGAGGATGATGGTTCAATCCTGCATCTGGCCATCCTGATTTAGGTTTTCCATGATTTCCCTAAATTGCTCCAGGCAAATGAAGGGATGGTTCCTTTGAATGAGCATGGCCGACTTCCTACCCTGTCTCCTTCCCTAATCTGATGAGACCGATGACTTCGCTGTCTGGTCTCTTCCCCCAAACAAACCCCCCCCCCCCCCCCCCCCCAAAATCTGGTCTACAGCATACACACAAACAATCAGTTGGAGCAGGCAGAATCTGCTTTCATTGCTGAATACCATGGCATGCCACCCCATCTTCCAAGTGACAGCTCCAGTCAAGCTGTGCACATCAATCCTGTTGTGTGAGTGGAAGATGGGTTAGAGGTGTGCATGCCCATAGTCCCACTGCAAATAACCAGTTGCAGTAGTTTGTGCTGACACATCTTGACTCGCAAGCCCTGTTATCTGTATGGTAGCTGTACAATCTGCCACTGCTGTCCTTACAGTATGATGATCCCAACATGTGTCTGTGCTGTGTGGACATTCAAAACCTCATCTACAGGTGTGAGAATGTTCATGTGACAATTGATACTAGCATCATTGCACAACTGATGCAGCAAGTCCAACTTGCATGCTATTTGTCTGAAAAGGCTAGTCCGTTTGTCAGAATGACCCCTTTCTAACTCAGTCACTCAAATTTAAGAAGCGCTATTGCATCTCCGTGGCATAGTTGCCTGCTTGCTTCACATGTTTGCACTGAGCCTTCTGGCAGTGAGCATTCCATATTGAAGTATAGACACCAATGGCATTCTGGTAGCTATGCCACTATGCTATCTGTTAGTGTACAATATTGAAACCATTATCAATAGATCTACTAGTCCCCAGATGGCAATATGCTGTAATCAGATCAAAACCTACACTGTCTTTCCAGGCATACTAATTTTTTTCTGGCAATATACTACAAAAACCCCCTGAACCAAATGTAACGTGATGGGGGGGGGGGGGGGGGGGGGGGGGGATATTCAGCATCAAAGTCTGGTAGCTTGTGAATATATCATTGCATCTCTTCACATCAAACTTAAACAATTTGTAAAGGTGATGGATCAATTTGGCAGAGGGTCTGCATTTATTGGTGAAAATTTTGTCATCTTTCAGCAGCAAAACTTAGAGGTTTATTTGTGCGCTCTCAGACCAGGGAACTTCAGTAGATCAAAATTTTGAAACATGCCTGACTGATGCAGAAGTGGGAGCAAAGCATTGTTTCAAGAAAGCATCACAAAATTTCCTTGAAAGAATAGGAGCTGCCAATTACAAAGAAGTCGTGAACCAAATGATCATTGCTTATCAAGCTCCTGGCTGCAACATGTCTCTGGAAGCATATTTCCTGGTCTCTCACACTGACTTCTGCCCAGTGAGCTGCAGTGATGTATCTGACTAATGTGGAGAAATATTCCATAAAGACATACTTACCATGGAAAAACGATATGAAGGGAAGTGCACACCTAGTACATTGGCCAACTATTTCTGTAATATCATTCAAGACAAGACCGATGTTCCATACAAGAGAAAAAAATGAGACATAATCTCTTGTTACAATATTTGTGTCATTTTCTTATTTTCTTCTGTATCCCTTGCTTTACAAAAATAAACTAGAAAATAAATGCGTTCATGACCACAGCCTCAGACATCACCTTCTTAAGCTTTCCTAATATGATAAAGTTGGTTTACTTAACTGAAAATACTTGATCTTATATATCTTGCTATTGGAAAATAACTTCACACTGATATACACTGAAGTACCAAAGAAACTTGTATAGGCATTCGTATTCGAGTACAGAGATATATAAACAGGCAGAATATGGCACTGAGATTGGCAATGCCTGTAGAAGATAATAAGTATCTAGCACAGTTGTAAGATTGGTTACTGCTGCTACAATGGCAGGTTAGCAAGATTTATGTGAGTTTGAACATGGTGTTGTAGTCTGCGCATGATCGATGGGACACAGTATCTCCGAAGTCGAGATGAAGTGGGGGTTTTCCCATACAACCATTTCACGAGTGTACTGTGTGTATCAGGAATCTGGCAAAACATCAAATCTCTGACATCACTGCGGCCAGCAAAAGATCCTGCAAGAGTGGGACAAATGATGACTGAAGATAATTGTTCAATGTGACAGAAGTGCAACACTTCTGCAAATTGCTGCAACTTTCAATGCTGGGCCATCAGCAAGTATCATCACGTGAACCATTCAATGAAATATAATCTATATGGGTTTTCAGAGCTGAAGGCCCACTTCTGTACCCTTGGTGACTGCACAACATAAAGCTTTATGCCTTGCCTGGGCTCATCAACACCAACACTGGACTGTTGATGATTGGGGACATGTTGCCTGGTTGGACAACTCATGTTTGAAATTGTATCGAGTGGACTGACATGTACAGGTATGGAGATAATCTCATGAATCCATGGACCCTGCATGTCAGCAGGGGACTGTTCAAGTTGGTGGAGGCTCTGTAATGGTGTGGGGTATGTGCAGTTGGAGTGATATGGAACACCTGATATGTCTAGATACAACTCTGACAGGTTACATGTACGTAAGTATCCTGTCTGATCATTATGCATTCTGATGGACTTGGGCAATTCCAACAGGTCAATGAGAGACCCCACATGCCCAGAATTGCTACTGAGTGGCTCCAAGAACACTCTCCTCAGTTTAAACACTTCTGCTGGCCACCAAACTCCCTAGACATGAACATTATTGAGCATACCTGGGATGCCTTGCAGTGTGCTGTTCAGAAGAGATCTTCACCCCCTCGCATTCTTATGGATTTATTGACAGCCCCGCAGGATTCATGATGTCAGTTCCCTCCAGCATTACTTCAGACATTAGCTGAGTCCATGCCACATTGTGTTTTGACACTTATGTGTGCTCGTGGGGGACCTTACACGATACCAGGCAGGTGTACTAGTTTCTTTGGCTCTCCAGTGTAGTAATATATTATGTAAAAATGTACAACCTGATTAAACTACCCCTGACAGAGAAAAACTGCAAACAGATTTCAAGTGACCTTTGAAATTGCTATAAGATCAAAACTCTGCTTTCCAAAACCAAAAAACATTTTTGTTCTTTTGCTTTTTAAATATAATATTATTAATGTTTATGTTTCTTTGTTTGTTTTCTGTGTAGGTTATGAGCATTACCAGTCCACTCACTATCACCACACTTACCCTCACTCACTTCCCAATTCAGCACTACCATCTCCCAGTTGCCCTCCCTATAAGGGGTATATCAAAAAGAATCATCCAACTTGACACATCCATATTTCTGAAACTAATAAATGTACACAATGAATTTTGTTTTTTGATGACTGGGAAACTCAAAGTTTTTTTCATATCTTTTCATAGGTGTTCAATATGCCTCCATTCAGATGCATGCCGTTCGTCAATGTGGTATTCAGATTGTTATCACACTGCATGTCTTGAGTTACGGCTTACGCAGCTCATGTTACATGATGTCACAATTCATTCATTGTTGTTTATTAAGGAGGCACATAAACAGGGTCTTTTATTAACCCCCACAAGAAATAATCACGCACAGTTAGGTCCAGTGACCATGGAGGCCAGTAATGTAAGGCTGAATAATTTGGTCCAGTAACACCAATCCATTGTTCAGTAATCCTTTGATTTAAACATTCCTGCACTTCCAGATGTCAGTGTCATTGTGCCCCATCCTGTTGGTAAATGAAGCCATTCAAATCAGTCTCCAACTTTGGGAAAAGAAAGTTCTCAAGCAAATGGAGATATGTGCTCCCTGTAACAGTGTTCTCAGCAAATAAAAATGGACCATACACCTTTTCCCGTGAAACTGCACAAAACACATTAACTTTTGGAGAGTCTCTCTCACGTTGTACAACTTCATGTGATTGTTCCATACCCCATATTCTCACATTATGATGGTTCACCTTCCCATTTAAATGGAATGTTGCCTCATCACTAAACACTAAGTGTGGAAGAAAACTGTTGTCCCCCATCTTACCAAGAACGAAATCATATAACTCCACACATTGCTGTTTGTCACCTTCACAAAGAGCTTGCAGTAGCTGAATTTTGTGCAGTTTAATGTGTAAACATTGATGCAACACATGCCAGATGGACATCAGGGGGCATGTTGAGCTGTCGAGCTGCACTGCAAATGGATTTCTGCAGACTCCTATAGTAACTATGGCGGATGCATTCGACATCTGTGGCACACACTCAGAGATGGCCCTGTGGTTTGCCTCTACACAAACAACCTGTTTCTCAGAATTGTTCATGCCATCATCTAATTCCCTGAGCTGTAGGAGGATAGACACTGTACCTAGTATGAAAGTCGTGCTGAACAGTTACTACTGACCCACACTGTGCAAAATGTAGAACACAAAACACTTTCTGTTGTCCCAACACCATTTTTACTGGAACTGAAGTGGGCACACACTGCTGCTACCTAGCAGGAGCCATGTAAAACTAAAGAGTTTGCTCTTTCGAACAGTACATTGTTCATGCACATATCTCAAATAATATAATACTTGATTTTTTTTTAAATTGGATGATTCTTTTTGATACACCCTGTATTTACCTATAATCACTATCTCCCCGAACTTGAACCATAACTCTCATTTCCTCCTTCCCCCCCACCCCCACCTCTACCCCTGTACCAGTGACTGACACTGACCTACATGCCCCCCTTCCCCTCCCCCCTCTCCCCATCTGACACAGCTTTGTTTGTGCTCAAGTAAGCAGTTTTTATGTCATGATTATTTATATTGTTTTAGCGTGATAAAAGCAGAAGGATCATATATTACAGCTCATATGTCCACCATAACCTTGGTACCGAGTGTCCTATTCCAAAATAACAAGCCCCATGTTTCCAATTTGTTATGAAAGATAATGTATCATTTGTGCATATATCAGTTGACCATTTACTGTGGGGCAGGCGATCATTTAGTTTTAGTGTTGGTGTGGGCCAATGTTTTCTGCATAGTTAAGTTTACATTTTAAAGTTACTAAATTATTAATTTGTCTAGAGGCTGACTCAGTAGCTATCATCAAGTTGAGAGTATTTGATCCGCAAGTCGCCAGTTCTTATGGTGAAGAAATGGGAATAAAATTGATAACCCATATTTTCCCAGCTCAAGGAAGCTACAATGTAGTCATGTTTCACTTTAACCCTGCAATACTTGGACATGTTTCATACCATTAGCAGTTGCTACAGACTGTCAATCCGCATGGAGATGAATATAAATTTATAAGTAAAATTGACAAATTCATTGTCAATATATAATTTACTGTGTTTAAATTTTAATGTCAGCTTGGACTCTCCTATGTTCTGAAATAAACTGATAAGACAGCAGGTGCAGAAAATCTCTTTGTCAGGTGTAGCTGTCTGATTTGTTAGCAGCATGAATTATTAAGAAATTGTTATCCCCAATATTCAGTAGGGAATAAAATATGACAATAGGCGTTAAGTGAATGTGTCATGCATGATTGTAGACAGCACACAGCTTGTTATACATGCCCACAACTCCTTTTGTCTTGTCATACATAACTATAATTTCTACTTTGCCTGTCTCATCATCAGCACTGTCACTTTGGTAGATACTGGATAAAGTACAACATTTTTGCCTTACTTTAGAAATACACAAGAGAAGAGTAAAAGATTTTCTGTATTCAAGTGGCGATTCCATTCCACAAAAATCTGTAAACAGAACAGTTAACAGAACTGTACCTCTAGGTACAATGTAACTAACAGAAACCAACACTTCAGTAATAACAAACAGCTTCATAGTTAACTACAATATGACTATAATTACTTCCCCTTTACTGCTTCTCCTAAAAGGAACAAAGCAAATTACATTGAGCTTCACTTCATTGTTGTTTGCACAGGACTGTTGGTCCACAATCGATCACCATTCCACTGCCACTTCTCAAGTCTAAATGAAACAAAGAAATAATGTAGTATCGCTGATTGCAGGGAGGTACTTGAGTCATGTGATTTGTAGGTCTGAAAATATTAAAATAAAAGGAAAAAATATGTACAGAAACATGTTCTTGGAGTGATATCCATTACTGTAATATTCTCGGATTTCAAGGCACATCAAGTGATTAACTACTGATGAGCTTTCGGCAGAGATTTCCTCTGCCAGTGACAAGTGGTTGACTATCATCTGAATGCTGCTGCCATGCATATATAACTGCACTGCTGCTTGTGCCATCACTGGTGGCTGATCCTGCACCATATATGGCAATTGTATGCAGTGGAAAATGGACACTGAATTACATTTGATGATACTTCTGTTGTTAAGTGGACCAACAGCTTCTGGGACAGCATAATACATAAAGCAGCAGAGATCAAAATATTGGTCAACATCCTCAATAAAGATGGCGGATTGCCGGGGATCTAGTGAACGGGGAGTTGAAGTGGGTGCGGAAGTTGTACCAGCAAAATATTGCTATATATGGCACAGAACTAGGCACCAGTGACATCACTGGTGGCAGCGTGACTATATAAGCATGGCAGTGGCATTCAGATACAGTTAATCACTTGAAAATGCCAGGGGGACCTTGGCCAAATGCTCGTGGGCAGTTAACCACTTGACATGGCTTGAAACCTGAGAATATTTTATTAAAGGAAAAAGTGTGTTAGTGCAGACTGTCAGTGCACCTGTGGCTACTGCAAATCAAACTTGAGTTGTTCTGAACCATTGGCCTCAATGATAACCATTCAGCTATGGAGGCAGTCATATGAGTTCCTATAGTCTGATTAAAATTACTTGTTAGTTGACATCTGTCTCTTGCCACTACAGTGTTGCTTCACCTGCTGTCAGCTCGATTGTATGTGTGGTATATGGAATATAAATTAGACTTGATGTTAAGTACACATGATACTCTATTGCTCATTAACACACAGGTTACAAAAAAATGTCCGATCTCTTAACAAGCTAAACACCGACTACAGCCACCAGAGAGTTCACATCGCTCAGTGCTGCTGAGGTTAGCGATACAATTCTGAGCCCTTAGAAGTGATGCTGTTCATTGAGTACCCATGTAGGTGAAACACAAACATGGTGGGTCAGTTCACAATAGTCTGTTAGTGTGTAACACGGAGCAAAGATGGAGGTGGCCACCATAAGCTATGCCAGAAATGCAGGATTCTCTGTCGATAGCTGATATTGAGTGATCATTGACTAAATCAAGGCAGATGACACATTTTATAGCCCTGGATTTAAACTTGTATCTTAAGCTAATAACAAACTTCTGATGTGCAGTGTATCTGAGAAAATGGTGGTTAACAATCTGCAGCAGAACTAAAATCATTCACAGTGATTAAACCTAATCTTTATGAGCATCTTCAAGACAGAAGAAAAACAATTTTTAGTGCTAAAAGTAAACTGTACCTTCTCACTTTCATTGGTTACCTGAAACTATCGTTACACAGGCTATGCATTCTGCTGTGTTACCAACTGATGAACAGCCCTGATTGGCACTTGGTTACAGATTATGGGCGACAAAGGCAGATTCCACATGAAGAAAGAATGATAGAAAAAACAATATGAGGAATTAAAAAAATTAGTACCATGATGAAAATGTCAGAGCAAAATACAATAAATAAAATTACACCTAAACCAATTAATTGAATGAAAATAATAATCAAACTCTCTTTATTATATTTACCATTACTCTCTGTTAAGTAGTTATGCTTAAAACTGTGGTCACAATCATAACGAAGACCTGCAGCCTTTAAAATTCACATAATGTTGCGCAAAGCTCATCTAGTGTAAGGAAATCTTTGGGATTATGGAAACTGCACATGTGTTGCTGAATTATGTCTTGTGTGGAAGTATCCAGTAGCATTCTGTTAGTGCTGCATATGGAACATTTGACTTCACTAGCAGCGTTGTATGTGTGTGTGTGTTGCTTTTTGTGTGATAATCATATGTGATGAAATACAAAATAAAGGTGTTGTACCCATGATTTGGGATCCAAAAAGAAGAAGAAAGAAAGTTGAACAATGAATTGCAATATAATTGCCTAGGCTCCCACAGCCAGAGTCATTCAACATAAAAGTTTTCTGGGTATGGTACTGTGTCATACTGCATACAACTACTGCTGCAGAAAACCAACCATTCAGCCACAGTTGCAGCGGCCTTGTTCTGGGTCTACTGGTGCATTCTAGGTATGTAGTGTGCATTATACTTCGTTGTTATTGTTCACTGCTCATGGAATTGTGTCATAATTTTAAAAAGATAGTTCACTTTATTGGTCACTTACGGAAGAAGGAGAGGGAACTATATTTTGGTAGGTTACTGCGGTGGAGGGAGAGCTTAACCTCTGTTGTCTATTGGCTCTTGTATTGTGTGCCATGATTGGTGGTCATTGGCAAATGAGAAGTTGGTTCCTGTTTATCAACTGCCAGATGTTGGCCACATGGCAGCAGTTACTCACTGGTAGTGCTCGTGCCTCTCGTGTTGACAGTAAGGTCTGTTGGGCTCTGATTGCTGGCAGCTAAGATGGGGAAAGCCTGAGTACATCCTCTCTATTCATGTTCTTAGAGTGTTTAAGTGTTTCGATGGCCTCTCTGATTTTTCGTTTCGTCATAACCTGCTGCTTGGCCAACACACTGGCTTTGCTGAATTTTATTTCTTTTATGCAATCTTGCTGATGTTCTGCCACTGCATATTTGTAGTGTTGCCCTAGAAAAATATAGTGCTCATTTTCCTGAATGCACATTGCTATTGGCCTGCCAGTCTTGATGATGTATCCCTCTCCACATTTACATTCCACCTTGTACATGCCTGCAGTGTGTAATGCATCCACCTTGTCATTAGTGGATCCTAATACGTGCTGGATCCTGCGACCACAATAGAAGACAGACTGCACCCCAACCTGGTGAAGGTGTTTCCATATTCGGTCAGTAACATTTTTCACAGAAGGTAAGTGCACTGCTGGCTGCAGTTTATGTATGTCTTGCTTATCTTGATTACTTGTATTCATTGACAGGGCTGTGTGGATTGACTTATAAGACCACATAGTGAATGAGTCGTCCACGTATCTGAACCAGCAATGGGTGTATAGGAGCTGAACCAAGTGCCGTTGCTTCAAAGGCTTCCATGAATATTTCGGCTGCTGGCAGAGATAGGGGAGACCTCATTGCTACAATATCTGTCTGCTCATAGTATTTTCCTTGGCATTCGAATACTAGAAGCAGACATATGGAGTAGCAATGGAGTTCCCCCCTATCTCTGCTGGCTCCCAGGATATTAGTGGAAACCTTTGAAGCAACATGTGAAGAAGCAAGCTGGGATATTTTTAGTTCCCATCTTGTTTTGCCATCTGCCTCCTTAAATTCATTTTTTCCAATTTTAACTGTTTACCACTAACATACGTGAGTGTAATATGCATTTTCATAAAAAAGAAAGGTTGGTCCTCACTTTTAAAGAATACAACACCAGATCTAGTTTTGTGCTTAGTTTTGGGTATTAAATTGACTTTCTAATTTATTTTGGCTGTTCCTAGTTAGTATCTTTTATTACAGGGTGAAATAAGTATTTGTTTCATAATGTAAATTCTATTGTTGACATACAAACAAATATAAATTCCGTAATAATTACAAACATTTGGAGGAACAACTATTGGTATTATGAAAATACTTATTTGGCTCTATTCGAAAACATGTTAGCAAATCCTGCCCTTAATTAATTTCGAAGTAATTAACAGTTCTGTCAAAAGTATTGTTTGTGTAATGTTATTGGTTAATTTCGCTATTTAAACAAATAATTTGGCCTAAAGCTTCTAGTAGAAGAAACTGTTAATAGGAATGAATTTTTCGATGTATTCAGTTAATTTAATGAGTTAAGTTTTGATTGTAATTTCTGTAAATTTAACTTTGAACAATATGTAGTTTCAGTACCTTTTATTGTGAGTATATATAAGGGCCTGATTTTTGGTCATGAGACAGTCAGTCCATGGGCAAGTTTCAGATAAGGAACCTGTGTTGGTTAGAACGACAACAATGCATTAACTTAACAGTGAAATAAGTGTTACACCAATAGGTCCTGTGTTAAGGCAATGAAAGTGACTGTTCAATTTATTTGAAAGACTGTGAACTGTGTGGGTAGGCTTTTACTGCTTGTAGATGTACAACAGTAAACTATTGTAGCAGTATGTGGATGTTCACCTGCAGGCTATTAATGAGGCTTATGGAAAGTTAAACAGTAGTGTACTGGCCATATTAAATGTGTGTATGGGGTGTTGTGAAAAGTGAAAGTAAAGCATCTGTGAAAAGCAACTGTGCACCTGTAGGCTATATTATTTATTGCAGTCAGTGTCCAAATTACAAACCCCATCTTTCAGCCAGTGTAGCAACATAGCACCTCAACACCGAGGACAACAAACAAAGAAAATAAAAGTAGGCAAACCACTACAAATGGCCCTTGGTTCAGCTCCTTTATGCCCATGTTGCTGGTTCAGCTACGTGGATGAAACATTCACTATATGGCCTTATGGTAAAATGGAGCAACTCGAGTTTCATGAATATTTGAGCAGCATGCATGGGAACATACAGTTCACACTCGAAGTAGAGAAGAATGGTGCAATTCCATTCCTAGATGTTGACATATACAGTGCAGTGGAGGGTACACTGGGGCACAGAGTATACTGCATGCCTACACAGACAGACAAACAGGAATCTGCATGCTCAATCCTACCACCACCCAGAGCAGAACAACTAGGACATCCGCTCTTTGGCAATCCACGTGCAGTGCGTAAGTGGTGCTCAATACATAACACTTGAGCTTAAAAGGTTACACACAATGTTTCTAGCCAATGGCTACAGCCATAAGTCAATCCACACAGCCCTGTCGATGAATACAAGTACCCAAGATAAGCAAAAAATAGACAAACTGCATCCAGCAGTGCCCTTACCTAATGTGAAAAATGTTACTGGCCAAAAAGGCAAATACCTTCACCAGGTTGGGGTGCAGTCTGTCTTCTACAGTGGTCACAGGATCCAGGATGTGCTAGGCTCCGCTGAGGACAATGTAGATGCATTACACACTGCAGGTATGTACAAGGTGGAATGGGAATGTGAAGAGGGATACATTGGTGAGACCAGCAGGCCAATAGCAACTCACATTTGGGAGCATGAGAGCATGTTCATCCAGGTCGACACAACAAATCTGCAGTAACAGAACATCAGCAAGGTTGTGGAATAGAAATAAAATTCAGCAAAGCCTGTGTGCTAGCCAAGCAGCTGCTTATGGTGAAATGCAAAATCAGAGAGGCCATGTAAGTACTTAAACATCCCAAGAACATGAATAGAGAAGATAGTCAGGCTTGCCTCATCTTGGCTGCCAGCAGTCAGGGCCCAACAGACTGCACTGTCAAAACAAGGCGTGAGCACTACCAGTGAGTAACTGCCACTGCGTGACTGACGTCCAGCAGTTGGTATGCAGGAGCCAACTTCTCATTCATTGGTGACCACCAATAATGGCACATAATACAAGAGTCAATAGACAATGGAGGTTAAGCTCTCCCCCCACCATAGTAACCTATCAAAATAAAGTTCCCTCCCCTTCCTTAAGTGACCAACAGAATGATCTACCTTTTTAAAATTATGACATAATGGCATGTGCAATGAATAATAATAATGCACTAGTAGACCCAGAAGAAGGCTGATACAACAGTGGCCAAAACGTTGGTTTTCTCCAACAGTAGTTTTATACAATGTGATGCAGTACCATACCCTGAAAACTATTATGTTGAATGAATTGTAAGTGAATTGACAAATTACTGTGGCACTTTAACAACAGTGAACAGTTAAGGTGTGATTCTGAGGGCTCCGATTTGAGGATGTGTGAAGTGCCAACTAGCAAGCAATTTTAGTCAGGCTGTAATTACTTTTACTGCATGAAAGAGAAGGTCTTGGTAACACCAAGCCTGTAAGTGCAATTAAAATGAAAACAGCCAGAAAGGTTAGAACTGTGACTTCCAGGTGACGCGGGCCTTGCAAAATTGCATGAATGCCTTTAGGCTGCCAGTTACCATCTACCCAACCAGTGTGTGGTGCAACTTCATGTAATCACATATAATGCAAATAAAAAAAATGGTAATACTGACACTATTAAACTCTAAACATACAGTAATTACCATTGCAGGTACACCTGCAGGTATCCTCCTCAGAATAGACTTTTATCCACAGAATAGAATGCTCAAGATTTTGTATGGGACAGATGGGAAGGAGAGTTGGTATACAATTTAAAGAACATATGACAATAAGCAAAAATTATCCATCCATCTTTGCTGTACACTTAAAATGCCAACCACAAAATACCTAATTTAGATAAATCACTACAAATGTGAAAGTTACAGAAAGGTAGAATCATGGATGTGGTGGAAGAAACTGGAATCTACATCCACCTAAAAGACCAATCAGACAGATTTTTAAATCAACAGAAAGATGTGAAATGGAAAATTCCTAGACACGTTTCTACCAGTTATAAGATGAAGCATTACAGAAGCATAGAATGTATAATGATCACTATGCTCATTAATAAATATGACTAATGTAAAATATCACACAACTGTAAAGCAGGCCATGAAAAGTTTTACTCAATTCTCATGGTTCTCAGTACTGTTATTGACTTTAATATAAGATATTTGTAACAACCAATCAAAAATGATGTGTTCCTGCAGAAACGGAACAAATATTTACAAGTAATTATAAAGAAATTAAATACAGTCATATTTCCATCAGTGATGAACAATAACAAAATGTAATATAAAGACACATATACCTACACTTCCTAGAGTAAGTACATTAAAAACATTGACCTTATGGACAAAAGCTATGCAATAACTGCTCAAAAGTAACATGCTCCTAAAATAGTAAAAAACTATTTCTAATGTGTTTTGTGACAACTTCATACAGTCATAGAAGCCAGGATCATACATGGCATTATATACTGTTAAAGAATCATCCATAAAGTAAGTTATGATCCATGTGATATAACTTGTGATATGACTTGTTGCCCACCTCCCACACTCCCCTCCCCCCCCCCCCCCCCCCTACGCGCACAAGCACATGCGCGCGCGCGCGCACACACACACACACACACACACACACACACACTTTTTCTGGCTGCTGAGACCAGGCCCATGTCAAATTCATAAATGATACTAATGCATCACTTTTGATTTTTGTGGACATTGTCAGCTGTGGAGACATTTAGTTATGGCAGTAGAAGCTTGGGTGGGCAAACATGAAAGAGGACAAAAGAAATCTTCACAGATGTCTTATCACGTAATATTTTAGTGTAAGTGTAATGTTCTGGAAAGGCTACTCTCTTTTTCCCATCTAGTGAATAGGCGGTATATCACACTCCATCTTGTTTTATAGGTATCGGTGGCAAGCATTCAAATCTGTCAACAGCTGCTCCACAACAGTTTACCAGTGGTTTGGTCCATAGTTTACCTAGCTGGTAACTCATGTCTGCTGTCCACTCCTGCCCTACGTGATGAAGTGTGCTACCTGCCCCAACTTATTGCTTCAAATGCTGGTTGTGAAGCTACGCTGAGGGAAAAATCCTTATCTCAATTGATAAGCTAATGTCAAATTATAAAATTTTTAAAAACCATCTATAAAACTTCTGAAAAATTTCAAAATTTTCCATGTGTGGTCTCAGTCACATTTAACATAAAAACCTTTTTACAAAATGATTACTAGTTTCAGTATTTTAACCACTATCTTCAGCTCACGTGTAGTATTATAAAGGCACTCACAGTGCACAACATCATTGCATCATCCATAACATTCTCATTTGAAATAATCAGAATGTGCAAGTGCATTTATAATACTACAGATGATCTGAAGATGGTGGTTAAGCTACCAAAACTGGTAATCACTGTAAAAAAATTTAAATTTAAAATATGATTGAGATAATATATAGAAAATTTTCAAAGTTTTAAAAATGTTTTAAAATTTTTATAATTTTACATTTGATTATCTGTTTATGATAACTTTTTCCTACTTTGGCAATGTCAATTACATTTGACTGTTAAGATTAGTAGACGCTCATATCTCAGCTGCATTTTTAATCATACTATCTCAGAAATCATGAGCTGAGCAATGTCAGTTGTCTTTTTGATACTGAGCATATGCTTTCCCATTAAGCTGTGCTCAGCCAGTGAAAATTTATTTTCCAGTACTAGTCTTACATTGTGCATTCTTTCAGTGTAACATTGGGAGATATAGTGCTGCATTCATCTGATGTAATATTTTCCACATTCACATGGAATGTAACTATCCTAGGCATATGAAGCCTAAGGCTAGCTTTCATGCTGCTTAAAATGTTCCTTCTTTTTGGATATCTTTCTTTGCCTACACATAAATCTAAAGTCTGCAAACCACACTGAAGTACATGACAGAGAGTATGTGCCATTTTACTAGTTACGTACATATGGACCATAGGAAGAATGATTGTTTGAATACCTCTGTGGGTTCTGTAATTATTCTAATCCTGTCCTCACAATCCCTATGTGAGCAATACATAGGGGATTGTAGTATTGGGTGTTCCATTTATCTGATGACCACCTGTGCGGTGGTCAGGCAGTGAGCGCTCCATTTCCCAGCAATGAGATGCCATGTTGCCCATCTGCTGCTGTGGTACAACAAGACTACATTTAAAATATAATCAAATAAATTTGTACTCACCCGTGTCATGCAAGGAGATGCTGGAACTGCCTTCTACTATTTTCTATACATTTCTGAAATCTGATCAAGAAATTATTAACAACATGATGTAACTCTCTCTGAGATATTGAATTAATTGATTCACAGATATTATCCTTGAGTTTCTCTGTCATGTGAGTATTTGTTGTGTATACTTTATCCTCAGTACACACCACAAATAAAAATCACACAGAGTTACATGAGGACTTCTAGTGGACCAGATACTTTTACTAATCACTCTTCCATCAAACACATTGCAAATTGTGTGCAAAGAAACATTGGCCGTACAAACCCTTGCCAAATGCTGTTGAAAAAATGCAAAGCTTCCTTCTATTTCACTCAGTTCACTAAAAAATGACCGCAAAATGTTTTGTACGTATCTTTCACTTGTAACTGTGTCATTAAAAATGATTGGGCCTATTATTCTGTCAGCACTAACTGCACACCACACCCCTATTTTCTGATCATGAAGGAATTCTTCATGAAGCACAACAGCTCTATCTGCACTCCAGTCACAACAGTTTTGGGAATTAATATAACCATACAAATGGAACCAAGTCTCGTCTGAAAACAGGATGAGGTAGGGATCCATTTCACCATAATGCTCTTGTTTTAAAACCCATTTTGCAAAACTTAACCCCTGGGGCAGGATCACCAGGTTGAAGTTTTTGTACTACCGATACTATAGGGCCTTAGCCCAATCAGCTTAGCACCTCTTTGTACAGAGGTGCATGATATTTGCGTTTGCTTCGAAAGACATGTAAGAGACTTAGGGGAAATTTCCAGGTGGTATGCAATGTCATCAAGACAAGCTTCTGTGAGCACTGCATGTCATTGATTATGCTTCTTGTCTTGAACACTTCCTGTTTCATGAAATTTATTCACTAATTTGTGAACTGCATCATGACTCAGAACTCAAGCACCTGGAAACTTCTGTTCAAACAATGTCCGAGCCTTACTGAGTGGACACTGTACGCACATACAAATTGTA
Organism: Schistocerca americana; assembly: GCF_021461395.2. Classification (NCBI taxonomy): domain Eukaryota; kingdom Metazoa; phylum Arthropoda; class Insecta; order Orthoptera; family Acrididae; genus Schistocerca; species Schistocerca americana. The sequence continues at coordinate 222,534,885 of NC_060126.1, forward strand.
AATAAACATTCATTGTGGAACTGAATAATTTGCTCTTGCCATTGTTAAGATTGCAAACTTCACTGTTACACACTCACCAACGATGTGTGTATGTCTGTAAGGCCTTGAGGCTAAAGCCCACAAAAGAAAGGTGGCATAGTGCAGTCCCACGGGACACATGTGACCGGCAGGCATGGCTTCAATGGCTGGCATGCAGTACCCCAGCCAGGCAGTCCCCAGAGAAATGGAACACCCTGTATATTCCTGGAGTGATCACTGAAACCCAGTTATTGAAAATTTGTCAGTATAATTTCTCGCGATAGTTTAAGTCTCTCTTCAAGACTGTCCCAGTTCAGTTTCTTCAGCATCTCTGTGAGATTCTTCCATTTGTCAAACAAATCTGTGACCATTCATGCTGCCCTTCTCTGCATACATTCATTATCCCCTATTAGTCCTACTAGATGTGTGTTTCACACACTTGAGCAATATTCCAGAAAGAGTTGCAGAAGTGATTTGTACTTCCCCAGCATTCTATTAATAAACTGAAGTCTACCACTTGTTTTACCTATGACTGAGCCTATGTGATCACTCTATTTCATGTCCCTTTTTTGAGTCATCAGTCTTCTTGCTTGTTTTTATGTGGCCTGCCACAAATTCCTCTCATCCACCAACCTTTCCATCTCAGAGTAGCACTTGCAGCCTACATCCTCAATTATTTGGTGGATGTATTCCAACCTCTGTCTTCCTCTACAATTTTTACTGTCTACATCTCCCTGTATCAATGTGGAAGTTATTCTGTGATCTCTCAACATGTCTCAATATCCTGTCCCTCCTGCTTGTCAGCATTGATTGACTGATTTATTGATTTATTTTAACAGAGAGACTAAAACAGGTTAGGTCTGACCCGCCACTGCCCGCACACTAGGTTTGTTGTGCGATATCGCTCTCTGTATATCTAATAAAGCCAACCAGTGCCCTCAAATAGTGCAAGGAGTCCCTCTACCAGTTTTTTTGTTTGACACAATTTCTTCACATCTAGTTGTCTTGAAGATTCTGTATCTTTTACTCTCCAGTGCCATGCATTCAAAGATTAGGTGTGATGCAGTTTCTTCACCCTCATCACAGGTCCTACATTTAGGGTCCTCTTCCATTATACTCAGTGTGTGTAGTGTTTTTTGAAATTCCCATGGCAGATCATCAGTCCAGTCATGAGTTTGATCTCTTTCCTGTTCAATCCCAGTATTACAGAGCTTCTTTTAAAACATGGCTTGGGCATCATTGCCTTACCATGTTTTTGTTTATCGACCTTGGTCCAATATCCTACATGCTGTTTCCTAAGCCAGTTGTGTAGTTCTAATTTGATCATAGCCTTGGTGATTGTCAGGACAGGTTCCAGTCCAATAAATGGAGTTGTTGCCCACATCCTAGCCAATCTATTGGCTCATTCATTGCCACAGATCCCTGACTGACCTGGGACCCACACTAGGTTTACCTTATTGCTTCCCCCTAGCTCCACCAGAGCCCTGTGGCAATCTGCAACAATCTTATATCTTGATGCAGGAGCTGCCAATGTTTTCAGGGCTGCCTGGCTGTCTGAATAGATAATAATAATAATGTCATGTGGCTATGGCCTCCCGTCAGGTAGACCGTTTGCCTGGTGCAGGTCTTTTGAGTTGACACCATTTCGGTGACCTGCACGTCGATGGGGATGAAATGATGATGATTAGGATGACACAACACCCAGTCCCTGAGTGGAGAAAATTCCTGACCCAGCCGGGAATCGAACCTGGGCCCTTAGGATTGACAGTCTGTCACACTGACCTCTCAGCTACCGGGGGCAGACTCTGAATAGATGTAGATGCTACAGTCAGTGTTAGCACCTATGCATATTCTGCTCTACACATGCCCTGATTGCGGTAATTTTTGCTTGGAATACAGAGGCCAGTTTCTCTAGAGAGATGATGCTCTCCAGTCTTGGCTGAACCCTGTATACCCCTGCCCCAATGCCTTGGTCTGTTTTCAACCCATCGGTGAACCAAACAATGTACCTTGTAGGGTGTCAAACTGTTTTCTCCCACTGCTCCCTACTTTCAATTATTATGTTGTAAGGCTTGTCGAAGCAGTTGGGAGTTATTATATAGTAAGCAGGCATTTCCCCAGCTATTCCTGTATTTACCTCACTCACTATGTTAGTGTGTGATTCTGGACATCCAAACGAGACCCAGTTTTTGCCAGTTTTAAGCCTGTGTGACCCAACTGCTGCCTCCATCTTGACCCTAAGGTGAAGTGGAGGTATATCCAGCATGGCTTCTATTTCAATGGTTGGTGTGCTGCTAATTCCGCCTGTTATGGCTATGCAGGCCAATCTCTGCACCTTAGCATGCTCCTTAGCATCAAGCCGCTGTTGTACTTTCTTCCACCACACTACAACACTGTAGGAAATCATGGGTCTAACCACTGTGGTGTATATCCAGTGCATACCCCTGGGGCTTAGCCCTCAGATTTTGCCACAAGCCCTTCTAGTACTCATTAAAGTACTTTTTGCCGTGGAGCAGATGCTCTTAATGTGAGGGGTCCAAGTCTGCTTTTTATCCAAGATTACCCCTAGATATTTCACTATCCACTTCACAGGTAGAGCTTAACCAAAGAGCTTTAGATTCCAACTTGCGTATGTGAATATGTCTGTTTGTAAATGGCACCACAACAGTCTTCTTAGGATTAATTCTCAGATCCTATTTAATGCACATTTCTGCACAATGTCCAATCCGCCTTGCGTCATATTCCTGACTGTGTCAGTGAATTTGCCTAGTATTACTATGACCAGGTCATATGTGTACCCTTGGCAGAAGCATTGTCTAGAACAGGGGTGGGCAAATAGCGGCCCGCAGGCCACATGTGGCCCACAGAGGGGTTTTGTGCAGCCCACCAAAACATTTACAAAAATCACAGGAAAAACAAAATTTCCCTTCCTCATGTGACTAAAAAAAATCTGCAAGCGTCTGCGCTACTTGGTAGTGCGTACTACCAACAGATGTCTCTACAGTCATGCAACCAACCTAGCATCATGTGGGTGCGGTGGATTATGGGAGCACTACCATCAGCCACCATGGGCATGGAAAAAAGCACTGTGCATCCTGCTATTGGCGCATATTTATGCTCCGCGCGGTGGCTGATGGCAGTGGTGTATTTCTCCTGCGCCAAGTGAATAGTACGACGTTCAGAGGAATTTTCTTCTTTTTCGGGTGGTTTACTTGTGTTTTGTCTGTGCAGCAGTACAATGTTATATATATATTACTTCAGTGCAATAATGGCTCCTAAGAAGAAACGTAAAGTTGGTGATAAGTGCCGTCTGTTTAATGATGACTGGATGACCAAATATTTCTTTATTGATGCAGGAAATAAAGCCGCATCTTACTATGCCATGATACAGTTGCCGTATTCAAGGAGTACAATCTGAAATGACATCACGAAACAAAACACAGTGACTTTGGCTGCAAACTTTCAGATGAAGAATGAAAAATAAAAGCAGCAGAGTTCATGAAATGCTCGAAGAAGCAACAAGCATCATTTACGAAGCGAACACCACTTCAAAATAGTGCTACAGAAGCAAGTTTCATGATCACCTATAACCTTGCTAAATGAAACAAACCTTTTCGGATGGCAAGTTTATTAAACAGTGCATGGTAGAGTGTGCAAGTGTATTGTGTCCTGAGGTTAAAACCTAATTTGAGAGCATTTCGTTGTCAAGGAGGACTATAGTGCGGCACATTGATTTAATTAGTGACAATCTTGCAGACCAGCTAAAGACTGTGAGTGAAGATTTTGTTTGGTTTTCACTGGCAATGGACAAAAGCACAGATATTGAAGACAGTGCACAAATACTCATCTTTATCTGTGGAATTAATGAACATTTTGTCATCACCGAGGAATTACTTGGTATAGTATCCATGAAAGATAGAACCACTGGTCAGGACTTGTTAGAATGTGTTGTTAATTGTGTGGAAACAAGTGTCTTATCCTGGAACAAAATGGTAAGCATTACAACAGATGGGGCCAGAGCTTTCTGCGGGAAAAATATAGGTATGGTGAAATTTTTAAAAAACAAGCGATATTTTGGATTTTCATTGTATTTTACATCAGGAAAGCCTCTGCAAGACTGCACTAGACTTAAAGCATGTGGTAGATCCTGTTGTTGTTGTTGTGAACACAATCAGGGCAAGGGCACTCCATCACAGACAGTTCAAATCTCTTCTTGAGGAGGTGGGGGCAGAACATGAAGATGTAATTTACCATAACAGTGAGAGGTGGTTGAGCTTGGGCAAAGTATTAAAAAGAGTCTGGGCATTACAGGATGAAATTATTTTATTTCTGGACACTAAGTAGATATCTCATGATTTTGATGCAAAAATAGGATGTAAAGAGTGGAGATATGAGATAATGTTTGCAGTTGATATTTTTGAAAAACAGAATGAGCTGAATGTGACATTGCAGGGAAAGGAGTTGTTTGCTCATGAAATGTGGACACATGTCAAAGCATTTAAAACAAAACTAGGTCTGTTTGCAAGGCAAGCAAATGAAGGTAAATTTTGTCATTTCCTGTTACTAGGGAAACAGAAAGTACCTGGAAGTGTTTCAGCTAAGATTAGCGATTATCTGCAGAGTTTAGAGGCTGAGTTTACTACAAGAATTCAGGATTTTAAGAAAATTGAGCCTCAATTTAATGTTTTATCACATCCCATCACTCCTGATATTGACACTGCACCACAGGAGCTGCAACTTGAACTGATTGACATGCAGGCAGATCACGCAGTGAAAGAAATGTTTAGTGCTGTAACTTTAGTTGACTTTTATAAATCTTTGTCAGCTGAAAATTTTCCATGTATGAAGAAATTTGCAGGCAAAATGTTCTCCATATTTGGATCAACATACATTTTTGAACAAAGTTTTTCTTCGTTGAAAATCAACAAGAGCAAATACTGAAGCTGCTTAACAGACAGTAATTTGCAGGCTGTGATGAGAATATCAACTATCAGTCTGACTCCTGATTTCTAAAAAATTGTGAAAACTTGTGATAGGATGCATTTGTCCCATTAAACTTGTTTTAAAATTTAATGTATTTGGAGATGATATTAAATTAGCAAAATAAATGAAATTGAACACAACGATCTTATTTGAGGATGTCAGAAGGAAAGAGGGACAAGTGACTTTAGTCTTATCAAAATTACAAGAAGTATACTTATACCCCTTTGCTTCTAACTCATTTATAGCTAATGATTTTTATGATACCTTTTATGAAATGTAAAGCTAACTAATCAATGCATTTTAACGCTTTCACTGCCACACCCGAAATTGCAACTCTGTGTGCGATATGTGATTAGAAATAAAGAAAACTTGCATTTTCATAAAAATTTTGGGAATACTACACACACACACACACACACACACACACACACACACACACATATATATATATATATATATATATATATATATATATGCCGCCAGAGTATATAAGGCATTAGAAGTGAAAGGTTTATAAGGTGCAGCCCTCTGCTAACCTCTGTGTCTATAATGTGGCCCCCGAGCCAAAACAATTGCCCACCCCTGGTCTAGAGCTTAGTTCCTTAGTGAGTTCATTCACCACTAGATTCCACAATAGAGGAGACTAAGCTCCTCCTTGTGAGCAGCCTTTAGTGGTCTTAATTACCATCTTTTCATTCATCATGGTAGCCTCTACCTTCCTTCCACTAAGCATGGCCTGGTCCACCTACATATAGTGGTCCCAGGTCATCCACCTCTGCTGGCCTTACCATGGAATCAAAGGTTGTGTTACAGAAAGCCCCCTCAATATCCAGGAAGATGCAGAGGTCTATTTCTTGGAAGTGAAGTTCTTTTTCCACCTTCCCAATGAGTTGGTGGAGAGATATCTCACATGATTTGTTGGTTCAGGTGTAGAGAGATCCTACTTAACCTTCTCTCCCCAACATATACATTAACCAGTTTGTCCAAAGTTTTGAGAATGAAGGAGGACAGACTGATTGGTCTCATATCCTTAGCCTTGGTATGATCAATTCTCCCTGGCTTTGGAATGAAGACAACCTTCACTGCCCTCCAAGCATTGGGAATGATTCCTACTGCTAGGCTAACCCTGGATAGCCTGCATAGGACTCTTATGAGCTTTCCTCCTGCCTGTTGCAACAGAGCTGGAAAAATTCCATCTGGGTCAGGTGACTTGAACAGTTAGAATGCCCCCACCACCCACTGGATTTTGTTGAAGTTCACACACTTCTTGGCCGATTCCCAGTCCTCTCTTCCAGTGCCTGAGAACCGTTGCCTCTCTGGGGTCACACACTGGTCTGTGTTGTCCAGCAGAGCATATTGAGGAAAGTGAGTTTTGAGGAGCAATTCCAGCATCTCATGTGCTGTCTTTGTATATTCCCCATCCTCCTTCCTCAATATACCTCCTGGATTGGTTGGTACTCTAGTGAGAATCTTGTGAAGTCTGGCTTGAGCAGCCATGCCCTCCACTAGCTCACAGAATGCCTTCCAGGATGCCTCCTTTGCTTGTCTGATTGCAAGATTGTAATTGACAAGAGCCTCACAATATTTAGCCCATTGTCCTTTATGTCTCGCAATATTTAACAGTCTCCGTACCTGTTTTCTTTGTATCCAGTTTATTATTTGACCAGGGAACACTCCTTTTTGTGCACTTCCTGGTGATTGTGCAGTTGTCCTGATATGAGGTCATTATAGCAGAGGTGACAACCTCTGCTACTTCCTCAAATTCTACTGGATTCCTTAGCAAGGTTTTAATTTCTGATAAGCCTAAGTCAAGGTCCCTCCTATATGTCTCCAGTCTGTTTTCCTGGGATTTCTATAGGTCATGGTCTGTCTGATTCCCATTTCAACCAAGAATTTGATGTACATGTGGTCCAATGAGGATGGCTCCAATACCACATGCAATCGTTTGACATAGCTACCCATCATCATGGAACCAAAGGTTATGTCAATTACTTCTTCCCTTCTGCTATTTCTGAATGTAGTTTCATTGCCCCTATTCAGGACCTCTAAGTTGTTAGCTAAAAGAAATTCAAGAAGGTACACACCTCTACTGTTGGTGTCCTTGCTGCCCCACACTAGGTTGTGGGCATTGGCATTGCATCTCACCAGCAGTTGATCACCTTGCCGATGGCAAGTCTCTACCAGTCTCCTCACCTCCAAGGGAGGAGGAGAGCTGTCTTCATAAGGAAGGTATGCTGAGGCAAAAATAATTTCCCTCGTGATACCTTCCTCACATTGCTGCATTTTAATGGTCACTAAGTCCCTAGAGCAGAAATCCATCATTGGCATGAAAGAAATGCCATTTCTTATATAGATGCATGTTCTGGAGTTTCTTAGATTCCTAGCATAGATCAGCTTACCTCCAGTGCCACCGAGGCCTGATACACCCCCTTTGTGTAAATAGGGTTCTTGTATCAGGGCCACGTCCACTTCCTGTCTCCCCAGGCAGCAGCTCATGGGAGCAGAGGCCCCTTTACTGCGCTGCAGATTAATCTGCAGCACCTCCAGGCTCCATCTTGCTTCCATCTTTGGGGTCTTTGAGAACCCTGACAGTGACCTGTGAGAACCCAAAAAACAGTTTCAGGTCCTGCTCCCGCATCGCCTTCAGGGACTTCTCACTGAACTCCACCACCAGGGTTCATCCTTCCAGAGCAGCCTTCTTGTTAAGCACTCTCCAGTCTTCTGTTGAGACTTTTGGGTTCTGGGTCCCTATTTTCCCGAACAGAGTCTTGGGAGAAACTTCCTTAATGATCTTAGGTACCCATAATGATAGCTTTGCGGTCTTAAGAAGCTCCACTACTGTCTAAACCAGCAGCTTTGCATCTTCCCATGGGGATATCATGGGCATCTTGTCCTTGAGCCATTCTACTGTGTACACCACCTCACAGACAAAAATGAGTGCACCACTGTCTAGATAGACCTCCTGAAGTTGGGTCCTGGGCCAGCATTCCCCCCCCCCCCCCCCCCCCCGCCCCCCCCCCAAATCTATCCTGCACCAGTTCCTCCTGCTGAGAGGTGATGGCCACCAGTGGATAACTTTCCTGGATAACTGCCATTCTAAGAACCGAAACTGCAGTACTATAGGTCTGTTTCCCTATTTCTTGCCTCAGTTTTTTCTGGACTCGCTTATCCAGAGAGGAGGGAGTCTTTGATTCCTCCCTTATCCGCTTACCACCTATCTTTGACGTTGTGGGGGTCTGCGTGTCCAACCTGTGACAGTTTCTTCCTGGGAGTCTTAGGTTCTAGTCCTTTTAATTACTTCTACTTGTCTTTAAGAAGCCATTCTTCCTCTTCCTTTTTCCTCTGTTCCCTGAGTACATTCATCTCTGGGCCTCAGACAAGCCTTTGATCTTAATCTGGTCTAGCTTCTCAGTCACAGTTTCCACTTCTGGATCAGGTCTAGACCCTGATTCAGTAGTGGGAATGCCTTCCATCGGTTCTGTCCCCAATGCTTGGGTATCTAAGGTCCCAATTTGCCCCTCAGTTTTTTTTTCTTTATTTTTTATGATCGTGTCCATATTGGTCCCATGAGATTTGGGGGTCTAGAAGGTCCACACTATGAATACCCTGTGTGGTGTAAGGCTAATTACTCAGGGAGGTCACGTGGTATCCCTGAGGCTCCATTTGTCATGCATCTTCCCATGTGCCATGCACCCCTTGGCACGGATCGAATCATACCTTGAATTGGGTCAGGGAATAGTGTAGGACTAGGAGTGGATAGGGACGTTGTGGGACACTGTTAGTCTGATCCATTGGCTGAGGCCTTTCCAGTAGTAGGTCCCTTACCTTCGGCATAGCCCTCAGTTTCCTGCGGATACACAAGCCTCTCCACCCGCACGGACAGTGCTTCGTCCAGGTGGTGTCCCCAAAGAGGCTGTCAGCATTATTCATATATTCCTTTCCTTAACGATTCTGTGTAGAACTTCTCATTTCTTACCTTACATGTCCTCCCAATTTTCATTATTTTTCTGTTGCACATCATCTCAAATGCTTCGATCCTCTTCTGTTCCAGTTTTCCCACAGTCCATGTTTCACTACCAACCACCACAAATGTTAAATGCAGGTATATGTATAAGTTGTCAGATTCCAACAGTGACTCATTGATATTATATTCATAGGATATTATTATTATTTTTTTCTTTTCATTTTGTAAACTGCGCAGTGTACATTTCAGAACATATATAGCCAGTTAGTAATCATTGTGCCACTTTGAAATCTTATCAATATCTGACTGAATATTTTTGCAGTTTTTTCAGACAGTACTTCATTATATATAGTTGAATGATGTGCAGAAAATCTGAGGGTACTGCTAATATTGTCCACAAGGTCATCACTATACTATATGAACACTTATTTTTACATCTGATGATGACTCCCAAGCCAGGATAACATGCAGTGTCCTCTCTAACAAAAAGTCCTCAGTCCAGTTATAAATTTCCTTCACACCACATTTGATCATACTTTTGACAATAAGCTTAGGTGTGGTACTGACTCAAATGCCTTTTGTAATCGAGAAATGCATCTACCAGCACGCCTTGATCTAAAACTTTCAGTTCGTCCTGTGAAAAAGCTGCAAGTTGGATTTCAGCATGATCAATGTGAGCCATGGCAGCTCATATCGATAGTGCCACTCTGGTGGTTTATCTTTCCTGCCATGGCAGGGCGGTAAGCAGCACCCTCTGGGGCCTACGCGAGGAGTAATGAGGCAAGGTCCTGTGAGGGGTGTGCTCCGGGACGTGTCGGGTTGACGCAGCGAGTGTGGGACCAGACCTATCGCATGGAGATATACAATTTGGCTCTGAACGGAAGGTGCCGTAGCAAGCAGTGGGAAGCAGGCGTCCTGTAATATGTGTGAAGGAGTAACAATTTTTGCATTGGATGTCCCAGTGGTTCCCAAGAGTTGCGGTGGCTGCTTTCGGAGAAGAGAATTGGTAAGAGCTTGTGTCTATGCTCTTTTCCATATGATGTTGCTGCCTGCCATTATAAACCGGTGAAAATCAGGCACTTGTATTGACTATACGGAAACTGGTGATGTAAAATTACATTTGTGATTGAGTCTCACTTGTACTGTGACAATTTAGAGGCGAAAACTGTGGTGGTTTCATTAGGTCTGGTTCTTTGGTGTGCAACTAAGGTAATCAGTTATTTGGGGTAACTGAGGGAGCACCATTATGTTGCTCTAAGTTACACATTCTCCACGTTTTGTCTATGGCTTTGCGAATCGAAATCATGGGGGAGTACATGTGTGAGTAATTGCCATTGTATTGATGGTTATGTTGTAAAGACTGTTCTCTGGTGTGTTAAATCACATGCTAATTTGTAGCCAATCGAAGCAGAAGTTACCGTTGCTACTTGCTTACGTACTACTGTCCTTATGATTGGCATTGTTTGTCTTTTGATTGTGGGTGTGCTCACTTAAAAAAAAAAAAAATAAGTAAAAATTATGGCTACTATTCATAAGGGTTGTCTAGTAAGGAAGCTTTTATCATATGCTGGACTGTTTGCCTATCACATTGGCTTTCTATGCAGTAACTGAAGGAATGTGTATAGTGGTTCAAGATTGTAGGCTGACTAGTATTTGAACTGGTGTTGAGGTTAAGGGCAAGATCAGCATCCCGCCAACCCGCACGCTGTGTGTGGTTAAATGTTCCGCTATTGGGGAGCCGGCTCTCTGTTCTTGGATTTTGTAAGGATACGTGATGAGTGCATCGCTGTAGTTTTTCGCGTGCTAAATTGCGGGGTGTCGGTGCCGTCCTAGGGCTAGACTTGTGATGTATGTTATGTTGAAATTTAATTAACTGTACCAAACTTAAGAGAGCTTTTAGTTTATTTTAGGTCTGTACATGGAATGATGTTGATATTTTGTCGAGTGCGGCAATAACTTCCTGTGTGGGGAGATCCTCTGAGGGACTTGTATTGTACTGTTGCAGTGCAGTCCATCTGAAACGTGCTGCTTAAAACTTGGGACTGCAGCTCTCTGATGTTATATATTACTGTTTAATCTGCTTGGATGTAATATGGTTGTTGAGGATTATGTAATTAATTTTGATCGCTGGTTCCTTAAAGGAGGTATTTCGTTTTAAAATATGTGGTCGATCAGAGCCTATTTAAATATGATTTTAACTCATTCAAATTTTCTAGTCTTGCTTTCTTAAAAGGTTTTCAGTTAAATGATTGCTATTTGCCTGTTTAAATGTTTGAGTGACTTAAAGGAAAAGATATTATTTTGTAATTTGTACTGATTGTTCCTTTTGGGTAATTCCTGACTTATGTGTTCAATAAATGTGTGTCTAGTCAATGGTGATGCACTGTTCTATTGCTAGCCTACCCCTTCCACTCCACAGCCTATTGAGCTGCTTTGTGTCGGAATTGTGTTCAGAACACCCCTCTGACCTGACTCCTCACAATGTTCTTGGAAACTATGTTGGTGGGCATAAAGGAGGCCATTCTGTTTGAGATACCTCATAATTTTTGAGCTCAGAATATGTTCAAAGATTCTACAACAAATTGATGTCAACGATATCAGATGGTAGTTTTGTCTACCACTTTCACTACCCTTCTTGTAGATGGATGTGACCTGTGCTGTCTTTCAACTACTGGGCATGGTTTTTTGTTTGATAGATCTATGACAGTGTATAGTTATAAGAGGGGCTAACCTGGCCTCAAAATTCAGCATGTCTCTATCTGTCATTCTTAAGCAGAGCTCAGCTGATTCTTGCAGAAGCTGCACCTAAGTATGGCAAGAATGCAATCTTCTGTTCTTTCATTGTTTTGTCTTCCTCGGCTCTCATTGTTGTGTCTGTGTGCCCTCAGTGCCTTCTTGATTTCTTAAGCTGTACCAAAGAGGGTAATTATAGCTTGCACTTCACACTGAAATTCAGGCATATTTATGAGTCTTACTAAAATGTCATCAGCCAATGTTTTAACTTACATCTGGTTTAGTCTGCAGCTTCTGAGTGAACAGATTTCACTTCAGTGTTTCGCCAATCATTGATGGTGAGTCTGGTTGCACTGAGCTTTCTGTCTTTATTCTGCAGGTATTAGTGCATGTGACCCCATTACTGGGCAGTACTTGTGCAGCCCAGGCATTACAGGGCTCACCTGTGAACATCTGTGCCCAGTCGGTACATACGGCCTTAACTGCCACAATAAATGTGCCTGCGACGAAGGATTTAGAATGTCACCATGTTATGAGTCAGTATACAGTGAGATTATAATTTATATATTATATGTGTATATGCTTACAATTGTAATGTGATGATTTTCCTAACTCCACAAATAAGAAGTATTGTTGAGTTTTCCATGCAAAATTTAAAGAAACTAAGTTAGTGCTATTGCACAATTTTTCAGCATTCATGCCTTTATTGATGTCGTTGTTCATTTATTCTGGATATATGTAATGCCAAAATGACATTAATACCCTCCTTTCCCAAGACTTAAATGATTTCAATTTCTAGATGGTAACAGTAAAGTGAAGTAGATGAGTACTACTTTCCCCTAATTGGGAAAGTGTTGCCAGTGCAGGATTTTGTGCACAAATGACCTCTCAATCATGTCCTATAAATGTTCAGTAGGTGGCCTAATCATTCGCTCAAACTGTCCAGAATGTTCTCCAGACCAATCAACAGCAATTGTGGCCCAGTGAAATGGTGCAGTATTATCCACAAAAATTCCATTGCTGTTTGGAAGCATTAAATCCATGAATGAATGGCTGAGATGGTCTCCAAATAGCCAGACATAACCATTTCCAGTTGCTGATCAGTTCTGTTGGAACAGAGGGCCCAGTCTATTCCATGTAAACACAGCCCACACCAATATGGAGCCACTACCAGCTGGCACAGTGCCTTATTAACAGCTTAGGTCCTTGGGTTTGTGGGGTCTGCACCACACACGAACCCTACCATCAGCGCTTACCAATTAAAATCTGACTCATCTGACCAGGCCACAGTTTAACTGATATGGTCACAAGCTGGCCAGCAGTGGTGCTGCAGCCTACGTCCTGCTGTTAGCAAAGGCACTTGTGTTGATCATCTGCTGCCACAGCTCATTAACGCCAATGTCACTGCACTGTCCTAATGGATACATTTGTCATATGGCTCGCATTGAGTTCCGTGGTTATTTCACATAGTGTTACTTGTCTGTTAGCACTGACAACTCTATGCAAATGCCACCGCTCTCAATCATTAAGTGAATGTCGTCAGCCATTGTGCTGTGAGAGGTAATGGCTGAAATTTGGTGTTCTTGGCACCTCAGATGATGACAGCCAGCAGTACATGCAGAACTGGTTAACATCGCAGCCCTGGGAACTTTATGAGACAGCCATTCACTGCCCTGTGTCACTGTGGGACAAGTGTCTCAACAGCCAAGATCAATACTACTAACATGAAAGTCCTGGTTGCTGGAATTATGCCTTCGGCTAGTTTCTTTTTGAATGTCCCTTATAATTGTGTCACGTAATGTTACTAGATAGGTAACTATATTACAGTTTGTGTCTTATGTAGGTGTGTGTGTTACTGCATGTGGTGGTGGTTGCCTTGGACAAATGTGGAATTTTAAGGTGGCCACATTAACCACTAAAATAACAACAAAATGAAATGTAGAATATAAAAAGATCAAATAATAACTTACCTCACTTCACTTCACTGGCATTTCTGGTAAAAGAAAAAATGATTGTGATTCCCTGAACTTAAATGAAAAACGGTTCATTTTAGATGGCTCATGCCCATGCTTTGTTAGATGTTCTTTGGTTCTACAGCATCACTAATAAATGAGCTTAATCTATTAAGATGGTACTCATTAACATATAAACATAAATGATGACACAGAACAGCAGATACACTGAACAAACAATGATTATACATAGTATGCAGAACAAGAAACACATACCAGTCTCAATTACAAACATCCATAGAAAGAGCAGACACATACTAAGGAGGTGGTATATACCAGTTACAAAGTCAAGATTGTAAATCAGTGTCATTTGAGGTTTACAGGCAGAAATTTCAAAACTAGATCGAAAGAAGATGTAAGAAATTTTAAGGTTGAAAATAGCCTTTCTACTTTTGCTGAACATCTAACAAAGCGTGCTGTTGCTGTCGTGATTGGAACTACCTGGAGAAACTTAATGCACTTCATTACTTCACGTAACATTTCTCCAACTGCAGGCTCTTGTGTAACGTACTTTCTTACATCACGCATGTTTTTTTAGACCAGTTGTTTTTTATTAATGGTATTGGCTAACGTATTCAAGTGTAAGCTCAGTCTCTCAATATCTAGGTCATTTTTGAAATACTCAGTTGATTTTTCCAAATCTGTTTCACCTCTGGTTACTAAAAGCAAGCACTCTTGTTCAACTGCAATGACTGTGTGAGTCGAATTCAAGCAAATGGCTCAGTAATGCACGATTGCACCATTTCACAAACTTCAGCGTAAATAGCTTTGTAGTATTCCTTTGGGGTTTTGAAAGTGTGTGGTGAGCCGGCTTTGTTGTTTCTATATTTCTATGGTATACTTCGATTTGGAGGAAGTGAAGGACCATCAACTTTTGAAGGTTCTCCTTATAAACACAATTCCCAAAAATGTTCAAAACTATCAGGCCTTCCATTCAATATACAAATCAAGCCCTCATATATTTTATGCAGATCAGCAACACTTACATGAGGGCACTGAATTTTTTCATTGACGTCCTCTACTTGATTCATTGCATGGAAATAAGATGTAAAAAGAAATAAGTCTTGAATTGTAACATTGACTCAAGGTAGCCTGCACATTTGTAACCTACCTCTGTTTTGTCCTCTACAGAAAATGTTTCAAAAAACTCTAGAAGTTCTTTAAAGTTTTCGTTCTTCTCAAGATACTAGCAGCTCGCATACTCCATGGAGTTGGGCAAAGGGGTCATAGACCAACAAGGTTGTTGGCACTCTCACAGCATATGCTTCTGAAACGTCCCATCTTTTTGTTGGATTCCCTTACAGAGTTTATTAAATTTCTCAGCTAAAGCCATAATATCCCTCATAGATGTAAGATGGCAGAGACTGTCTACAACTGCCAAGTTTAAACTGTGAGCAGTGCAGTGCACATAATGTGCTTTTTGGTTGTATATCCAAATCTAACTTATTTAGTCCTTTTAACTTACCTCTCATATTCGAGGCACCATTATCTTAAGTTATCCATTGACAAATGAAGACAAACAAAAACGTCTTTTTAAATACTAAACAGAGCTTGTGATTCAATGTTGGGGGTCTCATATAAGCCAATAAAGTCGTTGTTTATGATTAAGTCCAGTCCTTTTGATGTTGCCGCAGCCTCATTGCTGGGCCACCGGTGCCAGACTTTACACTAAGTTTCGCGCACTGGGATAAATTCTAATTGTACTCGCAGCACCACAACACTATCATGATTCACATGACTCATTTACAGTTAACCTACTTACTACTACAAAAATTATTTGTTTTAACTTATTACTGAATGTATTTTAAAAGGTAACTATCGTCAAACAATGAAAATAAAAATTTCCAACATAATTTTGTGATTTTACAAAGCATAATACTACTAATAATTTTCTTAAATTATTGTGGGGAGGGGGGGGGACTCCACCCTTCCAAATGGATTTTTGAGGGGACTTTGGCCCCCTCAGGCCCCATGGAGTTGGCGCCTGTGTGTGCATGGACAACCAAATGATTATAATTTCAGGAAAAAATGTATTATCTATTCAAGAGAAAGAACTCCACAAACTGAGTCGATAATGCATTGATCCATCTGTGGCTCTTATGCAATCAGTTATTCAGCTTGGCATTGGTTACATGTCATTCTGAGGGATATAGTGCCTAATTCTGTTCAACTGGTACATCAGATCGCCAAAATCCTGAGAGAGTTGGAGGACCTTGCACATTATGCTCCAAGTGTTCCTAATGGGGCAAAGATCTGGTGACCTTGCTGGCCAAGGTAGGGTTTGGCAAGCATGAAGACAAGGAGCAGAAACTCTCACTGTGTGTGGGCTGGCATTACCTTGCTGAAATGTAGTCCCAGGGTGGCTTGCTGTGAGGGGCAAAAAAATGGGGCATAGAATATTGTCGACATACTGTGGATGACAGCCAAAGGGCTCTTCTACAAAATGCAATGCAACAGTAAGTTGTAACTCCTAGCCTCTGTAGGTCAATCTTTATACAAGATGGATGTGGGAGAAATAAATATAGAATGTGAAATCAGAACAACTTCAGCTGTCTAAATTTCCAGTTTTATTTTATTTGTGCAACAAGTATCAGGATTACATAACATCAGTAAATGATGGTAGAGGGGATCACCGTGTTAAGAAGAAATCTACAGATACCAGTGACTATATGCTGGCCCTATTTTGACTGTATGAGAGGGATGATTCTTTCTACATGTCAGTTTGGGGGCTTGATGACAGTGAAATGTTACGCTGAAACTCATAACACAAATAAAATAAAACTGGAAATCACTCCTAGTCATAAGGCTATGTGGCAGGTCACTGTTAGGTTGGTGTGCCACTCCTGTCCAGGTCATCTCCAGATGTATCCTTAGCCTGGAGTCTCATTGGCTGTGATAGAACTGTCTTCAATGATGAATTCCACTTTGAACATATCCATGATGAGCAGTGAAGATGTGTCTTGAAATCCCCTGGATAGTGGTGGACTACCAACTTGACTGTCACATGCTGGACAGCCCAACAACCAGGCATGATAGTCTGGGGTGCAATTTCATTTCATAGCATGACCCATTTGGTTGTCATCCATGGTACCCTTGCAACACAGCAGTACATCAATGATTTTCTTTGCCTTGTTTTGTTGTACTTTGAGGCAAGCCACCCTGGGGTTACATTACAACAAATTAATGCCCGCCCACACATGGCAAACGTTTCTGTTGCTTGTCTTTGTACTTGTCATAGCCTACCTTGGTCATTGAGGTCACTGGATTGTTGTCACAATTTAGAACATTTGGAGCATTATAGGCATTGCTCTCTAACCAGCTTGAGGTTTTCGTGATCTAATGCACAAATTAGACAGAATTTGGCTCAATGTCACTCAGGATGATATCCAATAACTCTATTAATCAATGAGAAGCCAAGCAATTGCCTGCATAAGGCACAGGTGGACCAGTGAAACTGCTTTGCAACTAAGAAGTTTAGGCTGGAGTATAAAAGATGCTTCCATCCAAAATGGCATTAGAAGCCTATGTGGCATAAATATGCAATTCATAACTATCACACACAAGTTCACATTGTCTCATCTCCTCATCTCACAAAAATTGGCTTGTCCAATATCAATTTGTAACTATGCACAAAAATGATGAAATGGATCAATTCATCAATCAATCCGGCAAGAGACCAAATCAGCAGAAGAATCGATCGATCATTTGAATAATATATCGACAAGCTTGTCAATCAATCGGCCATTTGACGGATCAATCAGTTCACCCAACATCTTGTCTATCAACTGACCTATCAACTTGTTGATCCACTGGCATATCGACTTACTGATATACTGATCAGTACACTTATTGATCTGCCAATTTTTCAACATATTGCCCTATTGATGAACAGATTCATCAATCAGTCAATCGAATTATCGATGCATCCACAGATATATAGATCCATCTATCGACACTTCGACACATACATCGACACATCGATGGATCTATGGACACATCAATCTATCAATCACCTTATTGATCTATCTACCAAATGATCTATGGACTTATCGTTCCTCAACTTATCGACCAACAGATCTGTTGACTTGTCAGTCAATCTTTCTGCCAACCTGTCATTTAATCGACATGTCAACCTATTGACTAATGGAGCTGTCAACTTGCCAACCAGTAAGGCTGTCAACTCGCTGACCAGAAGGTTTGTTGACTTGTTGACCAGTTTGTCGGTTGACTAGCTGAACAGTCGGTCAGTTGGCTTGCCAACCAGTGAGTCAGTCGACATGCCAACGAGTCGGTCAGTTAACTTACTGACCAGTCAGTGAGTCGACTTGCTGACCAGTCAGTCTGTCGACTTGCCAACCAGTCGGTCAGTCAACTTGTCGACCTGTCGGCTTTCTGACCTGTCAATCTATCGACCTGTTAACCAAACATTCTTACGACTAACTGACCAATCGATTTTTCATCTAGGCGACCAATCTTTCTGCATACATATCGATTAATCTGTCTTTTCTGCATGCATATCGATTAATCTGTCTGTTGCCTTTTCTATCACTTGATCTATTGACTTACATGTCTGTCTACTTATCGATCTATCCACTTACTGTCCAATCTACCAATAGACTGACAGATAAACTGATATATCGACTTACCTATCAGGCTCTTCATCGTCTTATTGCCTTGCCGGTCTTCAGATCTATCGAGTTATTGATATGTATGTTGACTATCGATCAAGGAGTCTATCGAGATGTTTATGAATCGATCTGTCGACACATCTGTCAACTGATCTGTCGACTTAGTTGTTAATCGCTTTTTCGAGTTAACGATCAGTCGATCTGTCGACATATATATCAACTGGTCTGTCGACTTGTTGATCGATCTATCTGTTCACTTATGGACCATTTGATCTATCGGCGTATCGATCTTTCGAATTATCAATCAATGAGTCATTCTATAGACTTATTGATCACTTGATCAATCGACAATTCGACCAATAGGTCTACTGACCTATCTCTCAGTAAGTGAATCATTCTATCAATGCTGTGACCACCACTGAATGAGCTAACATACTGAGTGGTTAGCAAAACAAGAGTTGCAGTAAAAGTGAAACATATATGCCTCAAATATGAATTACTTTTGTTGTTATTCCTACCTTTTGTTGGTTTGCTGTGAAACATGGGATTCTGATGAGATTTTCACACTGCAGTGGAGTGTGCGCTGATATGAAACCTCCTGGCAGATTAAAACTGTGTTCCGGACTGAGACTTGAACTTGGGACCTTTGCCTCTTTCACGGGCAAGTTTGGAAGTAGGAGATGATGTACTGGCAGAAGTGAAGCTGTGAGGATAGGGGTAAGCCGTGCTTGGGTAGCTCAGATGGTAGAGCACTTGCCCGCAAAAGGCAAAAGTCCAGAGTTTGAGTATGGGATTCTGATGTCAAGAAGCAATGATCACATTACACAGCTTTGTTCCAATGCAACCGCTACGGTCACAGGTTCGAATCCTGCCTCGGACATGGATGTGTGTGATGTTTAGTTAGGTTGGTTAAGTTTAAGTAGTTCTAAGTTCTAGGGGACTGATGACCTCAGAAGTTAAGTCCCATAGCTCTCAGAGCCATTTAAACCATTTTTGTTCCAGTGCCACAGAAGAGCGCCACAACAACTACCTTCAGGCAAAGTAGATACTGACTTTATATTTACACACACATACCAGAAGCTTTCCACAATCTCAAATAATAAGTGTCTCCATTTTAACTTATGTCATGGACCCTGATTTATCCTCAATCATTAACCCTGATAGGGTCCTTTTCTTGTTTATGTGATATTCCAAGTTTTTCTTAAAGCTAATGAACTATACAGTCAATAGTGTTTGTGGTGTCACCGCCAGACACCACACTTGCTAGGTGGTAGCTTTAAATCGGCCGCGGTCCATTAGTACATGTCGGACCCGCGTGTCGCCACTTTCAGTGATAGCAGATCGAGCGCCACCACACGGCAGGTCTTGAGAGACTTACTAGCACTCGCCCCAGTTGTACGGACGACGTAGCTAGCGATGCACACTGACGAAGCCTCGCTCCTTTGCAGAGCAGATAGTTAGAATAGCCTTCAGCTAAGTCAATGGCTACAACCTAACAAGGCGCCCTTAGCAGTATATTGTCTGAACTATAGAGTCTCACTTGTATCGTCAATAGTGATGTACCAAGGATGGATTAAAGTTAAGTATTCCAGCAGCTACGTACTTTTCTTTATAGCATTCATTATGCATCCTGTTTCAGACCTATCTCTAGCCTGCGTGAGTTAGCGCGTGCCTTTCAGCTACTTCAGAGTGGCGTGGCTGTCTTGTTACGCCACAACAGTGTTTACAAACATTGCTAAATTATGTGGAGTAATGATTTTCTTAATGGGTTAATTAGGCTTTTCTGACAGGTGGTTCACATGTTTATCAAAATGCCTACATAAAAGTACATTGAAAAAATATGTGTATATGATGAGACAGTGGTTTAGTATTTTTATAGTGAAAGTTTGTGCAAGACTGCAATTGAAAATATAACTGGCAATAACTGGGTGTAAACTATAATAGATTCTAGATCCCCATATATCACTCATGTTCTGTACAATTCAAAAGCTTACATGCACTCCATGAAAACTAATAGTGCCAAGTTAGTATGAGGGTGTTCTGTGAAGAAATGCCTCTGAACTTTGTATGTAAGAACACTTAAAGCTTTTTTAGCGAAACAAATGTTATAATACTTGGTATCTTTATTCTTCATGTCTAAAGATTTGCAAATGACACTGAATTGCAGTATGTAGCATGGTGGCATGTAATTTAACTACATCAGTGCATGAGAAACAATGTGCTATAATCAAGTTTTGGATTTGAAGAGTTCGTCCATATATGGAGTACCCTGTCCTTCAACATGGAAATGCCAAACCAAACATGAATGCTGCAACATGCATGGTAATCCAACGTCTCCTCCATAAAGTCCCAACTTGTGAGTATCCAATTTTCATATTTTCCCAAAGCTTAAAGAACACCTTTGAGTACTGGACTTCGATGGTGGTGAAGCAGTGAAAGCAGTGGCTCCATCAACAAAGTCATTCTACAAAGACAGTATCAAAAAACTGGTCTTTCATTGGGAGAAATCTATTCATCACCAGGGTGACTATGTTCACAAGTATCTATGCAGATATGAGGAGGAAAGACACAGAATGTTAATAAAGTTTATTTTGAAAGCTTTAAGAGTTGTCACATAAAAAATTCGGAGGTGTTACTCTCCAGCATGCCTTCATATAATAGCCTGGTAACTCTTTCAACATTAACTGTCTTTCAGTGGCAAAGTGTTAGAGTCATATCATGTCAAAATTATCAGTATTTTTCTTCCGTTGAGTGGTACATTGCAATTAGCATTATCCTCCACACACTAAAACAGATGGTGTGTGTTGGTGTGAAGGAGTCTGTTGGCATTAACCTTAACCAGATAGCAGCATGAATAATCATTTTGCAAATACCTGACGGGACATGCAGTTGATTTCATTTCTGATTTACCAAATAGATTTTTATTTGAATTAAATTTTAATACAGCACTTAATTTACCTGATTTTCTGTTCATCTGCTTGAAATTGCTTTTGCCTAATTAGGCTGACAACCACATTTTTTGCATGATTACAGCTTTTACTTTTCCAACAACCTACCATTGGTTCTATTCCCACAAGAATAACTATCACATCCTTTCAATATGTAACCTTTCAGGTGATGAAGTACAGTCCAGCAGTATACAACAATAGTGAGCTTTAAATCCTGTGAAATGGATAACATTGTATGCTGAAATTGTTATTGTAGTAATACCCTATAATGTTAATCAGGGGTAATGATTTCAGGAAGACTGGGAACCATTAGATTAAGTTGCTGCTGTGGCTGCTGTGCTTCACTAAAATTTCATTCATTCTGTTTGTAAATTAGCACAAATGAAAACATGTTTTCTTTAGGTTTTATTTTTAATAACATTGAACCTTATAGTGAAACATGTCTACTTGGTGCACTGCTTTTCCTGCACCTTAACAAACTAATGGCATTAACTTCTAATGCAGCAGCAGTTATTGTGGGAGAACGGGGCAGTGGACACTTGTTTACAATCCTAGCAACAGCTCCCACAGGTGAAGCCAGTTTGAATGTGGATCCGTCTATTCAAGAGGTGAAGAAATAGCCTTGAATATGACAACCAATTTGCAGAGAGTACTGTGGTAAGATTAAGAAGAGAACCACGTAGTTTAAAGAGTGTGAAACATTTTATGAGGGTTTTGCTTCACAATTGGATCAGCTAAGAAATGATATAAAGTGTCATTACTGTCAAACTATTTTACATTTGTGTTACACTGGGGGCATATTTGCTCACATACAGTCATTAAAAACTTGAAGTAACATTATATGGCAATTGCTTTGTGTCCTGCAAGAGACCTTTCATTTGAGTGTACAAAACTTCAGTCAGTAATAACAGTGTAAAATATGTTCTGTTATATCAGTCTTTTAATGCAATCATTGGTTTATGGTGTAGCAGCCACACTGCCTTTTTTATTCAGCTTATAGCCATACCAGTTTGGCTTTCAACCAAGTATTGCCGCACAATTGTTGCTGTGATGTCGCCTTGTGCGTACTGAAACATTTCTGATTATACGAGGAGCACATGTGGTTGTGTGGTTGTTACCCACTCATCTGCAATGAGCCTAATGCATACTTGTCTCCCGTTGGCTGTGTCATCTTTTAGGCAAAACTCCAAAACGGTTCATTTCTCAGCTACAGTTAGATGGCGCCGGTAAAACAGTGCAACGACACTTCAGTCTCAGCTAAAAAGAAGTTTCATAACAACTGAACGTGTAAAGAATGCAAAACAGTGTGATTAACGGCATCCTCTGTGTGAAATGTAATTCCTGGTTACGCGAAAAGTGTGAGAATGTGAATCTCAAGTTCATAAATGACGATATTAGGTGGTAATGTCTTAACTGTGTTAGTGATGGACGTGATTGTCTCTACACGATTATTCAAAAGACAAAGGTAACAAGTTACTGAATGGTGACATTAAGACTCTCAGAAAAGAAATTTTAACCTTGAAGCAAGAAAACGGGAAACTATTAAATGACAAACGTTTATGGATTCGTGGCAACAGTGAATCAGTGAAGGAAAATGGCCAAAATAACAGTAAAACTCACAGGCGCCAACTCCATGGGGCCTGAGGGGGCCCGAGCCCCCTCCAAACTTAGTTTGGGTGAGGCTGAACCCCCCCCCCCAAAAAAAAAAATTTAAGAATATTATTAGTTATATCATGCTTTGTAAAATCACAAAATCATGTTGGAACTGAAACTTCCTGGCAGATTAAAATTGTGTGCCGGACCGTGACTCGAACTCGGGACCTTTGCCTTTCGCGGTCAAGTGCTCTACCAACTTGAGCTACCAAGCACGACTCACGCCCCGTCCTCACAGCTTTACTTCTGCCAGTACCTCGTCTCTTGTTGGAACTTTTTATTTTCCATGTTTGACGATAGTTACATTTAAAAGTACATTCAATAATGAGTTAAAACAAATAATTATTACGGTAGTAAGCAGTGTAACTTAAAAACTGAATCATTATAGTATTACGGTGTTGCGGGCACATTTAGAATTTGTACCGGTGCGCGAAGTTTCGAGTAAAGTCTGGCTCCGGAGGGCCAGCGCTGATGCCGCAGCGACATCAAAAGGACTGGAGCAGAAGTGCCTTGAATCCTTCGACTCGCGTAGCCTTGACGCTTCGAGACATTACCACCCTGTGGAGAGATTCGTTCAGTGTATGCTGCAAGCATGTTTAGTGTTCCGACTTTACCGTCTAGCGGACTATTTTATGTGACCATATTTTATTCGTTTACTTTAGTCTCTTAGTGTATTGTGAATTAAGTCTGCAATGGATAAATTTGTTACCAAAAAGGTCCGCTTGGAAGTTGATGATACTGCAAGTCAATCTGCAACAATTATTGCGTCGTCAATTGCTTCGTCATCTTCAGGCAAGAACCGTTCACAACCGAAACCTGGACAATCTGATAAGGGAAGATCATTTCAGAACTCTTGGTTGATCAAATGTGTATGGCTAGAATATGAAGCATCTACCGAAAAAGGTTTTTGCAAAACCTGCGAAGAGGCAGATGCTAAAAATCTATTACAATTTTCTTCGAAAAAAAGAAGATGCATTTACTTCGGAGGGTTTTCTAACTGGAAAAAGGCTTTGGAAAAATACCGTCTTCATGGAAATACGTTTACGTATAAGGAAGGTGTTCTGAAACTAAATTATATCACTAACCGAAGTGTGACCTCCCAATTGAATGAACAGTTAGATAGTGATATGAAGAAAGGCCGTTTAGCTCTTGAGACAATTTTTACTACCGTCCAATTTCTATGCCAACTAGGACTAGCAATAAGATGGCACGAAGATGTAAACTCAAATTTTTTTCAGTTGTTGGAACTATGAAAGAATGACATACCTGAGTTTAAAGATTGGTTAGGGAGTTTGGGGTATAAGAGCACGCCCCGTCGATATTCTAAACGAGATCATTGATCTACTAGGAAAGTCTGAGTTGAGAAAGGTATTGGCTTCAATCAAGAAGACTGAACATTTTACTATTGTGACTGATGAAACAAGTGATTCTTCAATTCACGAACACGTCTCATTTTGTATTCCTTAATCATCAATGAAGACTTTATTGGCTTATACGAGACCCCAACACTGAATCACAAACTCTGTTTAGTATTTTAAAAGACGTTTTTGCTCCTTTTCATTTGTCAATGGATAACTTAAGATGATGATGCCTCGAATATGAGAGGTAAGTTCAAAGGACTAAGAAAGTTAGTTTTGGATATACAACCAAACGCACGTTATGTGCACTGCTCACAGTTTAGACCTGGCAATTGTAAACAGTCTCCGCCATTTAACGTCTATGAGGGATATTATGGCTTTAGCCAAGGACTTAATAAACACCGTAAGTAATCCAACAAAAAGATGGGACTTTCCAGAAGCATATGCTGTGATAGCGCCAACAACCAAGCTGGTTTACGACCCCTTTTCCCGACTCGATGAACTGTGCGAGTTTCTAGTATCTTGAGAATATTGAAAAACTTTGAAGATTTTCTAGAGTTTTTTGAAACATTTTCTGCAGAGGACAAAACAGAGGCAGGTTACAAATGTGCAGGCTACCTTGAGTCAATGTTACAATTCAAGACTTATTTCTTTTTACGTCTTTATTGCCTTGCAATGAACCCAGCAAGGCAATGAATGAAAAAATTCAATGCCCTCATCTAAGTGTTGCTGCTCTGGAAAAAATATATGAGGACTTGGTTTGTATATTGAATGGAAGGCCTGATAGTTTTGAACAATTTTGAGAATTGTGTTTAAAAGAAAAACGTTCACAAGCTGATGATCCTTCGCTTCCTCGGAATCGAAGTATAGCAAATAAGTGCGAAAAAAAAGAAGCCAGCTCACCGCACACTTTCAAAACTCCATAGGAATACTACAAAGCTATTTACATTGAAGTGTGTGAATCAGAGTAGTCTTGTATTACTGAGCGGTTTGCTTCAACTGGACTCCCACAGGTCATTGCAGTTAAACAAGAGTGCTTGCTTTTAGTAAACAGAGGTGAAACAGAATTGGAAAAATTAACTGATTTTTCAGAAATGACCTAGACATTGAGAGACTGCTTTCATAGTTGAATATGTTAGCCGATATCGCTAATAAAAAACAGCTGGTCTTAATAACCATGCGTGATGTAAGAAAGTACACTACACAAGAGCCAGCAGTTGGAGAAATATCATGTGAAGTAGTGAAGTGTATTAAGCTTCTCCAAGTAGTTCGAATCACTACAGCAACAGCAGTATGGTCATTTAGCGCCCTTAGACGACTGAAGTCATAACTCCGATCAACAATGGGACAGAAGCGATCGAACAACTTGGTTGTTCTTCATGCCCACGAGAAGTTTTGCGTGAACTGGATATCCGACCAACCATCAACGACTTCACATTCTGTAATCCAGTCAGACGGTCGACATTTGCACCTTTCTAAAGACACTATTGCCTTAATATTGGCGTTTAGAGCAATATTGAAAATCTTTATAAAGTAGAGAATTAAGTACGTACATAATGTCAAATATTCAGTTTCGAAATATTATTACTAGTTTATTACTGTAATACTATAGTACTGAATTAGTTATTTTCAAATACTTAAATACTTTTAGGGTGTAAGACCCAATTAAAACCAGCTATTTAGATACTTTTTGACTGAAAGTATTAGGCATATTGTATTAAAACTTTTTTAACTGTATTAAACATTAACTCTGAGATATTGTTTTTATTTAATGAATTCTGAGCCTTATTCAAAGTAAGCTTAAATTAGCTATTTCACTTATTAATCAAAGTGATATTACTGTGAAACAGCAATATTTTATGTTTTATTCTTTTAATGATATTTTTGGATTTGTTTAAATATAATTTTAGCTTTTTCATAGGTATATATTCACTGCTCTGTAAGAGCTTATAAGCTTGACTATTATTGTAAATTAAATTAGCTTTTTACGGAAATACCGTTCGTGTTTATGTATTGTTTCTTTTGTCTAAGCCAAAAGATGTGTCAGGCTCGTCGAGTTCCCCAGAGTGTCGAGTTATCGGGAGTCCAGTTTTCGGGGTTCTAATGTTGATCATATGACTCTAAAATGCTTAAAAATATTTAAAACTCACTATTTTTCATCTAAAATTTAGAAAATATCCCGGGGCAAGACCCCCATTATGGGCCCCACAATATTTTTTATGTCGGCGCCCCTGAAAAGACGGAAATACAGACGAAACAAAAGTTAAAAATGAAGAAAAGCAAATTGTTTCTGATTTCGAGTTTCACGAAAACTAAGTGTCGAGTCAGCCATTACAAAAAGAAATAACCTCGTTAATGATGATCCTGCAGCATTAATGAAAATTGTAGCGGTGATTTTTCTAATTCAAGAAATCAAAAGGCGATAAAACCAGATATTTGAAAAAAAAATATTGTACCATAAATTTTTAAATGGTGGATCAACTTTGCGTGATTTTCTAGTATGTCCCTGTAGCACCGGTGCTGTTTTTTCTGCACCATGTAAATTGTTCGGAGGTAAGGTCGTGATTGCTACTAATGGTATTTTTTATGTTTTATCTCATCATGGGAATTCACTTGAACACAAAAATTCTGAGTTACCACTCTTAAGAAGAAGAAAGTCACTTGAAACAACAGATAAACATTTCGAGCCATATGTTGAGGCAGTGTGTTGAAAAGGGTGTTTGCAGTAGTGAGGAAAATAACAAGTCGTGGACTTCCCCTACGTGGACAAGTTGAAAGATTCCGTTCATTACATAATGGTCAATTTATGATATCTCTTGAACATATAGCCGAGTTTGATCCTTTTCTTGCTGAGCACAATGAAAATAGTGAACTTGTTGAACGTTTGCTTCTGTTTTTACCAAACCCGAGACACAAGTCCGAAAACCTAACTGAGGCCGTACAAAAAGTCCTGTCTACAAGTTCCATTGATATTACTGATTGTAGAGGCCAGTCATATTACAACGCAAGCAATATGTCAAGAACCTACACTGATCTGCAAGTGCGTATTAAAGAATGAAATCCGAAAACGCATTATGTGCCTTGTGCACCACATTGTTTGAATATATTACCTGTTTATTTTACAACTGCCGATGTCAGAAAGCGGAACTAAACCTCGTTTACGTGCAGACGTGACCGAAGGCCCCCGACAATACTAAACAATAGCCGAGTGACCCAGGTCGCTCTGCACTGTACAGTCAAGTCATAGTGATTATTTAGTATATTACAACTGATGCGTATTGTATAATTATTGCGGAAATATACGTTATCGGAAGTACGCTCAGATGAAAAAGTGTTAATAAATAACGTACGTAGTTCAGCGCTGTCGATACGTACGTAAAACCTTAGCTAACACCGTTAGAAAGAGCTATGGTGAGAGCAGTAGCTGCAGTACAAAACTGTTCAGCCTTTACATGGATTAGAGGTATTGTCTACACTTATTATGCAGCATCTAGTTACATAGACCCTAATGCTTTACACGTTAACTACGAGGCGTGTGTTTTAAGTAAGTACCGTTTTGAAATTAAAAAAAAATACGTGATAATATATCTCAATGATTTTATTTTCACATGAAAGCCTGTACCTTAATCTACGCACTGACGCCATGACAGTCTGATTCTTCCTTGTTTACGTTGTGTGCTGAGTGTTTAAGATGCCTCCGATAATCGTGAGTCCCGCCGACTGTGAAATACCGGCTGTTATAAGATTTCTTAGTGCTAAAGGCCTAAAAGCGATCGATATTCATCGTGAGATCTGTGCAGTTTACGGAGAAAACATTATGAGTGATGGAATGGTAAGAAAGTGGGTGAGATCATTTAAAGATGGCCGCACAAATGTGCATGATGAACAACGGAGTGGGCGTCCTTCGATCGTTATCGAAAGTTTGATGCAGGAAGTGGACAATAAGGTGAGAGAAAACAGACGCTTTACGATTTCCTCCTTGCGAGATGACTTTCCTAATGTTTCTCGTAGTGTTTTGTATGGCATTGTGACCGAACACTTGAATTACGGTAAAATGTGCGCACGTTGGGTACCGCAAATGTTGACGGATGTACACTAAACCAAACGTTTAGACAGCGCATTGACTTTCCTTGAGCGGTACCACAACGACGGTGATGTTTCTTAAGCCAAATTGTCACGGGCGATGAAACATGGGTGGCCTACGTCACACCAGAATCAAAGCAAGAGTCCATGGAAGTTGAGCAAGGGCATCGTTTTGCTGCAAGACAATGTGCGACCGCATGTGGCGAATAAGACCAAAGATCTCTTCACATCTTTTCGATGGGAAACTCTAGATCATCCTCCGTACAGCCCCGATCTTGCGGCCAGTGACTACCATCTGTTCCCGCACTTGAAGAAACACCTGGGCGGTCATCGTCTTCAAGACGATGACGAAGTCAAAACAGTGGTGATGCAGTGGTTAACAAGTCAGGCGGCAGACTTCTATGAGGAGGGTATTCAAAAACTGGTGCAACGTTATGACAAGTGCCTCAATATTGACGGAAATATGTAGAAAAGTAGATTAAGGTACAGGCTTTCATGTAAAAATAAAATTATTGAGATATCTTAGCACGTCTTTTTTTAATTTCAAAACGGTACTTACTTAAAAACACGCCTCGTGTTATAAGACAAATTTATTTTTTCACACTAGTCTGTAAAATTATGTCACAGCAAATCCAGTTCCGTGTTTGTTCGTCTGTATTTAGTTATTAGTTCGTGCACCGAAATCTCTATTTCATTTTCATGTCTTATGCTTGCCTATAAATTCACGTATTAATACCGAACGTTTTTTTTTAATCTGCTACACATTAAAATTTTTAGATCGTAAAACGACAGTTTAGTTTTAATTTGGAACACATCTCTGTAAAAGTACGTTTTAATTTCTAATGTATGACACGATCGTTTCAATTGTTAGATCGTAACACAACTTTTTTATTTTCGTTGTCAACGGTTTTGTGTAAAAGAACATATTAAAAGTGAATGTATAACAAAAATCGTTGTCTCCTACAAGCTCTGCTGAATTTTTAGGCCACAAAAGAAAAGTTATTTTCCTTGTGTTCCTTTCTGTTGTCTTTCAGCAGGAGAATGTCTTAACACAATGCAGTTTTAAATTTGTTTTATCCGCTGCCGTACACCTAGTACAGTTCAGGAACCACATTACATTTTGATTGAGAGTGACTAGACCGCTGACGCGTCCATCAGAACAACGAATAGCAGGGTACGGAAACAGCTCACAGCGCTCCAACCAAAAACGGCAATTGTGAAGTAATCGGGTAATAGTTATTATGTAAAACATGTTTTCTTTGCGGGGGAGGGGGGGGGGGCTCATATAATAGGGTGTGCCTTGGGGCGCAAAATTTTTATGTCCGCCAGTGGCCCTGTAACGTCTCTGGGCTGGGAGTGGGCAATCCGAGAACCGAGTTGCCGAGTCTTGTACTCGTATATTCTCGCTGTCCTCAAGAACCAATCTGGTGTGGTAGTCGAAAGCAAGACCTCCCGTTTCGCATTGCGTATTAGCTTGTGTCGACAGCAATCGAGACAAACGAGAAGAGCTGTCGGCAGTAATCCTACAAGTTTTCACTTCTCAGATGCGTGTCTGTTTCTGTTTGTCTCCTGATACCCGTAACTATGCGAATTCGGACATCGGCTTTAAATTATTATGCAAAATAGAAAGTTGCACCGAGAGACGTATTAAAAAAAGAAAACAACTGCTCTTGCTGCTTTAGTAGTGTAGGAAATTAAGTATGCCACCAGAGACCCATTTGTCATGAAATCTCTAGTTATTTGGCCATTCAGCAATAAATCATGCCCCAACACTCCCCCCCTCCCCCCCTTCCATTCTCTCTCTCTCTCTCTCTCTCTCTCTCTCTCTCTCTCTCTCACACACACACACACACACACACACACACACCCTCATTATTTGCTCAGATCCTGGGCATGCTTTTGGCAACTACGGCTTCATATTTGGCCACAGTGGGTCTGCGATCGATGATATATACCAACGCAAGCGTGTTGTGTCGATCGATCATTGCAGATAACCACAAAAAGTAATCCATTTCACTGGATGGAAAACCTCCAATGGAAAACCTTCTCTGGGTCTACCGCTGATGTGCTCCTCAGTTCGAAGGCTCCTTTGATGCAGCCCTTCGCGCTGGTCTATCCTGTGCAGTCATCTTCATCTCTGAGTAACTACTACAACCTACAAGCTGCTTGCTATTTTCAGGCTTATGTCTCCTACAATTTTTACTCCTCGAACTTCGCTCCGTTACCAAACTGACTATCACTTGATGCCTCAGAATGTGTCGTATCTTACTGATCTCTTCTTTTAGCGAAGCGGTGCCGTAAATGACCTTTCTCCACAATGCGATTCAGTATCTCGTCACTAGTCATCTACCAATCTAATCTTCAGCATTCTCCTGTACCACCAAGTCACAAAAGCTTCTGTTCTGTTCTTGTCTTCCCTCCTTATCGTCTTCGTCTCATTTCCGACGCTCCAGACAAATACCTCCGGAAACGAGTTCCAAACAGATAAATCTGTATTAAATCTTAACAAGTTGCTCTTTTCCAGAACTGCTTTTCTTGTTGTCGCCAGATTGCATTTTCTACAAGGGTCATTTTAAAACTTCTGCACACTGTAAGATATACAGTCAGCTCCACAAGAAAGTGCACGCCATAATTTTAAATGTAACGTCCGCAGCGACATCGCTGGTAGTGGTCTTGAATCTGTAATCAGTGTGCTTTTGCACAGAGCATAGATAAACAGGGTAAGGGTTGATTTTTTTTTGTCGGTTGCAGTTGAAAATGAGTGCATATTATCTGAAGCATCACGAGGCAGCGTTCCTTGTAAATCATCCAAAGGAATCAAAGCTTTCATATGGACCTGTTGCTAAAATTCTTAGAAAGTCAAAGACATTCATTGCGAAGTGGGTCAAACGACATTTATAATTTGGAAAAGGGGATGATTTACCGGAGAAAGGGCTAAGGGACCAAGCTATAATCGATAATGGCGGTGATTGAATTAACTTTTAGGTAACTATGCAACTAGTAATAACATGTATTTTCATGTAAACATATGTTTATAATAATATCTTGTATTTCATACAGATAACGGCTTCACTTTCATGTGGAACACTATAATTTATTTTACTTCAATACAATCTTCGTTCTTGCTTATGACAGTTTTTAACTTTTTGGCGACTTCCATATACAGGATAGGGCACCTTTATTTTTGAGCCGTCTGATTACTAGGGCCACTTTACTGAAAGCTTCATCAGTAGCATTAAAACGTTTTTCACTGAGTTGCTCCTTCAGTTTTCGAAACAACTCGAAGTCTGGTGGGCTCAAATCAGGACTGTATGGCGGATAGGGAATTATTTACCATCCATACTTGTCGAGCGTTTCTCCCACTGGTAGAGCAATAAGCGGTCTTGCATTATCGTCAGGCCATCTTTGACGAATTTTCTGGCGCAAAACATTTTGGAGATACAGCTTGTAGTACGCGTCTGTTACGGTCATCACCTGGAGCGCTCTTTTGCATCTAAGACTCAATTTATGTGATAAGCAAAGACCATCATCAGTTTCACCTTTGATTGTTGCCGGTGGAATTTTTTCAGGCGTGGAGAGTCGGAAATTTTCCAATATGACAGCCGAGCCTTCAGTTGCGGCTCAAAATCCCGTATCCAGGTTTTATCAGATGCAGCAATCTTTATCAAAAACTGTTCTCTTTCTGTTCAATGACATTCAAAGAACCTTTTCTGCGATTCTTTTGCGACCTGATTTCTGCTCTTTACTCAGATCATGCGGAACCCATCGGCAGCAACTTTTCTCGTCTTTATCTTGTCAGTTACGATTACGTGAACTGAAGTGACAGACATTTCTGCAATTTCCTCTCGTACTTTTTGTCCCATCTCTCTCATAATGTCATTAACAATAACCTGAGAAGTGTAGTATGCTGCAATTGATTGTCTTCCACTTCTTGGATTGTCCTCGTTTACTGAAGCGGGTACACTATCGTGACAATGTGCTACGATCCACCACACTATTTCCAAACACGTCACGCAAAGCGTTGTAAATTTCCTTTGTGTTCTTTCCACGTAGGAACTCGATTTTGATGTAATCCGATCTGATTCGGTATCAGCTTTCATTTTAAAACTGAATTACTCACAACTCTGCCACACGAATTAGCGCTGCCGTATCTAACTGGGATCTCGTCGGGACTCCCTGACATGAGGGTGTTGAAATGAAGTAAAACATTTATTTAAATTGATTACTTTTTATTTAGAACACAACTGCCTGGAACTTGTTGCGGCAAAAGTAGTTGGTACAGCATATATTTCGGAAGATTTCACCTTTTTCAACAAGTCTTTCTTCCCTTTTACGCTTTTATAAAACTCCATGCAAGTCAGCCTGTAGTTAAACTGGCACTGTAAGACTGATTGCACAGTCTATGGCAGCAGTCGATTTCTTTCGTCTGTCATCTAGGCCGACGTCAGTGAAAATACTCTTTACACAGTGGCGTTAATGCGCGGGAATAGAAAACAAATACTCGCATAATTTTAGCAGTTGGCATTTCCGTTTAGGATTTTCGGTTTCCTTAAAAAGTAAATCCACCTTTCTTCCCCGGAGTCATGCATTGTTTCTAAAAAGCTCTTCAGATACAAATATTCCTGACAACAATTGTTGCATGAAATCTTCGTACCATTTCTACTCAGGTATATAATACTGTTTCCAGATAGCACCATCGAATCGAACACTTGATATTTATTAAAAGAAATAGCCCATTTCTCTAAGTAATCAAATGCTATGTGTAGAAAGCCATTGTCTTCTCCCCAGATTTAGAAATCAAATTAATTATTTCACATTCTTTAAGGGGAGCCGGAACGGTGAAAATGACGGAATTAACGTTTTTCCTTTTTTTTCATTATAAAATTATTTGAAGTTTTCTGAACAAAGCAAATCAAGTTCTGAGTGAATTCTAAGTGTGTTTTTTATCGCTGCAAAGTTGACGCGCCGCATAAACGGCTGTGGCGACTTGGTGTGTCACTTCTGACGGCGCCGCTCGCTGGCTGCAAGCAGGGTATCTTTGCGGAATTAGACAGTGTTTTGCTTTCCGACGTTGTATGGCTTTAGCTCTGTGACATGTGACTGTTCATGTAGGTAAACATAGACGCTATGCCGTGTGTGTTGACTTATGGAGTTTGCTTGGTGTTGTTTAGCTGTTCTATTTTGCGTATTTGACGAATTTTGCTCTTACTTGTTTTACATATTTGGTTTGTGGATATCAATATGCCCCGTTTCAGCAATTGATTGTTTAAGAAAAGGCGCAATGAGTGGTAGGAGAAATCTTTTGTTGTTTCGAAGGGAGATGCTGTTCAGACTGCGCCACCGACTACTCCAAATGAATTTGATAGAACTTCTTCCAGCAAGAAACTTTGTGACAGCAAGGAAAAATTTGAAAACTATGAAAGTGACAGTAATGATGTGAATGAAATAAATAACATTTCCTTGCTCTCTAATATTTTGAAACATAATGTATTATGCCAAGTTTGCAAAGAAAGAGAACTGGAATTGAAAATAACTTCACACATTGGTTTGGCAGGTAAAATGTTATTGAAGTGTAACAAATGTGCTGCAGAAGTTTCGCTTTCTGATTCTAACAGTATTCCTCGTAGTGGTAATAGTGGAAAGAAGGTGTATGATATAAATGTTTGGCTAGTGTATGGCTTGCGTTGCATTGGCAAGGACAGTGCTGCAGGGACAATGTTATGTGGAATTATGAACTTGCCAAAACCACCAACCAAGTTTGGATTTCATACTGAATTGGTGGGATCTTCTGCTGAAGATATTGCTCAAGCAACAATGAAGAAAGCAGTTGAAAAAGCTGTGACAGATAATGGGAATTGTAGAGATTTAACTGTTGCTTTAGATGGATCATGGCAATGTAGATGTCACAAGTCTCTAAAAGGAGTTGTGACAGCTACCAGTGGAGACAGTTGCAAAGTAATTGATGTTGCTATTCTCTCAAAACATTGTAGATGTAAGGGCAATACCAGGGACGCACATAGTGAAAGTTTTGAAGCAAATTTTCACGGCACGAGTGAAGCGATGGAAGTAGAGGGAGTGAAAGCAATTTTTTCCAGGTCACAGGAGTGTACGATACACTAACTATCTAGGAAATGGTGATTCTAAGGGAAATAAAGCTGTAGAGGAACTCAGACCTTATGGCGATGTAATTCACATTAGCAAACAGGAGTGCATTGGACATGTGCAGAAATGCATTGGGGCTCGCTTGCGTAAACTAAAGCAGACATTAGGATCCCAGAAGCTTAATGATAGTAAGACCTTTGGAGGAAGAGGAAGATTGACATATGAAGCAATTGACAAATTGCAGAAGTATTGCAGGTGTGCAACTAAGCAAAATACAAGAAGCATTGAGCTTATGAGGAAAGCAGTATGGCCATTATTTTATCATACGGCATCAGCGAATGAGCACCCACAACTTGCTCTGTGCGCCACAGGTGATGACTCATGGTGTAAGTACCAATCAGGAAAGGAACATGCCCATAAAAACAGTTTGCCAAATGCTGTAATTGATGTATTTAAGCAAATATTCAGAGATTTATCACAGCCAAGTTTATTGGAAAAGTGTTTACATGGGAAAACACAAAATTCAAATGAAGGTGTAAATAATTTAATTTGGAGTAGGATTCCCAAAAGAGTGTTTGTACGGATAAAAACATTGCATTTTGGTGTGTATGATGCAGTGTCAACATACAATGAAGGAAACAATATCAAATGTGATGTGCTGAAGAAAGTCAGCCCTCGGTCACTATTTTTAACAAATTAACCTGGTTTCGACACTGCTTGGAGTGTCTTCCTCAGAATTTAAAACAAAGATTGGTCTATATTCTATAACGTGGTCACAGAACTACGACTAAAAATGTGTGGTAGAGTATAAGTACGGAAAGACTGGTAGTACTTATATGTCATTTATAAAATAATAAATATGCCAAAAGGGCATTAGTCACAAAGATATTTAAGTTTCACAACCTGCACCACGCAAGTAACGAGCAACCCTTAGTGGCTCGCCATCACAATTTTCTTTATCTTAAATATCTCGATTCAGCCTTCTGGTTCGACGCGTCGGTGCTTATGCCAAAAAATGAAACTTTTTGCAACTGTTTTATGCATTCAGACGCGAAGTGTGGTGCGAAAATATTTTTAACAGGCGCTGTAGCTTTGGACCTGGTTGCAGACTGCTTTGCGGCGACTTGGAGTCGGGATGCATTGCAATATTCAGTTTTACGGTACAGTCAAGAGAAGTGACGGATTAATGAAGCTTGACAGCTTTATAAGCTGTTGTTAGTTCTGCAGCAGCAACGAGAAATTCTTCCTGGCTCTTCTTTAATCATCAATGTTTGATTTCGATGCTACCGCGAATCTATTTGTATGATTCTTCGTAGAAATTGTATGCTTCACATTTGCCTTACCTCCTGTCAGCTACCGAAACGAAACAACTACAAATCTCACACAATGCTTCCTGATCCGTACGTCTTTTCTTGACAAAAAGACATTCTTTTGTGTAATCAGCCGAATAATGACACCTTCTCTTTCCATCTTTAAGTATTTTCATCATCTATGATAAGATATTAGACGGCAAACAGTGGATAATAACATTTTAATCACCGAAGTACACGTCACTGTACAGTTCAAGCCCTATATACCCGAAGTAACCACTTCAGCCATTACTAACTTGCACTCGTTTCTCGTATTATATTTAAAAAGAGTCGCATTATCAGATCGCTATTCAAATGGGAAATGTGCGATTCTTCCGCGCGGCGCTGCTTAAATAATTCCAGCCCCGTACTGGGCTACTGGAGAAGTGTGGTATTTTCTCGAATGATGGCGTTAGATCTAGAAGGTGCTTGCACTGTCGTAACGGGATATGCAAAATGCAACGCCATCTGTCAGAAGACCTACCCAACAGAAATTTGTTGACGTAAATAATATAAACTAAGGCTGCATTTACAACTTGCCCTAACAATGGCTTTACTTGGGTACTTGAGCCTAACTCGTAATAGTAATTTGGAAAATCGGGACAAAATTGGATCATGCTGGGACAAGAAGGTCCATAACGATGGTGATCCCGATATAACGGGACAGATGGCGAACCTAATGCTACCCGGCAAACACACAGTACGACCTTCTCGCCTTAAGTCTCCCTCAACACCTTGCTCACGCCACCGTAACGGTCGCGCATGCGCAGCGTACAGAACTTTTGAGGTTACCCTCGTATCCTCTCTGCTTCTAGCATTATCGGTTATTTTGCTGCCAAATAGCAAACATCATCTACTACTTTTAGTGTCTTATTTCCTAATGTAATTCTCTCAGCATTACCTTACCTAATTCAGCTAAACTTCATTATACTTGGTGTATTTTTGTTGATGTTCTTCTCATATCCTCTTTTCAAAACGCTAGCTGTTCCATTCAACCTTATTTCCAAATCTCTTGCTGTCTCCGACAGGAATACTATGTCGCCAGGAAACCACCAGAGTTTTTATTTCTTCTCTCTGAACTATAATTCCCTTTACCAAAATCTTTTTTGTGTCCTTTCCTGCTTGCTCGGTGTACAGAATAAATCTCATATGGCTATTCTGTCTTAGTGCTTTTGACAACCACTACTTAGCCTTTCATGTCCATCGACAGTGATAACTGCAGATCCTGTATTTCACCGTGCTACCTACAAAATTTCGAAAAGTGTATTCCAGACAACATTGTTAAAAGTTTTCTCTGCGTCTGTAATTGCCATAAACGTCGGTTTGCCTTTCTTAAACCTACGTTCTAAGGTAAGTTGTAGGGTAAGTATTGCCTCGCGTGTTCCTACATTTCTTCGAAACCCAAACGTATCTTCCCCGAAATCAGCTACTATAAGTTTTTCTATTATCCTGTAAATAATTCGTGGCAGCTACATTCAACTGAAATCAACCACATGAACTTACACTACGAAAATTCAGGTAATTTTCGAAATTCATTATGAATATCAGCACCAAATGAAATATTTTGAAAATTATTTGTGATGGACACACCGAATTTTTTTAATTTTTAGTGCGAGTGTAGTGGAAAATTATCAAAAACTGCTTAACTTGTATTGCAACCAAGTCATTTAATTAATTTCGCTATAAATAAAATGCACAAAATCGGTAATACACTGGGAGGATTCGATCCGTGGCCAGCACGCCTACCCGAGTCCAGGAAGCAACGCATTAGCGCTCTTTTTTTCCGTTATGGTTCGTTGTATTTCGTCGTAGCGGATGTAACATGACATCCGTCGAAGCTCGTTGTTGATCTTTTCACTGAGGTTTTTTTTTTATTACAGAGGACAGAGAGCTCTCTGACCGAACACGCTGAGCTGCGCTCTCAGCTAGCCTGGTGAGTTATTTTAATCCACTATCCTCACGTTTCAAATAGCAGTTCCGGTATCCTTTCACATTGCAAAAAGAAACGATCTGAGAACAATTCATGTCAGGGAGAGAATGTGCTCTATAGACGTCTATCAGTGAAAAGTGCACGCAGTTTTATTTTCGCCTCGGTATAAAAAGACCATACATTGCACAGGCTAAGAAGATTCGTTTCTTATATCCACATACAGTTGGGAATGGTCAACTTATGCTCCAGTATGGTCTGAAGAAAACAACCGTTACAGCACCTATGCATGAGAAGACAGTGGCAGAATCGCGGTTTCGGAGGTTTCGATGCTCGATTTCTATTTGAGCTATAGACAAAGGGTGAAAGGTTTCTGGTTTAGCCCGGATCAGCAGCCATTTGTATAACCATTCTAACATCTGTCTTACTGCAGCTATGTTACAGTATGTCATGCAACGTTTGAGCGACGAACCGGAGCCACGCGTCCAGGCAGATTGTACTAATAGGTAAATTCCTTTTGCAAAAATTTTAATTGGGCTGAAGTTAGTGCTCAGCTAATGGCATGATTTATGTATGTGTGTCGATCGGATTTTACGCGTAAAAACAGTCACCTTCGTTCGGATTTCACGTGCAAAAACGGTCACCCTTAAATAACTCTGTACTGGAGCGAGACTGATGCTTAAAATTTGGTCCAACAATGTATCGAACTTTGGCCTAAGATTAGTTTTCACCGTTTGAAAAAATCTTGGTTTGTTTAGATTTTACGTGCAAAAAACGCGTTTTGTATGAGTTTTTTGAAGCCCACCACTTCTACACTTTAATCCTATAGGAATCGCTTCACGAAGGGAGATAAATGGGTAAAGTCGAAACGAAATCTTTTCATCCAGTAATCTTTATCCATTGTCGAGACACGATGGGGTAAGGTCGAGCAAAATGTAGCACGCAAAATTCGATCTTACGTGAATTGAATGCGCGGGGAACTGTTTAAAGTGAACCAAATAAATGAAAAATGCATTATTACAATAAAATTGAAAATTTGCCTTTAAAAATCCATCCTCATTCGCATTTCAAGCGCAAAAAACAGTTTTTTAAATTATGTATTTTTTGCGCACGTGACATCTGTGTTTCAGACTTGCGCGATTCGTTTCAAATTTTATAAGATGGCAGACAAATAGAGATTGTGCTGTTGCTTTGTGAAAGCTTTATCCGCTGCCGCGATATAGCAGGCATCATCTTGACGTGGTTGTGGGGCTTGCGTGCTCTTAGGATACAGTAGGCTGTAGTGGACACGTTCAGCCATACCAGGCAGCTAAATGCTGAGGAGCCAGACTGACGATGCCCAGCTCAACCAACATGGTTCTAAAAAGACCTTATACCGGATTAGTAGTCTCGCGAGTCAACAAAATCAACATCGGTTGCCAAGCTATGGCGGTCTAATGTCACAATTATGGTATAGTAAAAGGTGGGACCTGGAATGAATAAAACCCTTCTTAGAGCACAAAAAAGCGAGTATGTCCTCGGTGGAGTTAGACATGTAAAGAAAACGAACTAGCTTTTCGACTTTTCTGGCAGCTTCAAAGACATTTCAATCAAACCATCTTGACATATTCGCGCTTTTTTACGCAGTGAGCTCTCTTACCCGCAATGCGTTGGCACATCTGCATCTTGCAAGTTAGAGACTAAAGTCCTTGATACTGTGCCCAGAATCGTGAAGATTCGTCAGCCATAGTAAACAATATATAAAATCTTATGACTGAAGAGCATACATTAATTTTCTGCCATTCCTAATCAAAGTTAATAGTATTCTTTTCTTTTCTGGAGAAGCAGCAAGTCCCTGACTCGTAAATTCCCGCACAGACAGGAGAAGATATTATGCTCCAGAATTGTGCTTCCCAAGGCAACTTTAGGCAGCGTGTTTGGAGTTTCTGTTAAGGCCTAAAGTGAAGAACACATTTATAACAGAGATTATTATCTGGATGGACCGAATGTTAAAGCATGTCTGACCAAAGGTCTCAGCTAAACTAAGACAAGTGCTTTTATATCCCAACACAGACCATTTCAGAAGTGTCATAAATGTTGCGTTCCGTTCTAAAATCCTTTAAAGACCCAAGGCCGCCCAAAAATCTCGGCCTCTAAAAACCCTAGGCCTCCCAAAAATCTCAGCAGGCAAAAGGGCACAGCACCTGACGGCTCCCTCGATAGCGACTGGTCCAAGGTGAACATGCAAACTCACGGATTTTTATGGCTGCCATACTTTTACACAATGGGCATTTATGTCATTGTCAAAATGCCTTGGCCAGGCTACCTACTTCTCTCTTGCGTCCGTGTCCCTGTCACGGCCAGAGAAGCCTAAGAAGTAAATCTAAGTAGGTAGTTTTTTCGCCTCTTTGGCCAAAGCATTCTCTGCACACCACCCGAGAAATTCTTGGGACCAGTATTCTGTCCTTGGTAAGTGATTAGAGATGTTCCTTTCCCTAATAGCTGCATGTGGCTTAAGCCTCAAATGTCCACTACAGGATTTATTGTTAAATGACTAAACTGCCTGCTTGTTCTTAACCCAGAAAATACTACAGAAAGGAGAGCCACCATAATGATGTTGAATGCATTAACAATGTACATGCTCCCATGAGTCCCTGCGCATGTTGATCCTGTTGTCTCACAAAAATGATGTCTAGGGTGTAATAACAACACTAGAGAGTACCCTTGAAAATGAAAATAAGCGAGAGAGTGACTCATCCTCCGTCACTGCAACCCACCCACCACCTACACCTACAATTGATTTCCGCATGTGTAGTGTCTCACTTCAACATATTATGATGTGGCATGGGACAGAGATTATTATTATACTGAGATCTCGCAATGAGAATGTGTGGGGGGCGACTTTGCCATTGAAGGTCGCACATAAAATACCATCCTAACTTGACTTCACTCAGCACAGGGATCACTCACTCACACAAAGCTGCAGACCTGCAAGAAAAACATATGAACATTACTGAGTGTAGTGTGGTTCATGTGGACTCTAGGGACGTTGCTGCACCACAGCCTTCAGCTAACTGTTACTAAGTGGTTAGAAAAGTCTCACAGCAATATTTTTTACCTCATTCACATAATTTCTGAGATCGGAGACGACTGATGTCCCTAATAATATTACAATTCTGTGGATTTCGAACTGTTCTCTGATTGAGTGGTTTACCCATGCCTCAGTCATCCACCAGGTTCCAGTCGTCCATAATACATATATGGCCAATAATTATAATTTAAGATACACACTCTTTCTCAAAGTCTAAACAAGCAAGTAACGCATGTCATGTGTCATGCGTATTCCCAAGGGCAATATAATATTATTTCAACTACCATCAAGTCATTGGCACATCACACTGTTTAGATAGAATTTACGCAAATGCTTGACAAACTATGTTCACTAGAGTAGCTGTGTCAAAAAATTAAATCAGTTCCACAGAATTAAATGAGAATCAAAGTCACAAAACAATCTATTGCTCCTTCCACAAGGGCCCCTAAGGGGACAATCTACATCCGAAAAGTCACACAGATAGAACAAGGCACTAAACACACACACAAACGGCCTCTGGAGGTCAGGGCCAGAGTGAGGGTTGCCCTTCACTCAGTGCTTGATTTAGGAGCAGCGGCGAATGGCTCTGGTCCCTCATCTTGTCCATGGCAACATCAGTAAGGCAGCTGGGTTGTTGGTATCATCTCGATCTGGCAACGATTGACAATCCGTTGTAATGTCAGGTGTGATGGACAGGATGTCTGGTGGGAGGAAATGAGACACAGGTGTTGATGGATGGTGCCCAACTCCTGCAGTTCAGGAAGTGACGTCCCTGGTCCTGTTTTGTCTTCTCTTGACCCAGTAGCTGAAGGAGTGTGGTCTTCCCTTGGATATGTGGTGAGACAGCACTGCATTTGGTGTGCCACCCCACTCCTTGTGATGATTTCTTGTCTTTCAAGTCGCCTGTGCTTAGCAAGTTGTCTCCACAGTCGCCAGTGCCAACCTCCATCAAGGTGCATGACTGCAGGAGCAGATCATCTGTATCATTGCCGTCCGACTCTGAACGCCATCTGTAGAGGTGTGTGTACAACTGGGAGATTTCTCCAGGTTTTGTTGGAGCGCCAGCATGTCTGCAGACCTTTTGAGGCTGTTGCATGATGTCAGGAAGGAGCCTCTTGTCCAGTGGATACCATTCGCAACTGCTCGGTGGGTGGTTGCTGCCAGCTGTTAGTTGCTCCTCACCAGGCCATTTGTCAGGCTGTTGAGGGAGCGATGTGACATCAATGGCAGGCTGCTCTTATCCAGTGGGCCACCTCCATTCATAGCCTCCCAGAGTGGACTGGCTTATGGCAGTTGTGGTATGTGGCGCAGTTCCCCCTCCACTTTCATTCTCGTTATGCTGCAAAGGCTCAGGCTAGCCCCCAGCTGTCCTGGCATTCATTGACCACTGCCGACTGGACGTCCACTTGGTAGATTTCTGGGCCACCTGCGCTGCAGGCGTCCTCCTTCAAGCTGCCATGTGGTCGCAGTCACCAGCCACATGGTGTTGCCTCATGAGGCCCCACAGGATGCATCGATAGTGCGTCTGACAGCTCCCAAGATCTTGACTGCCCTCATAGTATGCTTCAGTGCCAAGGTTTTACAAATAGTTTCTTATGAATAAAACAGCCACACAAACACAAGCTTCTTGAGAAAAATACAGTATGAATGTATATATGATTATTTAAGTGATCGTTATAAAAACGAAAAGAAAAAGTAAGTGGTATCGTATTGACTTAACGTGACATCCTTAACAACTACAATTGTCTTAAAAATTAGTGTGAAGTGTCGCTAGACTGTGTGTGAGAGTTGCGTTAGTATTATTTACCTTCGCGCACACTGCTGTGATAGGATGGCACTGCATCTACTCATCAGCCAACATGTTCATTCTACACAACACTTAGCATTAACTTATTTTCTTTTCCCAACACATGTCAACTGTAGTGTAAGCGCTGTCTACTCTTAGAGCATGACTGTGCTACGTTCTCCTGTTCTTAGTACTTCTGGCGGCGGTGTCACCCAACGCTGAAATGGTTTGAAACCATGCTCCCACTCATCTGCGTAGCTCCTGACCTTTTTTTTCCATAACCATTTTAGGCAGCGTGTTTCGAGTTTCCATTGAAGCCTAAAGCGAACAACACATTTATCACAGAGATCATTATCTGGATGGGCCTAACTTTACAGCATGTAGGCTAAACTAAGAGAACTGCTTTTGTGTCCCAAGACAGAACATTCAGAGCTGCCATAAATGTTGCATTCTGTTCTAAAATTCTTTCAAAGCCCCAAGGTTTCCCAAAAAACTCAACAGGGAGAGGGACGACACGACCTGACAGCACCCACGACAGCAGCTATCCAAGGCGAACATCGAAACTCGCGAATTTTTATGGCCGCCATCCCTTTACGCAATGGGCATTTAGAACACTGTCAAAATGCCTTGGCCGGGTGACCTACATCTCTCTTGCGTACCTGCCCCTGCCATGGCGGGAGGCACCTAACATGTAGATCCCGATAGGCAGTTTTTTCGCTTCTTCGACCGAAAGCATTGTCTGCACAATGGTGCGAGAAATTCTTGGGACCAGCGTTCTGTCCGTATTAAGCGTTTCGAGATGTTCATTTCCCTAATAGATTCATGTGTTCAAGCCCTAAATGTTCACTGCAAGATTTACTTTAAATGACGATACTGCCTGCTTGTTCTCAACTTCAAAATATACCGCTCGAAGGAAAGCCACCATAAAGATCCGACATGCATTAACAATGTACATGCTTCCATCAACGCCAGTTCGCGTTGACAACTTTCTGTCGTCTCACAAAAATGATGTCTATTTCTTTAAGTGCTCTGGACGTGTTAACGCGCGCGTAGACACGTTCGGAGTACCAGGTAGAAGGACTGGTGGCGCTTGTTGACACGTTCAGAGCACACAGGGACAGGTACGAAGGCTCACGCGTTAACACGTTCAGAGCAGTTAAAGTAATAACAACATTAAAGAGTACCCTTGGGTACGAAAATTAGTGAGAAATTGACCCGTCCTCTCTCGCTCCTAGTTCGACAAATACTTTTGTTCAAAAATTACTAATACTTATCCAGTAACTTTACTTGATTATCAGTGAAAAATCAGCGTGGTAGGAAGAACACCATTACTGCATAACGTCATAAACTACACGTGAGAGCACTCTAACAAAAGAAGTTATCTCACGTTTTGTAAATAACCCGTTAGATACCAATACCTGAACCACAATGAATGTCAACTTCCCATCTTACCAACACTTAGTTTTGTAACAGTTCTGGCCGACACAGCGTAGTGACCTGTAAAATTTTATTCA
The DNA here is from genome assembly GCF_021461395.2 of Schistocerca americana. Lineage (NCBI taxonomy): Eukaryota > Metazoa > Arthropoda > Insecta > Orthoptera > Acrididae > Schistocerca > Schistocerca americana. Next base: position 222,579,013 of record NC_060126.1, read on the forward strand.
CGTGTATTTCAGTCTTATGAGAAACTATTTCCCTCTACAGACGTTTCAGAGCGTGGCTTTTGTACTCTATTTGGTATCCATTAAGATGTGTACTGCCCTACTGAGGGGCGAAACCTTCTTTCTTATTCTCTTATCTTTTGTTATTGCCTCTCAGAGCAGAGGGAGGCAGCAGTAACTGTTGGGAGAATAAAGACCAATTAGGAGATCCTCATAACATTAGTGGTCAAGACAAAGTCCACTGCTTAGAATGTTGAAATACATGACCTATTTAGATTCGATTCCTTTTCATTCAGGTATTGTTGAGACTGCTTCTGTCGACACGGTGTCGAAACGTTTCTTGGAATATGTAAACCCCGGACAAAGTTGAATAAATAATCCTTGCTTTGTTTTATATGTAGCGTTACAGCTTTCAAAGGCCGGTTTGTGATATACTGGCAAGCCCTTCTTAAACCAACTTACTCTTCACGCTGTTCAGTTACAGTGTATCTTATAGAGCGTTTGTCAGAATTCTCTTAAGAAACGTTGTACGAAACTAACAAAGGGCTACAATATTTTCCCATTTGTTTGCGTTTTGTCTGTTCTTCTACCCGTGAATGGAAACGATTACGGTGTCGTTCCATATTACGTATATAGTCTTTTTAGGCAGACATTCTGTGAATTATTCTGGAGGTTGAAACGTAACAGCCCATTAAGACCTACCTTAAACGAACATTTTCCAGTCTAATTCAGGATCGCAAATGTAAACAAAATATGTAATTTGTCTAAAAAATTATTGTTACTAAACTATTTATTACACCCCAATTACCTAAAAGTATAGAAGCTCTGTAAATGAATAGAACATTTTCCATGAAGGGAACCACTAGTAATTAATAAAATATGAAAATACATTATTCTAATTTCTTATTTGAGAAGGTATACTGTAATAAAATAACAGACATGTACTCATATCGTAGCGTACTAGTTGTTCTGGAGTAAACATACGTTTACATATGTATTTTCAGTTTTTCTATGTCAATTTTAATTGTTAATCAATCAAAAAATGATTCTACACAATGCCGAGGACTGTTCGGGATTGTTGTTGTTGTTGTTGTTGTTGTGGTCTTCAGTCCTGAGACTGGTTTGATGCAGCTCTCCATGCTACTCTATCCTGTGCAAGCTTCTTCATCTCCCAGTACCTACTGCAACCTACATCCTTCTGAACCTGCTTGGTGTATTCATCTCTTGGTCTCCCCCTACGATTTTTACCCTCCACGCTGCCCTCCAATACTAAATTGGTGATCCCTTGATGCCTCAGAACATGTCCTACCAACCGATCCCTTCTTCTGGTCAAGTTGTGCCACAAACTTCTCTTCTCCCCAATCCTATTCAATACTTCCTCATTAGTTATGTGATCTACCCATCTAATCTTCAGCATTCTTCTGTAGCACCACATTTCAAAAGCTTCTATTCTCTTCTTGTCCAAACTATTTACCGTCCATGTTTCACTTCCATACATGGCTACACTCCATACAAATACTTTCAGAAATAACTTCCTGACACTTAAATCTATACTCGATGTTAACAAATTTCTCTTCTTCAGAAACGCTTTCCTTGCCATTGCCAGTCTACATTTTATATCCTCTCTACTTTGTCCATCATCAGTTATTTTGCTCCCCAAATAGCAAAACTCCTTTACTACTTTAAGTGTCTCATTTCCTAGTCTAATACCCTCAGCATCACCCGACTTAATTCGACTACATTCCATTATCCTCGTTTTGCTTTTGTTGATGTTCGTCTTATATCCTCCCTTCAAGACACCATCCATTCCGTTCAACTGCTCTTCCAAGTCCTTTGCTGTCTCTGACAGAATTACAATGTCATCGGCGAACCTCAAAGTTTTTATTTCTTCTCCATGGATTTTAATACCTACTCAAAATTTTCCTTTTGTTTCCTTTACTGCTTGCTCAATATAGAGATTGAATAACATCGGGGAGAGGCTACAACCCTGTCTTACTCCCTTCCCAACCACTGCTTCCCTTTCATGTCCCACAACTCTTATAACTGCCATCTGGTTTCTGTACAAGTGGTAAATAGCATTTCGCTCCCTGTATTTTACCCCTGCCACCTTTAGAATTTGAAAGAGAGTATTCCAGTCAACATTGTCAAAAGCTTTCTCTAAGTCTACAAATGCTAGAAACGTAGGTTTGCCTTTCCTTAATCTTTCTTCTAAGATAAGTCATAAGGTTAGTATTGCCTCACGTGTTCCAGTATTTCTACGGAATCCAAACTGATCTTCCCCGAGGTCGGCTTCTACTAGTTTTTCCATTCGTCTGTAAAGAATTCGTGTTAGTACTTTGCAGCTGTGGCTTGTTAAACTGATTGTTCGGTAATTTTCACATCTGTCAACACCTGCTTTCTTTGGGATTGGAATTATTATATTCTTCTTGAAGTCTGAGGGTATTTCGCCTGTTTCATACATCTTGCTCACCAGATGGTAGAGTTTTGTCAGGACTGGCTCTCCCAAGGCCGTCAGTAGTTCCAATGGAATGTTGTCTACTCCGGGGGCCTTGTTTCGACTCAGGTCCTTCAGTGCTCTGTCAAACTCTTCACGCAGTATCATATCTCCCATTTCATCTTCATCTACATCCTCTTCCATTTCCATAATATTGTCCTCAAGTGCTTCGCCCTTGTATAGACCCTCTATATACTCCTTCCACCTTTCTGCTTTCCCTTCTTTGCTTAGAACTGGGTTTCCATCTGAGCTCTTGATGTTCATACATGTGGTTCTCTTCTCTCCAAAGGTCTCTTTAATTTTCCTGTAGGCAGTATCTATCTTACCCCTAGTGAGATAAGCCTCTACATCCTTACATTTGTCCTCTAGCCATCACTGCTTAGCCATTTTGCACTTCCTGTCGATCTCATTTTTGAGACGTTTGTATTCCTTTTTGCCTGCTTCATTTACTGCATTTTTATATTTTCTCCTTTCATCAATTAAATTTAATATATCTTCTGTTACCCAAGGATTTCTACTAACCCTCTTCTTTTTACCTACTTGATCGTCTGCTGCCTTCACTACTTCATCCCTCAGAGCTACCCATTCTTCTTCTACTGTATTTCTTTCCCCCATTCCTGTCAATTGTTCCCTTATGCTCTCCCTGAAACTCTGTACAGCCTCTGGTTCTTTCAGTTTATCCAGGTCCCATCTCCTTAAATTCCCACCTTTTTGTAGTTTCTTCAGTTTTAATCTACAGTTCATAACCAATAGGTTGTGGTCAGAGTCCACATCTGCCCCTGGAAATGTCTTACAATTTAAAACCTGGTTCCTAAATCTCTGTCTTACCATTATATAATCTATCTGATACCTTTTAGTATCTCCAGGGTTCTTCCATGTATACAACCTTCTATCATGATTCTTAAACCAAGTGTTAGCTATGATCAAGTTGTGCTCTGTGCAAAATTCTATCAGGCGGCTTCCTCTTTCATTTCTTAGCCCCAATCCATATTCACCTACTACGTTTCCTTCTCTCCCTTTTCCTACACTCGAATTCCAGTCACCCATGACTATTAAATTTTCGTCTCCCTTCACTATCTGAATAATTTATTTTATTTCATCTTACATTTCTTCAATTTCTTCGTGATCTGCAGAGCTAGTTGGCATATAAACTTGTACTACTGTAGTAGGTGTGGGCTTCGTATCTATCTTGGTCACAATAATGCGTTCACTATGCTGTTTGTAGTAGCTTACCCGCATTCCTATTTTCCTATTCATTATTAAACCTACTCCTGCATTACCCCTATTTGACTTTGTGTTTATAACCCTGTAGTCACCTGACCAGAAGTCTTGTTCCTCCTGCCACCGAACTTCACTAATTCGCACTATATCTAACTTTAACCTATCCATTTCCCTTTTTAAATTTTCTAACCTACCTGCCCGATTAAGGGATCTGACATTCCACGCTCCGATCCGTAGAACGCCAGTTTTCTTTCTCCTGATAACGACGTCCTCTTGAGTAGTCCCCGCCCGGAGATCCGAATGGGGGACTATTTTACCTCCGGAATATTTTACCCAAGAGGACGCCATCATCATTTAATCATACAGTAAAGCTGCATGCTCTCGGGTAAAATTACGGCCGTAGTTTCCCCTTGCTTTCAGCCGTTCGCAGTACCAGCACAGCGAGGCCGTTTTGGTTATTGTTACAAGGCCAGATCAGTCAATCATCCAGACTGTTGCCCTTGCAACTACTGAAAAGGCTGCTGCCCCTCTTCAGGAACCACACGTTTGTCTGGCCTCTCAACAGATACCCCTCCGTTGTGGTTGTACCTACGGTACGGCTATCTGTATCGCTGAGGCACGCAACCCTCCCCACCAACGGCAAGGTCCATGGTTCATGGGGGGATTGTTAAGAAAGTACAAATAGTTACACCCATGTTGGCAAAGGGAGTAAGTACTTTGGGTGTATTTGGACAGAAAGCATGTAGCTTGTTTACCATGATTTATTTCATCATTGTAAGTATGTTACAACTTATTTCATATTTGTCAAGATGCTTTTAATTACTTCTAGATTGTAATAAATGTTCAGCGGAAACATTATACTCGATTAATTATTTAAATAGCTTTATATTTATTTTTTAAAGTAGCTGTATTCCAGGACTTTTACTGTGACTGATTGCCAGCTATGATGAGTAAATTAACGCATAGTAACGTTTTAAGGTTTCGATTTTACACAACGATAGGAGGAAAAAAAAATCACTATCACTGCTAAATTCGTTTTCTTACACTGATATATTAACGGCTAAAATCATAACGATATTTGACTGATCTCTTGCTAAACAGGCTTCTATATACAGTATTGGTTTGGAAACTAACGAAATAATTTTTGTTTCATCATATTTTCTAGAGAAATTAACCGGTTTATAAAATTGTTGCGTGTGTGCTTATGTCTCTTAATAAATATTAGATTCGAATATACACGACGGGAAAAAATCCCATCACCAAGAACGAGCTGAGTGGCATAAATGAAAACTGGTCAGTGTGTTTCTACATCTGAAAGACGTCTATTCAAATTTCGAGCCTCCTATGTAAAAGTAGCGCTATTAGCACCACTATGAGATTAAAAATAAGGTTTTCTTTAAATACACGCTGTAACTGTCGTGAGCGTTACTTACCTCTGAGACTGGGCGTGGTTAGTTGATGTTAATCAAGAATACCTTTAAGGCGACAAAGACGCCATTATCAGCACCACACTGAGTTTGAGCGAGGTCCTGTAATAGGACTACGAGAAGCTTAAAATGTTCCTCCCGCGTTACTGCAGAAAGACTAGGCAGGAATGTAGCCACTGTACATGGCTGCTGGTAGCAATGGTCACTGGCATGTACGGTCTTAAGACCAGGCTCCTTCTCTGCCTCGTGATGGCTGGGTGTTGTGTGCTGTCCTTAGGCTAGTTAGGTTTAAGTAGTTCTAAGTTCTAGGGGACTGATGACCATAGACGTTAAGTCCCATAGTGCTCAGAGCCATTTGAACGAGGCTCCGGATGTCAATGTGGCCCTACAGAGAGGGAAGACTGTCGTGTTCAGCATATGGCTCTGGCACATCGTACTGTATCTGCTGTAGCAATCTGAACAGCAGCTGGCAACACAGTGACACAACGAACTGTTACAAGTGGTTTACTTCGAGGACAGCTCCAAGTCAGATGCCCTGTAGCGTGCATTCCACTAACCATAAATACCGCCATTTGGGATTTCAGTGGCAACAAGTGGGAGCTCATTGAAGGGCAGGGCGGAGGTGTATTGTGTTTCCTATCGAAAGCTGGTTCTGCTTCGGTGCCAGTGACGGCCGTGTGTTGGCTAGAAGGTGGCCAGCTGAGCGCCTGCAACCAACCTGTCTGTGGACTAGACACAATGGACATACACCTGGAGTTATGGTCTGCGGTGCAATACCGTATGACGGCAGGAGCACTCTCTTGGTTATCCCATACATACTGACTGCAACCTGTACGTAAATCTGCTGATTCGACCAGTTGTGCTGCCATTCATGAACAGTGTTGCTGGGGGTGTTTTCGGACGCTCGTCCACATGTTGCTGTTGTAACCGAACATGTTCTACAGTGTGACGACATGTTGCCTCGACATGCTGTATCACCAGACGTGTTTTGTATCGAGCTCGTATGGGACATCTTCGGACAACTCCAGCGTCATCCACAACCAGCATTAACCGTCTTTGTGTTGATCGACCATGTGCAACAGACATTTAATTCCATCCCACAAACTTACATCCGGCACCTGTACAAGACAATACATGCTCGTATGCATGCTTGCGTTCAACATTCTGGTGGTTACACTGATTGGCCGAGCGGTTCTAGATGCTTCAGTCTGGAACCGCGCGACCACTAGGGTCGCAGGTTCGAATCCTGCCTCGCGCATGGATGTTTGTGATGTCCTTAGGTTAGTTAGGTTTAAGTAGTTCTAAGTTCTAGGGGACTGATGAGCACAGCAGTTGAGTCACATAGTGCTCAGAGCCATTTGACCATTTTTGGTTACACCGATTATTAATGTACCAACATTTCACATTTGGAATGGCTTATTGCTTACATTCAGCTGAGATCTTGCAATGTTACCTAGACAAATGCGCGCCCGATATTTCATTGTTCTACATCAGCTATTTTTTGATGTTGCGTCTTTTTCCCGTCAGTGTCCATAAAGTATAGCAAAAAATGACCCACGTGTAGTGGTGCGAGCACAGGAGAAATATTTTGCCTCTGTGACTCAACCCAAACGTTGCACACTTTGGTGGGAACCGATAGCTAAGTATGTAACCGCAGTTTGTTGCTTCAGGGAAAAGACTTCATGATGAATAGCGTAGTAGCCGTATCGTTTCACCTAAATAATAGCGAGAACGTGTGCTTGGACATTATCTCACAGTGGTAGGAAAGTATACGCTTCACGTTACGGAAATAAATGGAGGAGAACTTTTTATCTGCTCTGGTAACGGCACTCTATGGCAGTCCGCAGGTCCTGTTTGCTCCGTTGTTAAAGCAGAAACACGGGCGCTGTGGAAGTGCTGTAATGAATTTTCAGCTTAGCTTTAACCCACTTTATTTTTATTTTAAGCGTGCTTTCTAGTACAAGCAAATTTACACAGTAACATCCATTGCTCTGAGTTTTATAGTTTCAGTCATTGTCTTTAATTTTCATTGTGTATGCGTAACAACCATAGTAAGAACAACAGCTGTTTACCAAGGTAGTCTAATATCACATACATTAAGTGTGTTCGCAGCTGCGAATGCGGACAACCAACATCTGAATAATGGAATGACGACAATGAAAATTTGTGCCGGACCGGGACTCGAGACCGGATTTCCCGATGATCGCGAGATTCCACTTTCCCATTTTTCTATCTGAGCACTACTCACCACCAGACCCAAAGATTCATATGTCGTCAACCACGTGTCTATAACCTGTACTCGTACATCCATTATGTGTATTCCCGTACAGGGGGGAATTTTAGCTGAAAGTTCCTTGCCCCGTGTCGGCGGATAAATACGATATTGCAATGCCTGTGTTATTCGGATTATGATGTGAAGTTCCTTCGGACACGCATGCATGTTTGAAGGAACAGGCGCTTTGGCGACTACAGCCATTATGAAATACATCAACTTTATAATTGAACGATGATAATGGAAATTTGTGCCACTTCGGGACTCGAACCCGGATTTCCCGCTTATAGCGAGCGGACGCATTATCACTTGGCTATCCAAGTACGATTCACGCTCCGACCGAAAGATCCATATGTTGTCAACCATGTGTCTGCAATCTGCACTCGTACACCCTTTATGTATATTTCCGTACTGGGGGACATTTTACTTGAACGAAATTAGACTATATGAATGCCGTCATCTGCTCAAGGGCGTTGATATATATCAACGGGGACAGGTCAAAATGTGTGCCCCGACCGGGACTCGAACCCGGGATCTCCTGCTTACATGGTAGACGCTCTATCCATCTGACAAGGGGAAGGCCTCAGACACGGCCAACCGATTCGGCTCAAATTTGGTAGGTCGCCAGTGTACAACCTAAAACGAAGGACTCTAAGATATTTTGGGTCAACACCCCCGCATTTTTGAGAAAATCACCCCTAAAGGTTATGACGAGCAATCGACTTAAAATTGGAGGGATCGACAGAAAATTGTAAATAGAGCGTTTTTCATCATCAGGTATAGGGTCCACAAACGCAAACTTTTCCAGAAATCGAGGAAAGAAACTTATACAACTGTCGCTTCTGTACCCACATGGTAAACGCTTTTCGACGACAGCGCCGATAGCGCAACGACCAAGGTAAATGGCGGGGAATCGGAAAACCCGGGTTCGAACCTAGCGGGTGTTATTATTTTCATTTGTATTTTTCCATATCTCAGTTGATAGGGATAGGAGGGTTAATAAGGTAAGTAAATCAATAAAGAGTGATAATAATAAGGTAGGTAAACTGATTTCCGAAACATCAAATCAACTCCGAGTAAGAGTGCTGCGAATTCTTCACGAGGGATCACACATAGCTAACCGCGCGACGCTTGTTTGCAGCTAGGCACGGGACAGAATGCACATGGAGAGAGTTATGTTGTCCCGGTTGCCTCTTCGTCATATCGTAGTTGTGAAACTGGAAGAGTGAAGGTGTGAAGCACGAGCCTTATAGAAGTCAATCGGAAAGAGTTGTTTTCCGTCATTAGGCTGCCGCGAACCTCACGGACACATGTAGTGATTTTTCCATCGTTAATGCGCCGAAGGAAATACGTTTTGTGAATGAATACGGTGAATATCACGAGTACTGAGTGTAGTTTGTAGTAATTAGCACGTCTGTTTATGCCGTAGTAACTAGTTATTGTTTGCTGTGTCGTATCTTTCAGGTGCATAATCTGAATATGGAGGATGTACACCCTTCGACTAGCGCTGTAATATACAGGGTGTTACAAAAAGGTACGGCCAAACTTTCAGGGAACATTCCTCACACACAAATAAAGAAAAGATGTTATGTGAACATGTATCCGGAAACGCTTAATTTCCATGTTAGAGCTCATTTTAGTTTGGGCCCCATGTGCTTCCACCCACGCTAAATGGAGCACGTTATAATGGTGTCATACGGGATACTCTACCTGTGCTGCTAGAACATGTGCCTTTACAAGTACGACACAACATGTGGTTCATGCACGATGGAGCTCCTGCACATTTCAGTCGAAGTGTTCGTACGCTTCTCAACAACAGATTCGGTGACCGACGGATTGGTAGAGGCGGACCAATTCCATGGCCTCTATGCTCTCCTGACCTCAACCCTCTTGACTTTCATTTATGGGGGCATTTGAAAGCTCTTGTCTACGCAACCCTGGTACCAAGAGACTCTTCGTGCTCGTATTGTGGACGGCTGTGATACAATACGCCATTCTCCAGGGCTGCATCAGCGCATCAGGGATTCCATGCGACGGAGGGTGGATGCATGTATCCTCGCTAACGGTTGACATTTTGAACATTTCCTGTAACAATGTGTTACAGCTGGTACGTTCTGTTGCTGTGTGTTTCCATTCCATGATTAATGTGATTTGAAGAGAAGTAATAAAATGAGCTCTAACATGGAAAGTAAGCGTTTCCGGAAACATGTCCACATAACATATTTTCTTTCTTTGTGTGTGAGGAATGTTTCATGAAAGTTTGGCCGTACCTTTTTGTAACACCCTGTATAGTTGGGAGCCCGTCACAGACGATGGCAAGCGGGAAGTTGCCGACGCTGTGTTTTGGTTTGTAAAAGGGTTGCAAGACGGACGCATTATCAATGCACCACCGGAAGCAGGCAGTTCTGTTTCTCGGTGTTGCAGATTGATAGGAGCGGCTATCGTCGAGCGATTTTTGGAGCTGACGAACGAAATGACTTTTGTTGATACTGAAGTACTATACCATGAAGACGAAGCAGAAGGTGATTCAGTGGAAGATACCCCGACTAGTGAATCGCAGAATGGTCATAACACATTGGAAATCTCCACGTCACTGGGAAAATGTGCTTCATCGGTTCCCGATGAGTTTTACGAAGCGGTTACTAAACGATTAAACTACGGCGCTATAACCCTTGAAGTAAAAGTAAAGGCGGTAGCGCTAGCTAGGAATCATCCAAATTGGAACTTACAAACACTGCAAATGGAAGAAGGACTTAAAAAAAATTGTGGGCAAGTGATATCGTTAAAGGAGGGACAAGATATGACAAATACCAGGTGATAAATAAGTGGACATACGACCGATTGTCGAATATCGTTGTCGCAACGAGAATGTAACAACGAGAATACTTCAGGAGTGAGCTGCAGGTGCAGCGCTGCAATATACGGCCAACAAGGATCTTACGTTTGCTGCATCAGTATCTTGTGCAAGAAATTTCAAATCGGAGTGCAAAATTCGTCAACGGCCTGTCACCAAATACGTCTCTCGTAAGGAGGTACAAAATATAGAAGATATACAGAATGTGGCGGCTCTTTTCAGCACGCAAACGGCGTCACTTACGACCGATTTTAATCGTGATTACGTGATTAACACCGATCAAACAGGATGCGAGTATCGGGTGAACATTCGAATTACGTTATCGCATAAGGGAGAAATACGAACCCTTGTCGCAGTCGGTAGTAATAACAAACTAGCAGATTCGTACAAGGCGCAATATGCCATCACAGTTTCTGGAAAAGTGTTGCCTAAGGTTTTCCTGTGTTTACAAGAAACAGATGTTACATTTGGTCCTCGGTTATAGAAGAGGTCAGTCGTTTAACCGACTCGTTGAAAAATGTTTACATTACCTGCTCCAAATCCGGGAAACTAACGAATGCGATTTACAGAACATTTCTTGAAAATTTATTAAAATCATACATTTCTGATAACAAGTTCTGTCTAATATTGGATTCCTGGAGTGGACAGATTAATACTACAATATATGACACAATGTTTATAGATGGCGAGGGTCAGCCGACGTGCACAGTAAAAGTGATACCGCCAAACTGCACACCTGTGTGCCAGCCATGTGATGTTTATTTCTATCGCCAGGTTAAAAACTTTATTTCCAGGCTTCAGATTTGCAGTGTGCTTCTGGAAACCCAGAGGGAATTGCACAATCGCATGGATGCAATAACTATTCACAACATAATTCATAACCAATTTTCAGCACCGATTTTTCAGGCAATGATATCGTATGGGCGGTACGCATCAAAATTAATTCCCGAAAAAAGACTTATTTTTAAATGTAAACCAAGTTTGTTTCCCGCCAACTATCCGGAAGGGACAGTGTAGCTGTCGAAAGATTGCATTCGTTAGACGTTCTTGGTGCCGTGAGTATATTTCTTTCGAATGTTTATATGACAAGCACCATACTTCTAGCTGTTCGAAAAAAATTGAGAACACGTAACAGTGACTGGAAGAGCCATTGTAAAATGACCTGGAGTAACGTTTTATTTGTTTACTATCCTAAGAGGTTTGAGAAATTTATTTGCCTACCTTATTATTATCATTTCTTATTGATTTACTTGCCGTATTAACCCTCCTACCCCTATCAGTTGAGATATGGAAAAATAAAAACGAAAAGAATAACATCCGAGAGGTTTAGTCGAGATTCTAACCGGGGTTCTCAGATTCCCAGCCAGTTACCTTGGCCGTTGCTCTTTCGGTGCTGTTGACGAAAACTGTTTACCGTGTGGGTACAGAAGCGACAGTTGTAAAAGTTTCTTACCTCGATTTCTGGAAAAGTATGCGTTTTCGGACCCCATACCTGATGATCAAAAACGCTCTATTTGCAATTATCTATTGATCCCACCAATTTTGAGTCGATTGCTCGTCATAAGCTTTAGGGGTGATCTTCTCAAAAACGCGGGGGAGTTGACCCAAAATACCTTAGATTCCTTCGTTTTAGGTTGTACACAGGCGACCTACCAAATTTGAGCCGAATAGGTTGGCCGTGTCTGAGGCCTTCCCCTTGTGCGCCACCAAGGGCACAGAGTATAGCGTGACTGCAGGGACTATCTCGCGCACGCCTCCCGCGAGACCCACATTCTCCCCTTGTATATCCACACACTACATTCGTAGTGTCCCACCCCAACACACTCATTACTCGTGGAAGACATTCTTACCAAGTCCCGTAAGAGTTCGGGGAATATTTGTGCATCCGCACAGAAGAAGAAGGTCATGGTCGGAATTGCCATAACTATATACTAACATGGATAAGAACAGACACCATACCCATATCAGTGTACATTTTACTTGAAGGTCGCTTGCCTGGTGTCGGCGGACAAATACGAAATTACAGTGCCTTTATTATTCCGATTAGAGTGTAAGGTTGCTTCGGAGATGTATGCACGTCCGAAGGAAGAAGCACTGTGGCAGCTACAGCCATTATCAAATATATGAAGCGTGTTCGTAGTTGCGAATATAGATAACCATCAACTGTGTAATGCAATGATGACAACGAAAATTTGTGCCTGACCGGGACTCGAATCCGGATTTCCTGCTCAGCGCGAGTGGTCGCCTTACCACTTGGCTATTGGAGCACGGCTCACGATCATTTCCAAAGTTCCTCATGTTGATAAACATGTGTGTACAGCCTGTACTCGTACGTCCCTCATGTATGCGTATCGAAAGGAACATTGCGTTCGGAACAGGCATTGCGACTTTCGAGTAAAATGTATCCCCTATACGGGAATATATATCATGTATGTACGAGAACAAGATATAGACATATGGTTGACGACATATTGATCTTTGGATATCGCCGTAAGTCGTCCTCTGGTAGTCAAATAGAAAGGCAATCGCTCGCGGTAAGTGGGAAATCCGAGTTCGAACCCGATGCAACACAGATTTTCATTGTCGTCGTTCCATTATGCAGCTGGCAATTGTCCATATTCGCAACTGTTTGTTTGTTTTGTTTTAGTGCCCAAAAACAACTAAGGTCATAAGCCACCATGTCTGAATCTTAGAACACTAAGACGAAAGAGGAGTTAAAAGCGACTACAGATTAGATTAGATTAGATTAGATTTACTTTCATCCAATTGATCCGTAGTGAGGAGGTCCTCCAGGATGTGGAACATGTCAGATAAACAGCAATACATGACAAATATTTACAACTAAAACATATAAGCTAATGTACCATTCCACAGGTCCCAAGTGGAATGATCGTCATTTTTTAATGAACGCTACGAGTCTTTTACAAATACTAATGCATTGAATTTAAAATAAGAAAGTTTTTTATTTATTTATAAGGTAATGAACATTTAATACAACTACTGTAATACTTATTTACAATGAACACATTACTGCACTGAAATGGTGCAGAAGTTAGATTATACTTACACACACACACACACACACACACACACACACACACACAGACACACAAATTTTCAATGAACACATTACTGCACTGAAATTGTGCAGAAGTTATGTTGTACTTATATACAAATCAGTTGGTTTTACTAAGAAATTCATCAATGGAGTAGAAGGAGTTGGCCACCAATAAATCCTTTAGGCTTCTCTTAAACTGAATTTCATTGGTTGTTAAGCTTTTTATGGCTACTGGAAAGTTATTGAAAATGTGTGTTCCTGAATAATGCACACCTTTTTGTACAAGACTAAGTGACTTTAAATCCTTGTGAAGATTATTCTTATTTCTAGTATTGATTCCATGAATTGAACTGTTGGTTTGAAAAAGTGATATATTTTTAATGACAAATTTCATTAAGGAATAAATATATTGGGAAGCAGTAGTTAGTATCCCTAGTTCCCTAAACAGGCTTCTGCAGGATGTTCTTGAGTTCACACCACATATAACTCTTACTGCACGTTTTTGTGCCCGGAAAACTTTAGCTTGGCTTGATGAATTACCCCAAAAAATAATCCCATATGACATTATGGAATGAAAGTAAGCATAGTATGCCAGCTTTTTCATTTTTATATCCCCTATGTCTGACAAAATTCGCATTGCAAACAGAGATTTGTTAAGACGCTTCAGCAGTTGTGTGGTGTGCTCCTCCCAGTTGAATTTATTATCAAGCTGTAATCCCAAGAATTTAACACTGTCCACTTCTTCTACCTTCTCGTCATCGTATGTTAGACATATACTCTTGGGACACCCCTTACAAGTTCTGAACTGCATGTAGTGTGTTTTTTTTCAAAGTTTAGTGACAAAGAATTGGCTAGGAACCAGTGATTAATGTCCACAAATATTTTATTGGCTGATCTTTCTAAGACTACACTTGATTTGCTATTTATTGCAATGTTTGTATCATCGGCAAACAAAATAAACTTGGCATCTGGTAATGTTACTGATGAAAGGTCATTGATATACACAAGAAAAAGTAAGGGCCCCAAAATGGAACCTTGTGGGACCCCACATGTAATTAGTTCCCAGTTGGATGATGCCTGATAGCTTGATACATGTCTCTTTCCTAATAACACCCTTTGTTTCCTGCCAGAGATATAAGATTTGAAGAATTTTGCAGCATTTCCTGTTACGCTATAATATTCTAGTTTACTTAAAAGGATACACATAAACGCCAATCGACGGAATGAAAGAGAGCTAAAAACAAACAATTCCTCTTAAAGAAGGGTTCCCAAAATGCACCGTAGAGATAATGGAGGTCCCGAAATGAAGATTAAATGTCCATCGTCACATTGCTAACACTGATGAAAAGTAAACGCGGTCGACAGCCCGCACGTCATTCGCTAAAACGACTATCAACTCGGACGGCAAATATACATTAGAACGTAAGTGGTTAAAAATATGGCCTTCGGTCAGGAAATGGGAAACTTTCAAAGGTTGCTGACAAGAAGCACAAAGTGTTGGGGGATCACCGCTTAACAAGTGGCGATGGCTAGAACGACACTGCCCAATACGCAACCTAGCTAAAATGATTTCTTCGCGGCGAAAGGGCCGAGAGGAAGTCATCCAGGCAGCTGGGAGAGGTTTAATTCTCTGGAGTTTGTTCGTATGAAGGGAAGAGCAGTGCTGATGACAAACCGGCGCAACCTGCAGACAGACGTCAACACGAAGATCATCGGATGGATTGGAAGAACCAGCAGGACTGCAGCCTTGGCAGCAGCGTCAGCAGCCTCGTTGCCTGTCAGACCGACGCTACGAGAGACCCACATGAACATCACAATGGCTCCCTCAAGAGTAAGGAAGGGGAAGCTTTGTTGGACCTGTGGGTTGTGTACAGCACACAGGGGTTCTGAAGGCCAATTGGAGCAGAAGACACAACTGAAAAGCCTGTGTACCAGATGAAATGTGTGGCCTGATATAGGGCGACGAGCTCTGCGGTAACCACCTAACACTGTTCCGGAAGCCGATACCTGAAATGGTCGCTGTCGACGGCGAAGGTACTCTCAAAACCACGTTCAGCTGGAGAACCATTAGTGTACACGATGCTACTACCGCTAAGTTCCATTCAAAGATCGAGAAACTTACAGCGATACATCGAATTTTCAGTAGTGTCCTCAGGAAGTGAATGAAGTCCAAGGTGAACAAGGGCCGCCGCACGGAGCCAAGTTGGTGAAGGGTTCACACCCATCGGGAACGTGGCAGGTAGCGTGAAGTTAAGCTGGCGGAGCAATAGCCGAAAGCGAACTCCAGGTGGTAACAGAAAGAGGAAGTTGACCCTCACTAAAGAAAAGTGTGAAGTTATTCAAATGAGTACTAAAAGAAATCCGCTGAATTTCGATTACGCGATAAGTCACACAAATCTGAAGGCTGTAAACTCAACTAAATGCTTGGGTATTGTAATTACAAATAAACTAAACTAGAACGATCACATAGATAATGTTGTGGGTAGAGCAGACCAAAGACTGCGATTCATTGGTGGAACACTTAGAAGGTGCAACAGGTCTACTAAAGAGACTGCTTACACCACGCTTGTCCGCCCTATTCTGGAGTATTGCTGCGCGGTGTGGGATCCGCATCAGGTGGGACTGACGGATGATATCGAAAAAGTTCAAGGAAGTGTGGCTCGTTTTTTACTATCGCGAAATTGGGGAGGTAGTGTCACAGACATGATACGTGAATTGGAGTGACAATCATTAAAACAAAGGCGATTTTATTTGCGACGGGATCTTCTCATGAGATTTCAATCACCAGTTTCCTCCTCCGATTGCGAAAATATTCTGTTGGCACCCACCTACGTAGGGAGAAATGATCATCGTGATAAAATAAGAGAAAACAGGGCTCACACAGAAAACTTTTAAGTGCTCATTTTTCCTGAGCGCCGTTCAGGAGTGTAACGGCAGAGAGACAGCTTGAAAGTAGTTCATTGACCTGTCTGCCAGGCACTTTATTCTGAGTAGCAGAGAAATCACGTAGATACAATGTAGATGTAGACGCGCTCTATACTGGGGGTCAAAGGAGTCATCGAAGAACGAGGCATAAGACAGGTGGCCAGGCATGGCAGACAAACAGCATGCGTACTGCTGAGGAGAACGTCACGTCGGTATGACTGGGTTGTTCGGCAGCGTCTCCATAGGGACTCTCAACTGGGCTATTGTAGAAAGTGACAGTGACCAAACAGATGCCACGATAACGGACTGTATTTGGACAGAATAAAATAGACGGATGTGTCCGCTTGTTCAGTTGAAGATATGATGTACTTGAGTAGCGAAGATGAACAGAGCTCATAGCTCTTAAGGTATGACTTCTAGAGCTCATGTTTACTAGATATTTTTCTTGTTTTGTCCATATCGCCACCTTGAATACCTTTCAGTCTTAGCAACAGCTGTCAGAACGATTTCTGCCTATAACATTCGACGTAGTCGTTTACAGACCAGGATCCCTTACCGCAGATTGATACATTTACCCACCACCTTCATCCATGAAAGTTTGTAACATCATCGCGAAATCTCTTTGTATATTTGTGTGTGTATATTTCTTAATATGCAGTTCTATAATATCTATACAAGGTATTACAAAAAGGTACGGCCAAACTTTCAGGAAACATTACTCACACACAAATAAAGAAAAGATGTTATGTGGACATGTGTCCGGAAACGCTTAATTTCAATGTTAGAGCTCATTTTAGTTTCGTCAGTATGTACTGTACTTCCTCGATTCACCGCCATGATTTCATACGGGATACTCTACCTGTGCTGCTGGAACATGTGCCTTTACAAGTACGACACAACATGCACATTTCAGTCGAAGTGTTCGTACGCTTCTCCTGACCTCAACCCTCTTGACTTTCATTTATGGGGGCATTTGAAAGCTCTTGTCTACGCAACCCCAGTACCAAATGTAGAGACTCTTTGTGCTCGTATTATGGACGGCTGTGATACAATACGGCATTCTCCAGGGCTGCATCAGCGCATCAGGGATTCCATGTGACGGAGGGTGGATGCATGTATCCTCGCTAACGGAGGACGTTTTGAACATTTCCTGTAACAATGTGTTTCAAGTCACGCTGGCACGTTCTGTTGCTGTGTGTTTCCATTCCATGATTAATGTGATTTGAAGAGAAGTAATAAAATGAGCTCTAACATGGAAAGTAAGCGTTTCCGGACACATGTCCACATAATATATTTTCTTTCTTTGTGTGTGAGGAATGTTTCCTGAAAGTTTGGGCGTACCTTTTTGTAACACCCTGTACAGAATCACCACATGTAAAAAGAAAGATAGCTTAAGATTAATGAAATGTTCAGCATGCTGCTATATTCTTCATTGATATAGCATATTACATTTGTAAGCTAACTGAGAAGTATCACATCATAACGAGATACTCATTTAACTGCTGGCACACTGCAGTGAATTCTTAAAATAAGATTTTAATGTACTAATCTGCTCACTGATTTTAGTGTATATCGGCCAGAGTTATGAAAAACAAAGTGGAATTTGCCATATTAATACAGGGCGTTGCCAATTGCAGTCACAATTACATGTCAGCTGTAAAGTCGCTACAAATAATGTAGGAAAACAGACTTTCATTATTCATTGGAACATTTTGAGAAGAAAGGATCTGATGTAAAACAGATGACTGATGCATGTTTGTTGAGATTCGTGCGCAGCATATTCACAGCATCCTGAACAAAATATCAAGGGGGGGGGGGGGGGAGGGGGGCGGAGCGGGTAGCGAAGGAAACAAGCCAAGCTCCGCCTATAAACTCCCCTCCCCGAACGCTGGCAGTCGGCGGAAGAGAGGCGGTAGCAGTAGATCTAGCCGCCATTTTGTCAAGCAGTGTTGGCGTTACACGATGGACTGTGTAGATCGGTTTGGCATGGCAAGACCATCACTTCGTAACGCCTGCCGTAGTTAGATGGCCAGTGTTGGTAGCTACTGAATGCAAAACCATAGCTGGCTGAAGTCGTCTGACTTCCACCGGTTTCTGGCGGTCCAGCCCTGATTATGGACATTTTGAATAGATGGTACAACTATGAGCCTTAGGGATCAGAAATGAGCTGTAAAGACAATGTTAGGCCTGAAATCCTAAAACGAATGTTGTCTGCTAACAAGTGTTAACATGCTCTCAGAAAACTTCTGAAAACCAAGCTGTTGTTCAGGAAATTTGAACTTCCCACCATTTTCTGGTGGAGGGTTGGGTGGAAGGGAGGAGGTTATTTTAGTAGGGGTAGCCCAATAGCCCAGTTTTTCGGCCAAAATTTGAACTTCCCGCCATGACGTCGTTTCAATGTTGCAATATCTATCGCCGCCATCTTGGATCCGCCATCTTGAATAAATTTGGCAACAATGGAGAGTGGGATGATATGAAGGTTGTTCTACCACTAGTGTCAAAGGGGACACAAAAAACTGGAATTCAGAACTGGAGGCTTATAAAGGCCTCTTGTGATGCTGATGGTTGCAATGATACGAGTGACCTTTAGGAGTCCTGAAAAGTGGCTGACGACCAGACACAAAGTGAGGTGGCACTGCAGTTAAGTCACTGGACTGTCATTTGGCAGATCTGGCTTTCAAATCACCGTCTAACCATCCTGATTTAGGTTTTCTTGATTGCCCTAAATAACTTGAGACAAACAGAGAGGAAGGGTCGTTTAAAAATTACTCGAAAATATGTAATAATTAAGAATATCATATCTACATGCAAGCCTACTGCGCATTGTGTGACACATGATTCGTCGTAAGAGTATGAGCGACTTTTTGTCTTTTTCATTGGTTTCAGGCAAAGCCAATTGGGTCAGATGCAGTTATGTGGTATAATGATACAAACAGGATATTTGCCAGACTTCAGTACAAAATATAAAACACAATATACAGGCTGTTTATAATTAATTTTAAACTTTCAAAACGGTGCATAAATAACACCATCAGTCAGAACGACATTAAATAGCAACGGAATAATATCGGAGAAGGGGAAAACGTATGACAGAAGGAAAAAAGTAGTGTGAAAATTGATCAACAGATAGCGCTGTATGTGTCAGAATAGGTAAATGCAAACACCTGTCACGCGCACGACCCATTAAAGTTGGTATAAACATGCCAGGTGCACAGCTTTCCCTCCTTCCGCGTGCGACGTTCACCGTGACTGTCTCAATGCCGGATCGTGCTCTGCTTGTAAAGCTGTATTACAAGAATGATGACTGTGTACATGTTGCTCTGAAGAAATTCTCGACACTGAAGAATTTGAAAAAAAGCGTTGGTCCAATGACTTCCGTGGGTCTGGAGAAAATGATTCGGAAATTTGAAAAGACAGGTTCTTTTTGTGTGCAACCTGGTAGACGGAGGAAACGAACTGATTCCACGTTAGTGGAAGCAGTGGCCACAGTAATGCAGGAGGAGACGAGTGGTGGTGTGCAAACGTGTAGTGCACAGAGAATTGCCCAAACATTGGACATACTCATGAGAACGGTGCGTAAAATTCTACGAAACATCCTTCTTTGCCATCCCTTCCTAATTACCCATGTGCACGAGTTGCTTCCTGTTGACCTACCAGCGAGAGAGACCTTCGCTTTAGAATTTCTTGCTAACGTGTAAGTGGACAGTGATTGGCCATGGGAGATTTTGTGGACAGAAGTAGTAGGGTAATGGCGTTTGTAACTCAATTTTGGTATCAAATTGATATGCAAATTAATTAAATTGATCAATTAATCACCCCCATCCCCTGCCCCTGACCACGGCCACTCCCACCCCTCAGATGACGTGTTTTCTCAGTTGTATGTGTGCACAAGGCCCCTCCTCCCCCTTCCCCCCCCCCCCCACCCTCCTCTGTCTCTCCCACCAACCTACCCTATTGGTGGATTTGAAATTTGGCGGGAATTTCGAATTTGAGCGGGAATTATAGGTCCCAGGGCTGTGTTGACATCCCACCCCTCCACACCCCTTCCACCTGGAGACTGGCGGGAAATTAAAATTGGCAGTATCCTTTCCGGTACTCAAACCCTGGTCCTCCTGGACAGAAAGCCCAAGTGTACCCCCTAACACAGTTATACCGCCAGAGGCGCTTGGAAGTATCCAATAGGAACGCAACATCCGACCACAATGGAGATATAAGGCGGGCCCAGCAGCTCTGCAGCCTGAGTTGCGGTCAGTCACTGAGAATGAAGCCAGCCACAGCAGCAACTGAATATGAAGGAGCCACGGAAGAGTAAGTAACCCTAGCTTAATGTCTGTGTTTACTGCCGTGTGAGGGTCTTTGTGCTTCGATCATCGCTTGTAAAGGCTTTTCTTCTTTGCTCATCGTTGGATGCGACGTCTTCCAGCCTGTCAGGTCTGTAACAGCAACGTGTCCTAACCCGTCAGGACCCACAGCAGTGACAGCATCCTGGGTTCCTGTCGCGCACCTGGTCAGTATGATGGAGCAGGACAATCAGCTGTTATTGTTGGCTGAAGGCACCCAGCCAGCCCCTGACTTGCTGAAGTGCACCGGGGGTCCTAATCAGTATGACGCAGGTCGGTACTGGCCTCCATCATACGTGCCATCGCAAAATATTCCAGTGATACTGCATGGACAGAGTGAGGATGTAGAGGATGAGAAGATAGTAATTAAGCCCTGTGCACCACTACTCTTCTCTTCAGTGTATAATTTAATGCTGGTGGTTCGAAATGTTTATATATTGGTATAGAAACAACCACAGACAGAGAGTGGCGAATTGTGATGCAGATCGAGAATGCAGCTAAAAGTATTAAAATGCAGTTTACAGAGGTGGAATGGGATGAACTCTGTCATGCAATAGCGTATATCATGCAGCAGTTGACCGCCGAATATCACCCGGAACCTTCCTTCTCTGGACATTTACTGTGCTGCTCTACTTCTATCCATGACAACAGTGTACAATGACTCTGCAATCTATGTAAAATCAGGTAACACATCCACCTATCTACAGCACTCCATCGTTCAAAACTTTTTCGATCTACAGATAGTATTATCCATTGTGTTGGAAAGACTGAACAGATGGCTGCCTTGTGTTAAAGCTGTGTATAGAGACATTGCAGAGTATCTAAGTATGAACAGTGTGCATGTAGACGACTTCTAACAATGGGTCAGTATGGTGCCGACGGAAACTAATGTACTGCGAATAATTTGGAGAGAAATACATGCTGAGTTTTGTGCGTACAAGAAGGCTATATTTTCCATATTCTGTACTGGCGTTAAGATAAATAAAGAACCAGTTGATATAGTGCATCCTGTGTATGATTACTGAATAAAAAAATGTATGTAACCATGTACATGAAACTTCCAGGCAGATTAAAACTCTGTGCCGGGCAGAGACTCGAACTCGGGACCTTTGCCTTTGGCGGGCAAGTGCTCTACCATCTGAGCTATCCAAGCACGACTCACTCTCAGTCCTCACAGCTTCACTTCTGCCAGTATCTCGTCTCCTACCTTCTAAACTTTACAGAAGATCTCCTGCGAACCTTGCAGAACTAGCACTCCTGAAGGAACGGATATTGCGGAGACATGGCTTAGCAACAGCCTGGGGGATGTTTCCAGAATGAGATTTTCACCCTGCAGCGGAGTGTGCGCTGATATGGAACTTCCTGGCAAATTAAAACTGTGTGCTGGACCGAGACTCGGACGGGTCTCGAGTCTCGGTCCGGCACACGGATTTAATCTGCCAGGAAGTTTCATATCAGCGCACACTCCGCCGCAGGGAGAAAACCTCATTCTGGAACCATGTACGTGTATTTCATTTCCTACCTCTTATTATATTGCAGATACTAAAGCAATTGCTCCAGTACTTTCACTGCAATAGTAGAAAATTATGTCATTTAACTAAACTCTCCGCAAAAGCCGATTGCACGCCAGTACCTGAAATGGACGCTATTATGGAAATGGCATAGTGTTCATTATTGTCTAAGAAAACCCGTCGCACGCCAGTACCTGTCGTAGTAGGTATGATGGCACAGTGGGTGAAGCATCAAGACTTTGTTGTAAGCGACTGGAGCAGTGGCGGTGCGCAAGAAGGCCGGAAGAAGAAGATTGGCGCACTCGTTCCTGACAACATACGTGCAATAATTGTAGGTCCATCCAACTGCAGCAACACAAATGCTCTCATGCCGCTGCTAGCACATCCAGACGAGTCCGCTTTGGCCATGTATGTGTATTTTCAAAAACACTGTTTTACCCAAATACCAACTATTATATGAGATTGTGCAGGGTGTAGATGGTGTGACACACACGACATTCAGTGAGAGCAGCGATATCCCTCCACCGTAAAAACTAAAGCCAAACACACTGTTCATATTTGAGGATGCTGCTGTGGAAAACCAAGATCAAATTACACGATATTTCTATTTCGGTCGCCATATGGCTGTTGAAGTATCTTATCTGAGTCAGACATATCCCAGAATCCCAAAACAGCTAGTGAGGGATAATGCAAACCTAATTACAGCATTCAAACAGGACAATCTGAATTTATAACACATTTACCAGGCTCATGTAGGAACCGAAATTTCGTTCAATGATTTTGTAAAGATATGTGCAGAATGCTGGAATCAATCACAGTATGGGCTTTTCGCTATTGATAAAACAAGAAAACTGAATGATGGCAGGTACATACGGAACTTCCAGGAGTTCCTATATATATAGCCACGCAAAAAGGTGAGTACATCAGTATACGCATCACCATGGATAAATTCGCAAGCATGCCAGGAGCTCAGTTTGATGGGATGGGTGTACATAGACAAAGCATTCGCTTGTACGTGGACGCAAAAATTCAAACTCTCGAACGTAAAGTTGGAAGTGTACACAGGGAACTAGAGACGTATTGTCAAACCCTTCAGAGGCTGAACAATGTACTGAATGATCGGGTTAATGCAATCGAGAAGAAATTAAACGGTTTAAATGAAGGGGAATAGCTGTCGTTGAGAATGGGACATAGTATTAATGGGTTAGCGCAACTGAAAAGAAAATAGGCAGATTAACTGAAAGGAAAATAGCTGTTACCGAGAAGTGGGAACAGCATAAGAAGAAGAAGAGCAGGTATATAAAACCTCACGCTGCACCGAAGTCCGATTAGTACACACCGAGACGGCGACTAGGCATAAAGTCATCGAGGCACGGTGGGTCGTTCGCGAGAAGTTACGGTTGCTGAGATTAGGGCATCTGAAGCGGGAGCAGACACTGCGAGAAACCTGTAAACCAGTTACTGAATCACTTGATGAACTTTCAGCGAAATTCCGCAACGACGACGACGCTATTGCCGACTTCATTAACCATCACAGAGACGCTAGGATAGAGAAAAGCCGGCCGCGCTGGGCGAGCGGTTCTAGGCACTTCAGTCCGGAACCACGCCGCTGCTGCGGTCGCAGGTTCGAATCCTGCCTCGGGCATGGACGTGTATGATGTCCTTAGGTTAGTTAGGTTTACGTAGTTCTAAGTCTAGGGGACTGATGACCTCAGATGTTAAGTCCCATAGTGCTTAGAGCCATTTGATAGAGAAAACATTTGGTGTCAGTGTTGAGAAGCCATAGATGTTGAGCACACAGCCTGTAACTTTACATGAAAAAACGATACATATCGGCGATAAACAGTTTCGAAGAACATCCGGTCTACTGAACCTTATTTTCCTAAGACCTACAAAAATTGTAAATTATTCACCTAAATAACTGGAAATGTATGGTAAAATATTGCTTTTAACTGATCTGGGTTTACATAAAGTCTAGCAACACTTTCAATTATTTATTGCACAAGAACTAAACATTGTACAGATGGCATACATATCGCATTTTGAAGAAAAACTCTGAAAGCTTTTTTAAAAATATTCGATATGCGAACCATGAGTAACCCACCAGATGTCAATACAGTAATCGAATTCTTGCCTTACCTGTCCCAGCATAGCATCATCGACTGTGGTAGTCGCTTCCCATATTCTCTCCTGGAGCTCTGCTACATGACGTGGTAGAGGCGGTAAACACACCAGATCTTCAATGTGTCCCCACAGAAAAAAGTTACACGGAGTGAGACCTGGTGATCGGGGAGGCCATTTCATGAAACAGCTGTCCACTTCTGTAGCACGGCCGATCCATCGATGCGGCAGCTCTGTGTTCAGGTACCCACGAACTTCATGATGAAAATGGGGTGGAGCCCCATCCAGCTGAAAGATGAATGGAGATTCCGATTGCTTTGAGGCATCAGTAATTGCTACAACATGTCCAAGTAGGAATATCCAGTGACTGCTCTCAGTGAAGAAGAGTGGCCCGTACAGTTTTTGACGTGACAAGGTATGAAAAACGTTTACCTTTGGGGAATCAAGCTCAAATTCAATGTATTCGTGAGGATGCTTTGCACCACAGATTCGACAACTGTGCCTGTTCACTTTCCCATTAGTGTGAAAAGTGGCTTCGCTGCTAAAAATTAAGCGAGGAACAATGCCATCCCCACCCTCATTCAATGGTTGCAACTGCGAACAAAACTCAAAACGCTTGTCTTTGGCGTCGTTATTGAGCTTTTGCCCTAGCTCCAATTTGAATGGTTCTGTCACAGGACTTTCCACACTGTTATTGGAGCTATTTCGAGTTCACGGGATACACGACGCACCCTTTTCTTTGGACTCCTTACGAATGACTCTCGTACGTGCTCCACATTCACTTCACTCACACTGGGAAGTCTGCTTCTTTTTGCGGGCAAAAGCAACCCGTCGTAACGAATTTGTTGTGCCAGTGGTAAATGACCTTCCTTGTTTGTTCTAGACATCCGCTGAACAGCTGTAGAACACTAGTTTTTGCCAAACTCTAACACACAGAAAGCTCGCTCCGCACCTGAACTCTCCATGTTTGCGACTAGTGCTGACTGTCGGCAAATTACCAAACTACGCTGTGGCGGTATACATGGAAAAAAACTTTCTGTGTTTCTCTTCAAAATCACATATGTATGATATCTGTACAACGTTTGTTTCTTGTGCAATAAATAATTTGTTCCAGGATTTTATGTACACCCTGTGTACACGGTGAGTCATAAATGACGAAAAATATGTCGTGCAAACTGTCAAACACTGAGCTACAAACATAAATTCGTTTTCCGTATGTTCCTATGTCAATAAATGACAATGCAACTGAATAGTAAAAATCTGGAAATATGAAGTGTACTTTTGGGTGTCACTGTGTGCCGACATTCGCCAAGGGGACAGATCGGCAACAGGGCACAACATGCGAGTGTTGTAGGTAGTCTAGCCGCTCACGAGAAGGCGAGGCATGCGGCGCAAAGCGACTGTCTGCGTCACACTGCGAGAAATGACAGCGCCCATATCCATCTAGTACCGGTCACGCTGGCCGGTATTATGTATCGTGGCTAGTTGGCATAGGGAAATGAACGTGAGGAGGGGCTGCACTGCTGTACATGCATGTTTTATAATTTGGTTTTTGTGTGGCAGACTTAGTTTTAAGAAACGAGTACATAGAAGCAGAATACAAAATACAACTACACAGGTATGTGGCAGTTAAAACGAACGAATACCATACAGCTGTACAAATCGAAACTAACATAGAAACAGATGACCAGAAGCTGCAGTGGCAGTTTATAAGTACTGTTCGAAATGACGGCCACAATGTGTGTGGCAAAGTTGAACTCTTCGCAGGAAGGATTGCCGAACACGATCCAACATGTCTGTATCTCTTTGCGCAATATCACAGGCATGTCGTATTCTGCGTTGAAGGGTGTTGACATCAACAACCTCTCCTTCATAAATCACAGATTTCAGATGGCCCCACTAAAAGAAATCCAGTGGATTCAGGTCTGGCGATGTTGCTGGCCGTGCTACAGGGCCTGCACGACCGATCCATTTCCAAGGGAAGGCACTGTCCAGGTAGCGTCGCACTATGCCGCTGAAGTGATCCGGGACACCATCAAGCATGTTCCACAGGTTCATACAAGAGGTCAAACTAACGTCTTCCAGCAATTCCGGTAATGTTGCATCCAGGAAACATAGATACTGCTCTCCTGTAAGCCTTTGTGGTAGCACATCTGGCCCTATGAGATGGTAATCTATAATACCACACCAGATATTGACACCGCATCGTTGTTGATACCCTCATATCACTGTGCTGTGGGGGTTTCTTCCGCCCACTCGTGCCAGTTATGTGAATTCACTATATCCTCCTTCGTGAAATAGGCTTCGTCGGTGCCGGCTGGTGTGGCCGAGCGGTTCTAGGCGCTTCCGCCTGGAACCGCGCGGCCGCTACGGTAGCAGTTTCGAATCCTGCGTCGGGCATGGATGTGTGTGACGTCCTTAGTTAGGTTTAAGTAGTTTTAAGTTCTAGGGGACTGATGACCTCAGATGTTAAGCCCCATAGTGCTCAGAGCCATTTGAACCATTTTTGAGCTTCGTCGGTGGAAAGTATTGTTCGTGAAAAATGCTGGACGTGGGTCCGACGCCATAGGATAAAGTTGCAGAAGACCAGCCTCTTCAGGCAATAATGCATGTACCTTCTACATGCGAAAGGGATGGTAATGTTTTCTATGGAGTACTCGCATAACAGTAGATTGTGATATTCCGACCGCAGTGGCGAGAGACCTGGTGCTTATTGTTCGGTCCTCCGCAACAGTTTGTAAGACTTTTTCTTCGTCATCCGCAGTGTACGTCGACGATCGGCCACGACCACTAAATGCTGGAGGTGCTACACATGCACCTTACTCCCTCAAGCGCCTGGCCACGGAGTAAAAGTTTTTCGCGGATGGAAGGCGCCGGCTAGGAAACCTCTCGTGATACAGTTGCCTTGCAACGTCAGCTCTTCCATCTGCAAGCCCGTAGGTGAGGTGGATGTCGGCGTATTCCTCGTTTGTTAAACTTGCCATGGTACTGCAGTAACACTGCGACGCGGCCGTTAACAGCTGTCGACACGGCGAGTATCGGGCAGAGTGAGCAGCACAGAGGTGTTGTAAACACGTCAGGCACGCCGCGGTTTTATTTCCGCTGTTGATCACTCTTTCCGCTTACAGGACACACAGTCCCTAACATGGAACTGTACACTCCGTTACCACCGGCAACGTGTGATTTACAAGTTCTAATACAATTTCACATACATTACGATGGAATTTGTTCTTTCTTGTATCTTTCAAACACTGGCAGATACAGATCAGCTCATTGGTGTCTCATGTGTTGTATCTAAGGGTGAACGACATGTTGTGATCGTGAGGCTCGTCGGTATCTCAGTGGTTAACAGGTGTTTTTGTTTTATGTACACAGTACACCGAGGAGAACGAAATTAACAACTGTGCGTCACGTGTTACGCATAGCAGCATTCGGTCCTCGACATATTTTTCCTCATTTATGACTCACCCTTCATATTACGACGACCCCAATGAGCTAATAGACCGGCTGCGACTGCTCATGGCGTCAGCTGCCACTGGTAATATAGCTCATTCGAATGAAGTTGTTTCATTAATTTCTGATCTAAGAGAGAGAGGCATCATCGGGTAAGTATGGAAACTGTAGTTGAAGAACTACACAAACCAGCACACAAAACATACCCTCGAAGATATGTTATGATTAAAGGTTTAGACGACATGTGGCAGGTGGATCGTGTCGACATGAGAGAATATTCACGTATGAATAACGGATTCAAATATATTTTAATGGTCATTTACACTTATTCTAAATATGTCTGGGCATTACCTGTGAAAGCGAAAACAAGGAAGGAAATCGTGCATATGTTTGATGGACTGCTGCAGACGATGGCGAATCGAAACCAAGACAACCTCCAGACAGATCACGGCGGTGAGTTTTACAATAAATATTTCAAGGCTGTGATGGAGTGGTATGGAATACATCACTACTCAACGTTCACCCATCTGAAGGCGAATATCGTAGAACGTCTGAACAGAACAGTGAAAACCCAGATGTGGATGTAATTCAATCTTCGTGGCTCACACAGATGGATCGATATCCTCCCGCAAATAATTGCACAGTATAATCGAACCAAACATCGCACAACAAAAATGAGACCAATCGATGTTCGTGATAATAATCTTCTAGATACAGTATACAATCGTATTAAAATGGTAGATCCGAGCAAATAGCAACTTAATGTAGGTGATTTATTACGCATTTCAAAACACAAGACAACGTTTGAGAAATCATGAATGCCAAACCGGTCAACGTAGATATTAACTGTTTCCAAAGCGGTTCTGAAATAGCAGGATGCTTTTACACACCAGAGTTACAGAAGAGCTCGGAACAAGATGTGTATCTCATAGGGAAGGTCATACGGTGTCGAGGGAATAGGGCGTTGGTTAAATGGCTTGGTTTTTCCACATCACAAAACAGCTGGATCGACGCTGACGATTTGTTATATAACAGGGAGCGACGGCCACAAGCACCTCAGTAGCATAACATGTGTGATAGGAGACGCATGAGAGGAGGAGGCGGTATTCTCGACAAACTACCAGTCGAATTACACATTCCTGGATATAACTACTGTGGACCTGGAACAAAATTTCAACGATTGCCACGTTGTGATAAGGGAATAAACCCACTCGACGAAGCGTGTATGGAACACGACATCGCTTACCCAGCACCGCCGATCGAATTTTAGCTGATGAAACCAAGGCAATGCGTGCGAGAAAGGACATTGGTATAGGTCAACGCATTGCAGCATTTGCAGTTGAAAAAACTATGTGTGTTTAAGTTAAGTTGGGTTTGGGTGTGAAGAAGTTCAGCCAAGTTATGAGCGCTGCACGTAGGGCGCTAAGGAAGAAGATGAAAACCAAGGAGTGCATGAAAAACTGTATTCTGACAGCGTTGTATGCAGCTAAAAGCGGCCTGAAGCAAAAAGGAGTGAGAAAAAGTGATCCGTTAAACCACCCAGGGTTTTACCAATACCCAAGACGTCGGGTGGAATTATTCCCTTCCTTATTCCTGCTTAGCCGGTCTCTCAGCGGTGGATTCACTGGCTAGGGGTGCCGCAGCAATTGCCAAGACAGTCAAGAATGCACAAAGCTCTCAGGAGCAATTGGAGGAGGCTCGAAGACATAACTGCGTGACGGAGGCAGCATCCATCGGCAAGGGGCTATACTTGAAACTATACAAAAAGGACTAGGTCTCTTCATAAACAAAAAAAGGCTCCTAGCAGTCCTACCAGACAGGGCGCTTACAAATACAGATCTGCTTAAGTTTGTTACGAAGAAATTCAACATTTCGAGGTGTCTTTATGCGCAATACATTACCGAAGACTACGTGGAAATCAGGAGAATGCGGAATTGTGAATCTGGATATAGCAGGAGGACCTGGAACTCACTGGGTAGCATATGTTAGAAAATATAAATACAAATAATGTCTACTATTTCGACTCATGCAGAGACCTGCACCCCCCAGAAGAATTACAACGATACTTCATAGGCAGAAGACATGTGTTCTACACTTTTCGACGTTACCAAGACGTTGAAACATTCCTGTATGGTCATCTATGCTTCATGTTTCTTCTGACTTTCACAAATGATATATAAGGCCGGGTATTAGGCACCCATTCACCAGTCGACGTTTAGATGAAATGTCGTACACTCTGACATTAAAAGAACGATCGTCTGTACTATGTGCGAATTACTTACCACCATTTGATTTAATCGTTGGAAATTGGAGCATCGCGCTGATTGGACAGGAGACATACAACACAATCCCAAATATCATAGAGTCTAACAATAAACTGCATCGGGAAATTAATGGTAAAGAAGAAATCGTAGGAATTGAACCTGGAGCATACGATATTGACGATTTAAACGAAATTTTAAAACGAGAGCAGGGTGGGCGTGGTCGGAAGCGGGGGTAGGCGTGGGAAGGGGCGATTAATTGATCAATTTAATTAATTTGCATATCAATTTGATATCGAAACTGCGCTACAAACGCCCTTACCCTACTACTGACAGACGAAGCCTACTTCCATCTGACAAGTTATGTCAATACGCAGAACTGTCGAATATGGGAAACGAAAAATTCACACACAAATTAACCAGTACTACTTCATCCTGAAAAGATCACTGTTTGGTGCAGGTTTTAAGCATCATTTATCACAGGGATATTTTTTTCGAAGAGACAGGTGCTTCCGGTCCTGTTACCTGTACCGTCTCTCGTAAACGTTATGAGTGTCTTTTGTGCAACCACGTTATTCCTACATCTACATCTACATCTACATCTACATCTACATCCATACTCCGCAAGCCAACTGACGGTGTGTGGCGGAGGGTACCATGAGTATTTCTATCGGTTCTCCCTTCCATTCCAGTCTCGTATCGTTCGTGGAAAGAAGGATTGTCGGTATGCCTCTGTGTGGGATCTAATCTCTCTGATTTTATCCTCATGGTCTCTTCGCGAGATATACGTAGGAGGGAGCAATATACTGATTGACTCCTAGGTGAAGGTATGTTCTCGAAACTTCAACAAAAGCCCGTACCGAGCTAATGAGCGTCTCTCCTACAGAGTCTTCCACTGGAGTTTATCTATCATCTCCGTAACGCTTTCGCGGTTACTAAATGATCCTGTAACGAAGCGCGCTGCTCTCCGTTGGATCTTCTCTATCTCTTCCATCAACCCTATCTGGCATGGATCCCACACTGCTGAGCAGTATTCAAGTAGTAGGAGAACAAGCGTACTGTAACCTACTTCCCTTGTTTTCGGATTGCATTTCCTTAGGATTCATCCAATGAATCTCAATCTGGCATCTGCTTTACCGACGATCAACTTTATATAATCATTCCATTTTAAATCAATCTTAATGCGCACTCCCAGATAATTTATGGAATTAAGTGCTTCCAGTTGCTGACCTACTATATTGTAGCTAAATGATAAGGGATCTTTCTTTCTATGTATTCGCAGCACATTACACTTGTCTACATTGAGATTCAATTGCCATTCCCTGCACCATGCGTCAATTCGCTGCAGATCCTCCTGCATTTCAGTACAATTTTCCATTGTTACAACCTCTCGATATACCACAGCATCATCCGCAAAAAGCCTCAGTGAACTTCCGATGTCATCCACAAGGTCATTTATGTATATTGTGAATAGCAACGGTCCTACGACACTCCCCTGTGGCACACCTGAAATCACTCTTACTTCGGAAGACTTCACTCCATTGAGAATGACATGCTGCGTTCCGTTATCTAGGAACTCTTCAATCCCATCACACAATTGGTCTGATAGTCCATATGCTCGTACTTTCTTCATTAAACGACTGTGGGGAGCTGTATCGAACGCCTTGCGGAAGTCAAGAAACAGGGCATCTACCTGGGGACCCGTGTCTATGGCCCTCTGAGTCTCGTGGACGAATAGCGCGACTGGTTTTCACACGATCTTCTTTTTCGAAACCTATGCTGATTCTTACAGAGTAGATTTCTAGTCTCCATAAAAGTCATTAAACTAGAACATAATACGTGTTCCAAAATTCTACAACTGATCGACGTTAGAGAAATAGGTCTATAGTTCTGCACACCTGTTCGTCGTCCATTCTTGAAAACGGGGATGACCTGTGCCCTTTTCCAATCCTTTGGAACACTACGCTATTCTAGAGACCTACGACACACCGCTGCAAGAAGGGGGGCAAGTTCCTCCGCGTACTCTGTGTAAAATCGAACTGGTATCCCATCAGGTCCAGCGGCCTTTCCTCTTTTGAGCGGTTTTAATTGTTTTTCTATCCCTCTGTTGTCTATATCGGTATCTACCATTTTGTCATCTGTGCGACAATCTAGAGAAGGAACTACAGTGCAGTCGTACTCTGTGAAACAGCTTTGGAAAAAGACATTTAGTATTTCGGCCTTTAGTCTGTCATCCTCTGTTTCAGTACCATTTTGGTCACAGAGTGTCTGGACATTTTGTTTTGATCCACCTACCGCTTTGACGTAAGACCAAGATTTCTTAGGATTTTCTGCCAAGTCAGTCAGTACATAGAATTTTACTTTCGAATTCATTTAACGCCTCTCGCATGGCCCTCCTCACACTACATTTCGCTTCGCGTAATTTTTGTTTGTCTGCAAGGCTTTGACTATGTTTACGTTTTCTGTGAAGTTCCCTTAGCTTCCGCAGTAGTTTTCTAACTCGGTTGTTGTACCACGGTGGCTCTTTTCCATCTTTTACGATCTTGCTTGGCACATACTCATGTAACGCATATTGTACGACGGTTTTGAACTTTGTCCACTGATCCTCAACACTATCTCTACTTGAGACAAAACTTTTGTGTTGAGGCGTCAGGTACTCTGAAATCTGCTTTTTGTCACTTTTGCTAAACAGAAAAATCTTCCTACAATTTTTAATATTTCTATTTACGGCTGAAATCATCGATGCAGTAACCGCTTTATGATCGCTGATTCCCTGTTCTGCGTTAACTGTTTAAAATAGTTCGGGTCTGTTTGTCACCAGAAGATCTAATATGTTACCGCCACGAGTCGGTTCTCTGTTTAACTGCTCAAGGTAGTTTTCAGATAAAGCACTTAAAAAAATTTCACTGGATTCTTTGTCTCTGCCACCGGTTATGAACGTTTGAGTCTCCCAGGCTATATCCTGCAAATTAAAATCTCCACCCAGAACTTTAACATGGTGGGGAAATCTACTCGAAATGTTGTTGTTGTTCTGGTCTTCAGTCCTGAGACTGGTTTGATGCAGCTCTCCATGCTACTCTATCCTGTGAAAGTCTTCTTCATCTCCCAGTACCTACTGCAACCTACATCCATCTGAATCTGCTTAGTGTATTCATCTCTTGGTCTCCCTCTACGATTTTTACCCGCCACGCTGCCCTCCAATACTAAATTGGTGATCCCTTGATGCCTCAGAACATGTCCTACCAACCGATCCCTTCTTCTGGTCAAGTTGTGCCACAAACTTCTCTTCTCCCCAATCCTATTCAATACTTCCTCATTAGTTATGTGATCTACCCATCTAATCTTCAGCATTCTTCTGTAGCACCACATTTCGAAAGCTTCTATTCTCTCCTTGTCCAAACTATTTATCGTCCATGTTTCACTTCCATACATGGCTACACTCCAAACAAATACTTTCAGAAAAGACTTCCTGACACTTAAATCTATACTCGATGTTAACAAATTTCTCTTCTTCAGAAACGATTTCCTTGCCATTGCCAGTCTACATTTTATATCCTCTCTACTTCGACCAACATCAGTTATTTTGCTCCTCAAATAGCAAAACTCCTTTACTACTTTATGTGTCTCATTTCCTAATCTAATTCCCTCAGCATCACCCGACTTAATTCGACTACATTCCATTATCCTCGTTTTGCTTTTGTTGATGTTCATCTTATATACTCCTCTCAAGACACTGTCCATTCCATTCAACTGCTCTTCCAAGTCCTTTGCTGTCTCTGACAGAATTACAATGTCATCGGCGAACCTCAAAGTTTTTATTTCCTCTCCATGGATTTTAATACCTACTCCGAATTTTTCTTTTGTTTCCTTTACTGCTTGATCAATATACAGATTGAATAACATCGGGGAGAGGCTACAACCCTGTCTTACTCCCTTCCCAACCACTGCTTCCCTTTCATGTCCCTCGACTCTTATAACTGCCATCTGGTTTCTGTACAAATTGTAAATAGCCTTTCGCTCCCTGTATTTTACCCCTGCCACCTTTACAATTTGAAAGAGAGTATTCCAGTCAACATTGTCAAAAGCTTTCTCTAAGTCTACAAATGCTAGAAACGTAGGTTTGCCTTTCCTTAATCGTTCTTCTAAGATAAGTCGTACGGTCAGTATTGCCTCACATGTTCCAGTATTTCTACGGAATCCAAACTGATCTTCCCCGAGGTCGGCTTCTACTAGTTTTTCCATTCGTCTATAAAGAATTCGTGTTAGTATTTTGCAGCTGTGGCTTATTAAACTGATTGTTCAGTAATTTTCACATCTGTCAACACCTGCTTTCTTTGGGATTGGAATTATTATATTCTTCTTGAAGTCTGAGAGTATTTCGCCTGTTTCAAACATCTACTCGAAATATTTTCCAAATTATCCTGCAGGTGCTCAGCAACAACAGCTGTTGAGCCAGGGGGCCTATAGAGATATCCAATTACCATGTCTGTGCCTGCTTTAACCGTGACCGTCACCCAAATTATTTCACATTTCGGATCTCCGTCAATTTCTTTCGATACTATTGCACTTCTTATCGCTATAAACACGGCCCCCCCCCTTTCACTGTCCAGCCTGTCTCTGCGGCATACATTCCAATCTGAGTTTAGACTTTCATTACTGTTTATATCGGTTTTCAGCCAACTTTCTGTCCCTAGTACTATGTGGGCATTGTGACCATTCATTAATGAGACCAGTTCTGGGACTTTTCTATAGACGCTCCTGCAGTTTACTATTAGCACATTAATATTGTTATTCCCTGTTGCATTTTGCCTACTCCTACCTTGCCGCGTCTCAGGAGGCGTCGTGTCGGGCCTAGGGAGAATATTCTCTAACCTAAAAAACCCACATGTGCACTCCACACGTACTCCGCTTTTCTTGTTGCCGCTTCCTGCGTGTAGTGCACGCCTGACCTATTCAGTGGGACCCTACATTTCTCCACCCGATAGCGGAGGTCGAGAAATTTGCACCCCAGATCTCCGCAGAATCGTCTGAGCCTCTGGTTTAAGCCTTCCACTCGGCTCCAAACCAGAGGACCGCGATCGGTTCTGGGAACGATACTACAAATAGTTAGGTCAGATTCCACCCAGCGAGCGAGGCTTTCCGCCTTCACCAAGTCCGCCAACCGCCTGTATGAACTGAGGATGACCTCTGAACGCAGATGGCAGGAGTCATTGGTGCCGACATGAGCAATAATTTGCAGTCGGGTGCACCCAGTGCTCTCTATCGCCTCCGGCAGGGCCTCCTCCAGATCTCGGATGAGACCCCCCGGCAAGCAGACAGAGTGAACACTGGCCTTCTTCCCCGGCCTTTCCGCTATTTCCCTAAGGGGCTCCATCACCCGCCTAACGTTGGAGCTCCCAATCGCTAATAAACCCCTCCCCCAGTGTGCCTGCTCGGACGTTGCTGAAGGAGCGGCCACATGTCCACTCACAGGAAGAGCGGGCGATGCCGTGTGGCCAGCCTCCACATTGACCCTCCGCCTCGTGCGCCGCGAACGCCGCTGAAACCGCCACTCCCCTTGGGGAGAGAGTGACCCAACCGCGCCCGGTACCCGCGAAGATGTCTCGACAGCAGGGACATAAGGTGAAGCATGTAACACCTGGGGTGTACCATGCGACGCATCAGACTCCCCACTGCCGCTACACTCCGAGGCAGCAGCCTGAAGACGGCTGACCACGGCCATCAACACGTTCAGCTGTTCGCGAACAGTGGTCAGCTCCTCCTGCGTCCGTCCACAGCAGTCACACACCATATCCATCCTCAGAAATCAATTTACTATAGAGAGTTAATCAACTTTTAAATAGACTGCTAATTCACTAAAGGCGGCTGATAGTTGACTAAACTATGGTTACTAGACACTTCTTGTAGAAAACAATGAAAATAGCACTACCTGTCTCCGGACTGTATTCAAAACAATCACTAGCACTACTGGCACTATGGCTGACTAAAGGGACTCTCTCTGACTGTATTCAAAACAAACACGAAATCTATGGAACACTATTACTATCACTCGACAATTAAAGCTTCCTAAAAGCAAAAACACACGGAAGAAGTGACAAATAAGAAAAATACAGTTAATACTACACACCGGAAGCAGCTACTAGGGTAGCAGAGTACGTGTGGCGTGCACACGGGGGTTTTTTAGGTTAGAGGGACCCCCCCTTGGGCGAAACGATAAAATACCTGACGGCTTACCAGAGAGGACATTATCATCGTTGATAAAGAACGTCCGTCCTCAGAGACCAAAAACAGGAAAAGTTAACGTAATATTGGTAAACTGCAGGAGTATCCAGGGCAAGGTTCCTGAATTAGTATCTCTTATTGAAGGAAATAGTGCGCATATAGTATTAGGAACGGAAAGTTGGTTAAAACCGGAAGTGAACAGTAACGAAATCCTAGACACAGAATGGAATATATACCGCAAGGATAGGATAAACGCCAATGGTGGAGGAGTATTTATAGCAGTAAAGAATTCAATAATATCCAGTGAAGTTATTAGCGAATGCGAATGTGAAATAATCTGGGTTAAGTTAAGTATCAAAGGTGGGTCAGATATGATAGTCGGATGCTTCTATAGACCACCTGCATCAGCAACCGTAGTAGTTGAGCGCCTCAGAGAGAACCTGCAGAACGTCGTGAAGAAGTTTCGTGATCATACTATTGTAATAGGGGGAGACTTCAATCTACCAGGTATAGAATGGGATAGTCACACAATCAGAACTGGAGCCAGGGACAGAGACTCTTGTGACATTATCCTGACTGCCTTGTCCGAGAATTACTTCGAGCAGATAGTTAGAGAACCAACTCGTGAAGCTAACGTTTTAGACCTCATAGCAACAAATAGACCGGAACTTTTCGACTCCGTGAATGTAGAAGAGGGTATCAGTGATCATAAGTCAGTGGTTGCATCAATGACTACAAGTGTAATAAGAAATGCCAAGAAAGGAAGGAAAATATATTTGCTTAACAAGAGTGATAGGGCACAAATCGCAGAATATCTGAGTGACCACCATCAAACGTTCATTTCTGAGGAAGAGGATGTGGAACAAAAATGGAAAAAATTCAGAAACATCGTCCAGTACGCCTTAGATAAGTTCGTACCGACTAAGGTCCAAAGCGAGGGGAAAGATCCACCGTGGTATAACAATCATGTACGAAAGGTACTACGGAAACAAAGAAAGCTTCATCATAGGTTTAAGAGTAGTCGAATCATAGCTGATAAGGAAAAGCTGAACGAAGCGAAAAAGAGCGTAAAGAGAGCAATGAGAGAAGCATTCAACGAATTCGAACATAAAACATTGGCAAACAATCTAAACAAGAACCCTAAAAAGTTTTGGTCATATGTAAAATCGGTAAGCGGATCTAAATCCCCTATTCAGTCACTCGTTGACCACGATGGCACCGAAACAGAGGACGACCGAAGAAAGGCAGAAATACTGAATTCAGTGTTCCGAAACTGTTTCACTGCGGAAAATCGTAACACGGTCCCTGACTTCAGCCGTCGCACGGACGCCAAAATGGAAAATATTGAAATAAACGATATCGGAATTGAAAAACAACTGCTATCACTTAGTAGCGGAAAAGCATCCGGACCAGACGAGATACCCTTAAGATTCTACAGTGATTATGCTAAAGAACTTGCCCCCTTTCTATCAGCAATTTATCGTAGATCGCTGGAAGAACGTAAAGTACCTAGCGACTGGAAGAAAGCGCAGGTCGTTCCCATTTTCAAGAAGGGTCATAAATCAGATGCGAATAATTATAGGCCTATTTCGCTTACGTCAATCTGTTGTAGAATAATGGAACATGTTTTGTGTTCTCGTATTATGACGTTCTTAGATAATACAAATCTCCTTCATCATAACCAACATGGATTCCGCAAACAGAGATCATGTGAAACTCAGCTCGCCCTATTTGCCCAAGAAATTCACAGTGCCGTAGACACTGGCGAGCAGATTGATGCCGTATTCCTGGACTTCAGGAAGGCATTTGATACGGTTCCGCACTTACGTTTAGTGAAAAAAATACGAGCTTACGGAATATCGGACCAGGTTTGTGATTGGATTCAGGATTTCCTAGAAGAAAGAACACAACATGTCATTCTTAACGGTTCAAAATCTGCAGATGTAGAGGTAATTTCGGGAGTACCGCAGGGAAGCGTGATAGGACCTTTATTGTTTACAATATACATAAATGACTTAGTTGACAACATCGGTAGCTCCGTGAGGCTATTTGCAGATGACACGGTTGTCTACAAGAAAGTAGCAACATCAGAAGACTCGTACGTACTCCAGGGGGACCTGCAGAGGATTAATGCATGGTGCGACAGCTGGCAGCTTTCCCTAAACGTAGATAAATGTAATAGAATGCGCATACATAGGGGCAGAAATCCATTCCAGTACGATTATGCCATAGGTGGTAAATCATTGGAAGCGGTAACGACCGTAAAATACTTAGGAGTTACTATCCGGAGCGATCTGAAGTGGAATGATCACATAAAACAAATAGTGGGAAAAGCAGGCGCCAGGTTGAGATTCATAGGAAGAATTCTAAGAAAATGTGACTCATCGACGAAAGAAGTAGCTTACAAAACGCTTGTTCGTCCGATTCTTGAGTATTGCTCATCAGTATGGGACCCTTACCAGGTTGGATTAATAGAAGAGATAGACATGATCCAGCGAAAAGCAGCGCGATTCGTCATGGGGACATTTAGTCAGCGCGAGAGCGTTACGGAGATGCTGAAGAAGCTCCAGTGGCGGACACTTCAAGAAAGGCGTTACGCAATACGGAGAGGTTTATTATCGAAATTACGAGAGAGCACATTCCGGGAAGAGATGGGCAACATATTACTACCGCCCACATATATCTCGCGTAATGATCACAACGAAAAGATCCGAGAAATTAGAGCAAATACGGAGACTTACAAGCAGTCGTTCTTCCCACGCACAATTCGTGAATGGAACAGGGAAGGGGGGATCAGATAGTGGTACAATAAGTACCATCCGCCACACACCGTACGGTGGCTCGCGGAGTATAGATGTAGATGTAGATGTAGATGTAACGTAGCTCGCTGCACAGCAGACGTGACGCAGACGGCAGTTACGACGACACTGACCAGCTCTCCAACAGCGTGAATGTGTGTATGGGACCATTTTTATGCAAGATGGTGCATCTCTGCATATAGCAAATCCAGTTAAGCAGCTGCTGAAGCTCCATTTCGGAAATTCTAGAATTATAAGCCGCTATTTCCCTACAGCCTGGTCGTCCCGACCGCCTGATATTAGTAAGTGTGAGTTCTGGCTGTGGGAATATCTGAAAGATGTTGTGTTCAGTGTTCATACTGCAAACTTATCTGCATTGAAGGCACCCATTGCGCAACACATTCTGAATAAGACCCCAGAAGCGGATGGTCCCGGCGGAGGTTCGAGTCCTCCCTCGGGCATGGGTGTATATGTTTGTCCTTAGGATAATTTAGGTTAAGTAGTGTGTAAGCTTAGGGACTGATGACCTTAGCAGTTGAGTCCCATAAGTTTTCACACACATGTTTTTGACCCCAGGAACACTTCGATCAGTTGTGCAACATGCTGTTTCTCGATTTCAACTTGTTGCAGAAAACGGTGGATATATTGAACATGTTTTGCGTCAGTCACAGGGAAATTAATAATCCGATTTGATTTTGATTCATGATTTTTAAGCGGTTCTGGGCCTCAGGGCAATTAAAAACCGATATGATTTATGCTTTTCATGCTGCTTTTGGCCTTAGGACAATTAAAAACGATGTGATTAATGTTTTTGCGGATTTTGGCCTCACGATTATTAAAAACCGATTTTTCTCATCCGATGTGATAGGACCTTGCCATGGTGGATGGGCTTACCTAACTAACAGTATCACACCTGTTCACCCATGCTCACTGAGTAGTACAGTTTTTTAACGTCAAACGTATACCTTAGGCATTGTAGTATGATTAATCTATCATTTGTAGTCGGCATCTATTAAACTACGATGCTTACAACGCCATCTATTGTTACACATTTTTAACTACACTCCTGGAAATGGAAAAAAGAACACATTGACACCGGTGTGTCAGACCCACCATACTTGCTCCGGACACTGCGAGAGGGCTGTACAAGTAATGATCACACGCACGGCACAGCGGACACACCAGGAACCGCGGTGTTGGCCGTCGAATGGCGCTAGCTGCGCAGCATTTGTGCACCGCCGCCGTCAGTGTCAGCCAGTTTGCCGTGGCATACGGAGCTCCATCGCAGTCTTTAACACTGGTAGCATGCCGCGACAGCGTGGACGTGAACCGTATGTGCAGTTGACGGACTTTGAGCGAGGGCGTATAGTGGGCATGCGGGAGGCCGGGTGGACGTACCCCCGAATTGCTCAACACATGGGGCGTGAGGTCTCCACAGTACATCGATATTGTCGCCAGTGGTCGGCGGAAGGTGCACGTGCCCGTCGACCTGGGACCGGACCGCAGCGACGCACGGATGCACGCCAAGACCGTAGGATCCTACGCAGTGCCGTAGGGGACCGCACCGCCACTTCCCAGCAAATTAGGGACACTGTTGATCCTGGGGTATCGGCGAGGACCATTCGCAACCGTCTCCATGAAGCTGGGCTACGGTCCCGCACACCGTTAGGCCGTCTTCCGCTCACGCCCGCCTCCAGTGGTGTCGCGACAGGCGTGAATGGAGGGACGAATGGAGACGTGTCGTCTTCGGCGATGAGAGTCGCTTCTGCCTTGGTGCCAATGATGGTCGTATGCGTGTTTGGCGCCGTGCAGGTGAGCGCCACAATCAGGACTGCATACGACCGAGGCACACAGGGCCAACACCCGGCATCATGGTGTGGGGAGCGATCTCCTACACTGGCCGTACACCCCTGGTGATCGTCGAGGGGACACTGAATAGTGCACGGTACATCCAAACCGTCATCGAACGCATCGTTCTACCATTCCTAGACCGGCAAGGGAACTTGCTGTTCCAACAGGACAATGCACGTCCGCATGTATCCCGTGCCACCCAACGTGCTCTAGAAGGTGTAAGTCAACTACCCTGGCCAGCAAGATCTCAGGATCTGTCCCCCATTGAGCATGTTTGGGACTGGATGAAGCGTCGTCTCACGCGGTCTGCACGTCCAGCACGAACGCTGGTCCAACTGAGGCGCCAGGTGGAAATGGCATGGCAAGCCGTTCCACAGGACTACATCCAGCATCTCTACGATCGTCTCCATGGGAGAATAGCAGCCTGCATTGCTGCGAAAGGTGGATATACACTGTACTAGTGCCGACATTGTGCATGCTCTGTTGCCTGTGTCTATGTGCCTGTGGTTCTGTCAGTGTGATCATGTGATGTATCTGACCCCAGGAATGTGTCAATAAAGTTTCCCTTTCCTGGGACAATGAATTCACGGTGTTCTTATTTCAATTTCCAGGAGTGTATTTATTTTTCTTCTGCTATACGTTCTCCCCCTTCTCCGATAATATTCCGTTACAATTTGACGTTATTTTGACCAGTATTGTTATTTTTACAGCGGTTTGAAAGCTTAACTTTAATTAAAATCACCTTGTATATTAGCGATTTTCAGTCACAGTGATGGAAAAATGACTACTACGATATATATGCAGCAGAGAAGTATTTGACAAACTTTCGCGACTACGATGTTGCCTCTATTCAAAAGATCTCAAATTTAAGTAGCCAAAGCATCGATTACACTTCCATATGTAATATACCTGTTAGTTACAATACTAGTAGCATGCCTCTGAGTGTCATCGACGTATACTGTCTCTACTAGTTACGGAAACCGGAATCTGAAGAAATATTCAAGAATATATACACAAGAGGCTTTAAAGTTGCTTCCTCGTGCTACATTTCTTTCCAGGATTCTCCTAACCGATCAATCCTTCATTTGCCTTTTCTACTACTGGTTTTTCATGGTCCTTGTACTTCATATCGCCTAATACTATTATTTCCGGCCGGCCGCGATGGCCGTGCGGTTCTAGGCGCTTCAGTCCGGAACTGCGCGACTGATACGATCGCAGGCTTGAATCCTGCCTCGGGCATGGATGTGTGTGATGTCCTTAGGTTAGTTAGGTTTAAGTAGTTTTAAGTTCTAGGGGACTGATGACCTCAGATGTTAAGTTCCATAGTGCTCAGAACCATTTTATTATTTCCAGGTATCGTAAAATGGGGTGAATAGAAAGAACTTCCAAAAAAAGCTCTATGCTATCGTGTCGGAAGGCAAATCGGAATAGTAGTGAAACATCTGTTTTTCTGGGTTGGCAGTAAACCAGTGGCACACGGAAATTATGAATATCAATGTTCACGACACTATCAGCTGATCTTTTGTTGAGTCCATGACTTCCATCTGATGTAGGGATGAATTTACTTACTTCGGACTTTTTTGTATGTACCAATCCAAACTGTGTCCTTGTAATTTAAGTACATAGTAATTAAATCTGGAGATCCGTTTCATTAAAAGAAAATTCAGTTTTGAAGTATACTTTTATCTAACTTGAGTTTCAGATAGTTGAAAATGTATGATTTTGTTTTCGGAATTTGTGGGGTGAATACAAACAGTAATGGTCCATGTTTCTACAGAAGAAGATCAAGAATTTTACCGAAACGAAGAGCTGCATTGCACCGTTCTAAAACCAGGATATTATACTGCGATTGAAATATATGGAACATGCGAGCGGTCATTTAGATTGTATGCGTGTAAAATTTGTCATTTAGAAAATTACGTTATTTTTTGTTTTGTTGAAAAACAAGGCCGACTAAACAAGCTTATTTTAACAGAAGATGAGTAATTTTTTGGTTAGTTAAGAGGATGTTGTTCTAAGGCTCTTCGTTACTTCTGGGATTCAACTTCTTGGTTCACAGAAATCATTTTTAAATATGTCAGTGAATTAATGTATTAACATATAAACCAAATTCGTCAGTTTAATGTTCCAAAAAAGTAATTAGAGATACAACAATTTGTATTTGAAAAACAATAAAAAGTCCACAATTCATACAATGTCTATAGCTTTTCTTATTGAATAAAGCTTTTCCAGAACCAGAT
Organism: Schistocerca americana; assembly: GCF_021461395.2. Taxonomy (NCBI): domain Eukaryota; kingdom Metazoa; phylum Arthropoda; class Insecta; order Orthoptera; family Acrididae; genus Schistocerca; species Schistocerca americana. The sequence goes on from NC_060126.1 coordinate 222,622,058, forward strand.
AAGTTTTTTTTTTATTCTCCTAGACCCAAAGACCAATAAATGGAAAAAATAATAAAATTTACCTTGGCGTTTCTATTCACCCCTCTCTGCAGGGTGAGCAGGAGTACCAAGCTTTTATTGTTTTCAGGTTTTCAAAGCGTGAGTTAGATCTCAAATTTAATTATAAGTTTTAGGTTAGACACAAGACCTATAATAAAATATAACTTTGATTTTGATATTTCTTTCTAAAATTATCTATTTTTCTTTTCACCCCATTTTAAGGTATTTCAAAGACATTACGGTGTTCATAAGTTCATCAGTAATAGAATACTATCGTATTCTTTCTCTGACATGTGGCCATTTCCTTGCATTTATCCACATTTAACGAGAGGAACCAGAGAGCACACAATGTGCAAGTTTTGTCCACATTATTCTGATTTCGTTGACAGTCATCCAGTGACGGTTCTTTCATGTAATCAGTAACCTATTTGTGACTGCTGGTGAGTATGTATCAGTTATATACAGCATGTAATGAGTATAAGTGCAGGTATTGCTACTGGTGATTAAGGATGGAGTACTGAACAACATTATGTCAATATTTATGTCATTTACAGACTAATAATTATAGGTATTGCCGGTCGTATGATTTTAGGCTGGATAGGACGTCCACGTACGAGTGGCGTAAGCAATCCATTTGGTGTAAATTTTCTCCGAAAGCCGGGGAGGGGCTAATGAGAACGGTAAAGTAGGGCGGCACGACTCGCGATAACAAATGTGAAGGTCACCCTCCCGTAGCTAACAACAAACGGGCAATTTATCACGGTTCGTACTACCAAATAAACACTATTTGTCGTACACATGTGCTTGGCGTGAAATAACAATTGTTTGTCAATCATGGATTGTGTTATCTACGGCGTCCACTACCACAGGCAGGAGCAAAACTGTGTACGGAGGTGTAAAAACGTTTAATTGAGGGTTTAAAAATTATTCTGGCATGGCCAGTATTTGTCTTTGGTTTTTTTTGTTTTAATGTGCATAACAATGACGCATCATGCAAAAAAAAAAAAAACTGAAAACAGGAAGACATGGTACGTAATTAAGAATATTCTACATTCCGTGGTCTGTATGATAACCAAAGCACACGAAATTAAGGCGCTCATGAACTTCCAAAACTTCTGCTATGTCCTTCAGAGCAAACATTCGAAATGGCCACCGACGGCCGTACTGCAGGCTCTGACTCGTCCCCTCCCTGTAGCGTCACTCTGATAGTTGTAACAGCTTCTTGGGTTCGTCATCTTAGCATGGCTTCATCGTCTATGAAGACGAGAGCATAGACGTGCCCCTACGAATAAAAATCCAGTGGATTTAAATGGCTGTGGTGGTAGGGGTCCAGGAGGCCAACACAGGTGGCTTCCCTGGCTAACCCGTCTGTTGGGAAACTGGCGATCTGAATACCGAAGAACCAGAACGAGATTTTCACTCTGCAGCGGAGTGTGCACTGATATGAAACTTCCTGGCAGATTAAAACTGTGTGCCGGGCCGAGACTCGAACTCGGGACCTTTGCCTTTCGTGGGCAAGTGCTCTACCAACTGAGCTACCCAAGCATGACTCACGACCCATCCTCACAGCTTTACTTCTGCCAGTACCTCGTCTCCTACCTTCCAAACCTTACAGAAGCTCTCCTGCGAACCTTGCAGAACTAGCACTCCTGAAAGAAAGGATATGGCTTAGCCACAGCCTGGGGGATGTTTACAGAATGAGATTTTCACTCTGCAGCGGAGTGTGCGCTGATATGAAACGTCCTGGCAGATTAAAACTGTGTACTGTAGTCTGCAGTCGAGCTCTGGCAACGTCGCTCTCTGTTCATTGGCTGACTGTGCTTTGTGACGTCAGATGTGAAGAACGAACCTAAACTCGGCCGCCGTCGTAAATGACGCGCACTATGGTTCTGCAAGGTTCGCAGGAGAGCTTCTCTAATGTTTGGAAGGTAGGAGACGAGGTACTGGCAGAAGTAAAGCTGTGAGGACGGGGCGTGAGTCGTGCTTGGGTAGCTCACTTAGTAGGGCACTTGCCCGCAAAAGGCAAAGTTCCCGAGTTCGAGTCTTGACCCGGCACACAGTTTTAATCTGCCAGGAAGTTTCACCGAAGAACCATTTTACTGACATGGCGACGTGTGTCTTGGTGCATAAACCACATACCGAGACGGTTTTGAAGTGGAATGTCGTTCAGAAACTCTGGCAATGAAGACTGTAATAGGTGACAAGAACGAGCACCTGTCAGCCTGGGAGGCAGCTCGAATAGACTCAGCAGCGTATCTCCGACGATCCCACTCGACATGTTTAGAGCAAATCTGACTTTAAATCTGCCCAATAAAATGATGTGAGTGGTTTGATCTGCCCAGGTGTGCAACCTATGAATATTCACACGACCCTCGCGAGTGGGTGTAGATCCATGTGACACTAATACTTTACGAAAAAATTCAGCATTGAATCTACACTGTTCCAATAGCCTGGTGCAGAATGTAGCTCTTCGTGGGTAGTCCACTTCGCCAATTTTCCGGTGATGTTAAGAATACAGCAACTCTTCATGGAACGAGCGATGAACAGATATATGAAATGTTCCCACCTGAAATGTGAAGCTTTTGTACTTACGAGTTGGGAATCAGAGACGATACTCTCCATTGCCCTTACGGCAGATTGCCTAGCTTCTCCTTAAATTAGGTTCATATCAGCTATTTCTGCTTAGGTGTTAGGTTTGTGTGCTTTCTGCAAGGCTGCTGACCCTCGACTACGTGGGCAGCGGGTTGTTATCGAGGGGTGGAAGAGAGGAAGCAAAAGGGAGAGTATATGCAGCCAGGAGTGACATGTTTCTGAGAATACTGTTCGATGCTGGGGAAAAAAACGCACTGACATGTGTACAGATGGTGGTAATAACGCGTACGCCAGACATAAAAGGGCAGTGGATTGCCGGGGCTGTCATTTGTACTCAGCTGATTCACATGAAAAGGTTTCCGATGTGATCATGGCCACACGACGGGAATTAACGGACTTAGAATGCGGAATGGTGGTTGGAGCTAGATGCATGGGACATTCCATTTTGGAAATCGTAAAATGGAATCGTTGCGGATACTGCTCGTTGTTCTCGGAAGAATATTGATCACAGGATGGTGACACAGCAAAGACAGATGTTAAGAGAACGAAAACAGATATCATGATAGCCACATGGAATTTGAGGACACTTAAGCGACCTGCAAAACTGCAAGAAATTAGAGAGGAAATGGATGTATAGAGTGAAAATACCTGCACTACAGAAGTACTAAGAAAAGAACAAGGAAACATATATCGATGTACAATGGAGGGGATACAGGCCATCACGATATTGTCTTTCTTATATACAGCTCAATGAAGGCAAATATAAAAAGTTTAAATGAATTAGCGACAGATTGTCTTCCTTGAGAGTTGGGGGAAATTTTTTCAATGTTACAATGAAGTGTACCTTTGGCCCTACGGAGGAATCAGAGGATGAGATGGATGGACTTTACTCCAAACTGGAGGAGGAAATCAGCAAAATTCAGATCCATGATGGCAAAAATGATCCTTTAGGATCTGATTGCAAAGATATGAAAAGAAAATAACAGAAAAAGAAACCTGTATGAAATCAGTAATAACAGTGGGCTGTGGCTGATAGACTTCGTCAATGATAAGACGATAATAAAAATCACATGGCCGCAAAGAAAAAATATTAAGAAATGCACATGGTCATCGCCCGGGGCAGTTACCTGAAAGCAGACAGACGATTTGATTATGGATAAACGGCAGGCGTAATACATTATGGATGTCAGTAGCTGTAGAGGAGCACTCAGAGACACAGATCATTACTTAGTGCGGGACAGATATAGACAGAAGACAGGTACCGTACGAAACAAAAATAGTAGGGGCCACGGAAGGAGTACTGAGGAGGTTGAATATGAAAGTGCAGTCGAGTGGTTTTACGAGGAATGATCACTGTTAATACAAGAGAGAAATGCAGACAGGCACAGAATGCTACGAAGTAAGACAATACACGCAGCAAAAGGCTACAGAGAGAAGGGTTGGTTCAAATGGCTCTGATCACTATGGGACTTAACTTCTGCGGTCATCAGTCCCCTAGAACTTAGAACTACTTAAACCTAACTAACCTAAGGACATCACACACATCCATGCCCGAGGCAGGATTCGAACCTGCGACCGTAGCAGTCGCGCGGTTCCGGACTGAGCGCCTTAACCGCGAGACCACCGCGGCCGGCAAGAGGAAGGGGGCAGGTCACTTACGTAGGGCGAAGAGAAGGCAGTACGAATCGAGGAAGATAGAGTAGTTGGTCGAAATAACAATGAAATACAAAAGTTCTATGAAAGACCAAAAGAAATGAGCAGACGATTCCAACCGAGAGCAGTCTTCTATAAAGACAAAGATGGAACCTAACTGGAGATAAAATCAAACTTTGAGAAGACGGTAGGAGTATTTTGCTGAGTTACGTGATGGAAAGAGGAAGGGATCAGAGAAAAAACCTTGAATGAGGAACATCAGGAACTGACCTTGGAATTGGAATTAGAATCAGAAGCAGTTCAGCAGGAAGTCGAACCACCAAACTTAGAGGAAGTGAAGAATGCAATTAAAAACTTTGAGAATAATAAAACAGCAGGAGAAGAAGGCACAGCGGCAGTATTATTAATGTTTGGAGGAAAGAACATGGGGACGGCTGTTTATGAATTAATAAATGAAAAACGGATGAAGGAAGAAATGCTGAAGGTTTGGAGCATCGAAATAATGTGCCCATTACACAGAAAGGCAATTAGGCAGAATGCAACAACTACAATGGGATTACTCTCTTAGATACTACATATAAGGTCTTTAGGAAGATCTTAGTCTCTTGGCTAGAATACCGGGTGGAAATGATACTGGGGGATTATCAGGCTGGATGTAGGAGTACTAGATCCACAATAGACCAGCTTTTCATTTATAGAAGTCCTACAGACATTTTTCGAACACGACAAGCAAATGCATCAGCTGTACGCTGATTTTAAACACGTATACGAGAGCCTAGACGGGAATACGATTCTCCAAAGTATGAAGTATTTTAGAATCCCACTAAAATTATTGAGCGTCTCGGAAATGACCTCGGAAGCAACAGTTTGCAAGAGTTGTCAAGAAAATTCCATGTGTGGAGAGGGCTACTGCAGGGAGATGCGATCTCTGGAGAAGGTAATTCGGCAAATACCAACAAACCCAGTAGGAACAATATTTAACTGTCAGGTCTAGCTGGTGGCTTACGCTGATGACATAACATTAGTTGCAAGGAATATCAATGTCTTGAAGGATGATTATGCCGACTGGAAGAAGCAGCGCGGAAGTAGGACTGAAAGTTAATATAGGTAAAACAAAGTATATTGTGAAGACAGTGTCTGCTGGGCATAAAGGAGACACTTCAACATAAATAAATAGCGAAGAGCACCAAAGAGTGGAAAAGGTTCAATATCTAGGCTCGATATGAACAGAAAATAATAGGAGAGCACCAGAAATTCAAGAAAGGATAACAAGTAGAAACCGATGTTACACTCCTGGAAATGGAAAAAAGAACACATTGACACCGGTGTGTCAGACCCACCATACTTGCTCCGGACACTGCGAGAGGGCTGTACAAGCAATGATCACACGCACGGCACAGCGGACACGCCAGGAACCGCGGTGTTGGCCGTCGAATAGCGCTAGCTGCGCAGCATTTGTGCACCGCCGCCGTCAGTGTCAGCCAGTTTGCCGTGGCATACGGAGCTCCATCGCAGTCTTTAACACTGGTAGCATGCCGCGACAGCGTGGACGTGAACCGTATGTGCAGTTGATGGACTTTGAGCGAGGGCGTATAGTGGGCATGCGGGAGGCCGGGTGGACGTACCGCCGAATTGCTCAACACGTGGGGCGTGAGGTCTCCACAGTACATCGATGTTGTCGCCAGTGGTCGGCGGAAGGTGCACGTGCCCGTCGACCTGGGACCGGACCTCAGCGACGCACGGATGCACGCCAAGACCGTAGGATCCTACGCAGTGCCGTAGGGGACCGCACCGCCACTTCCCAGCAAATTAGGGACACTGTTGCTCCTGGGGTATCGGCGAGGACCATTCGCAACCGTCTCCATGAAGCTGGGCTACGGTCCCGCACACCGTTAGGCCGTCTTCCGCTCACGCCCCAACATCGTGCAGCCCGCCTCCAGTGGTGTCGCGACAGGCGTGAATGGAGGGACGAATGGAGACGTGTCGTCTTCAGCGATGAGAGTCGCTTCTGCCTTGGTGCCAATGATGGTCGTATGCGTGTTTGGCGCCGTGCAGGTGAGCACCACAATCAGGACTGCATACGACCGAGGCACACAGGGCCAACACCCGGCATCATGGTGTGGGGAGCGATCTCCTACACTGGCCGTACACCCCTGGTGATCGTCGAGGGGACACTGAATAGTGCACGGTACATCCAAACCGTCATCGAACCCATCGTTCTACCATTCCTAGACCGGCAAGGGAACTTGCTGTTCCAACAGGACAACGCACGTCCGCATGTATCCCGTGCCACCCAACGTGCTCTAGAAGGTGTAAGTCAACTACCCTGGCCAGCAAGATCTCCGGATCTGTCCCCCATTGAGCATGTTTGGGACTGGATGAAGCGTCGTCTCACGCGGTCTGCACGTCCAGCACGAATGCTGGTCCAACTGAGGCGCCAGGTGGAAATGGCATGGCAAGCTGTTCCACAGGACTACATCCAGCATCTCTACGATCGTCTCCATGGGAGAATAACAGCCTGCATTGCTGCGAAAGGTGGATGTACACTGTACTAGTGCCGACATTGTGTATGCTCTGTTGCCTGTGTCTATGTGCCTGTGGTTCTGTCAGTGTGATCATGTGATGTATCTGACCCCAGGAATGTGTCAATAAAGTCTCCCCTTCCTGGGACAATGAATTCACGGTGTTCTTATTTCAATTTCCAGGAGTGTATTATTCCTTGCAGAATGTATTCAAGTCCAGAATTGATACCAGGAACACAAAAATCCAAATACGAGTATATCTGACTATACATAGTTATAGTGGTACAGGAAGTACCCTCCGCCACACACCATTATATGGCTTGCGGAGTATGATGTAGATGTAGATGCAAACTGAAATATGGATCGAAAGGCTGGGTGATGACCCCAAAGGAGGAACTCTGGTTATTGAGATGGGAAAGGAAGATTCTGAGAAAGATACTTTGGGCGGTGACAGGGGAAGGGAACTGGAGAATAAAGATAAATGCAGAACTACAAACACTTTTAGGAAAGATGAATACTGTAATGAAAATCAAGCAAGGGAGAATGAGGTGGACTGGACGTAAACAGAGAACGCCAGAAATCGAAGTGTTAAAAAAGTGTTTATAGGAAAGCCGGAAGGGAGAAGGAGAAAAGGGAAAACCCAGGAAAAGGTGGCTTAAAGATGTATAGGAGGCTCTCAAGGCAATGGGAATAAATAATTGGAGAAGGAAAGCGATGGCCAGAGAAGAATGGAGGCGACGGAAAAAGGGGGATAAGCTTCTATATGGACTGTAGCGCCGACCAATAAGTAAGTACGCAGTGGCGTTTACATGGAGTTTTCAGTACTAACAGACAGGCAGCGCTGCCAGAAATAACAGCAAAAATCAATCCGTTAGGACAGTACTGCGAAAGTTAGCGTTAATGGGCTATGGCGCCAGACGACCGACGCAAGTACCATTGCTAACAGCACGACATCGCTTGCAGCGCCTCTTCTGGACTCGTGACCATATCGGTTGGATCATAGAGGACTGGTATACCGTGACCTGGTCAGATGAGTCCCGATTTCAGTTGGTTAAGATCTGATGATAGGTTTCGAATGTGGCGCAGACCCCACGAAGTCACGAACCCAAGTTTTGAACAAGGCATTGTGCCAGCTGGTGATGGCTCCATAATTTAGTGGGCTTGTTTACATGGAATGGACTTGGTTTTGTGGTCCAACTGAACCAATCATTGACGTTATGTTCAACTACTTCGAGACCATTTGTAGCCATTCATGGACTTCATGTTCCCAAACAAAATACAATCTTTATGGATGGCAATGCACTGTGGCCCTGGCCACAGCTGTTCTGGACGGTTCGAGCGAATGATTTGGCCACCCAGTTTACCAACATGAAGCCCCTCGAACATTTATGGGACATAGTCTACTGGTCAGTTCGTGCACAAAATCTTGCACCGGCAACACTTTCGCGATTATGGACTCCTGAAGAGGCAGCATGGTTCAGTGTTTCTGCAAGGGACATGCAAAAACTTGTTGAGTCCATGCAATGTCGAGATGCTGCACTACGCCTGGCAAAAAGAGATCCGATTTTGAAATCTATGTTCGTACTCAGGGAATTTTGGCAGCTTACTGGTACTTTTTCACATCAGTAGGTGCTGTCGAAGTTATTCTTGTTTATATCTATATGTTAACGAATTTCTGACTGCATATTTGACAGTTGCACCAACAATGCTATATAGTTACAAAGTTGCTTATATGGTCTACGAAGTTAACTGATTAATCGTTTAATCTTTGTGCTGTTTGTTATCTTAATAAGATTTCAAACTGGTGCAGAAATTAACAACTTGCTTTAAATATTCAGAAATGTAAAACTGTCCACTCCACAAAATGAAAACACGTATTACGCTACGACTTTAATATCACCGCTAGTCTCTTTGGTATTATGTGCAAGATAATCGTTGCCTTCTATACGTTCTGCTCCGTAACTCTACGATCTCAAGTATTTGAAAAATTACCCTCTTACTCTCTACAATGCTCTCGTTATCTAATGTCAGAATTTCGTCCTGTCTGACCTTCATAAAATTTCTCAGAATTTTTACATTTGATTTTATGTGTATCTGGATTGTCATGAACTGATAACTTCGTTTTCCCTTTGTGGATTTGTGATTTTAAGTTATTGTTGGTTCGATTATCGAATTTTACTTTTGTATTTCTTAGTAATGCTTTCAGTTTTTTAGATATGTTTCCTTGCTATATATCGGTATGTGTGAGGTTTTATGTTTCGTTTAAGCAACCAGAGAACGTACTAAACGAATAAACAGCCTTTAAATATAAAACTACATAGAAAATTTTATTGAAATCTTAAATTACGATAACAGATGAAGGTAAACATAAAGGAAACATTGGATAGTCAAAACTGAAATTAGCAGGAAAGATTAAACGATTAATCAGTTAACTTCATGGAGTATATAAAACAACTTCGTTACCATTTAGCATCGTCTGTGCTAACTCTCAAATACACTATCAGAAATTCGTTAACATACAAATATAAATTAAAATACTTTGGGCAGTAACCACCGATGTGAAAAAGGACCAGAAACCTGTTGCAAATTCACTATTGTACAAACAATGACCACAAAATCATAGACAGGAATTTAATTAGCGGCAGTAGCCTACTCACCGACGTGATATGAAAATCAGTAACAACTAGATGTAAATACCAACGTATACATACGCCATATGGCTATAACAAGCAAATACAAAAAAAATTAAGTAAATGATAAAATTGTATGTATTATTCACAGATATCCGTACAGTGGCAGTTGCAGCCGAAATAGGCATATGGCAACAAAGAAACTCGATTGAAGCGGTGAACTTGGATTCAGACAAAGGGTGTTTAAAAATTAGTTATACAAAAGTAACTTTAACTGCGAAAAAGGTAAATAACTAAAAGAAATGTTTGATACATCGCTGAATGCAACATATCTTCAAATTTTGTTTAGAAATGTTCGTTGTGTTTGTCTTTGATAACACGACAAATATCTCACCTGTAATCCATTTCCTGCCGGTTCCTGTGCAGCAAATCTTGATGTACGATGGCAACTGCTTGTGCTGTTTGTTATCGCAGATCGTCGATGTTTCCCGGAAACGGAGAAACAAACACTCTATCTTTAATGTCTGGCTTGGGTTTAAATCAGATGATCATGGTGGTCAGGATATCGTTTCTCCACGTCCAATCCAAGTCGACACATTCCTACGGAGATACGTGGCAAGTTCAAGATGATAGTGTGGTGGCGTGCCATGTTGGTGGAAAATAAATTCTGTACTCATATCCGGTTGTAATTGAGGCATTAGGTAATAATCAAACACATCCAGGTACGATATGACCGTTACAGTTGACTTGGCAAAAAAGAAAGGACTGCTGGCCGATCCTGATTCGGCGCCCTATGTAATACACAGCCCGCTTCGGTGAAACGATTGTACCCGTTAATAACAATTTGTCTTTGAGGTGGTGGCTTGTGACATTTAGTCCTGAATTGTTCCTGAACTGTAGTAGCGGATGTGGATTTGCGAAACCATAAACAACCATGCTCTGCACCGTCATATGATTCCGGGATAACTTCTGGAATAAGTCATTCACGCATGCTACTTGACGGGAACGTTGGGAACTGAGAGTGTTAGATGGGAATAACACTTGAAGATATACTGCATTCAGTGCTGCATCAAACATTTCGTTAAGTTATTTACCCTTTTCACAGTTAATGGTTACTTTTGTATAACTAATTAATAAATATTTCCTATCCTTTGTTTTATCTTTGTTATCAATAATTCATAAAGAGATATTGTCTCTGCAAGGCTGGCATACTACTTTTAAATTTCTCTAATGTTTGTTTCTAAAAGATTGATCTGATTGTGAACGGACCACAAAAATAATTCAGATTCCTCATCGTTGAAAGCTAATTACAATGATAAAGGACAACCTGATTCCGAAAGGAAAAATGATTTTAGAACAGTATAATTCAAAATTCTTTTATGAGCAGGACCAATGCGAACCGTCATACACCACAGTAACATTTTGATTCTAGGTGATAATCCAGGACTGACATCACATTTTTAGATGTTGGGTCAAAAGTTGCTTTTCAGTAGAAATGAATGCCCACGTTTTTTGATGCACTCCACTTTCTAGTCTAGTGGAAGAAACTTTGTTAACTTGTGTTTACTGGGATCATTCGATAAGCTTACGAAGTTTACACGGCCAAGACGTTTTAATTCTTTGCACCGAGTTAAAATGTTATTAAGAATGACTTCAGTTTTGGTTCGTGTAAAACTAAATTCAATATCTTAAGGGATTCTTAATGGCATTTGTTTTGCAATCCATGACACATGGAATTGGTACGCGAAAGTTCCCTCAGTTGTAGCCAATGTAGCCTCTTCACTTCCTGCAATTTCACAAATTACGCTTTTACTATTTTCTCATTCTATCTCGACGTAAATTAAAGCTCATAACAGTAACATATTTAACTGCCACCACATAGAGCCGACTTCTTGTAGAATTTACGGTGAAATACGAAGTTACCTTCAACGATAATTTCAACATTGATTACAGTATAGCAGGTGCAGTAAATGGTGGTTTTCAATTAATCTTATTCATGGTTTCAATGGATTTAAACCCGTCTTCTTACGAAAGACAAGAAACCTGTTTTTACTGTTTTCAGAATTTTCGTTATGTTCAAAATATTGAAGTTCCTGCCTGCCAAGGTATCTAAGGCTGTTTCTAAATATATGGACATCAAACTGATAACAGATTTCTTGTCCTTCTGAAGAAGACGAGTTTAAATCCATTGAAACCGTGGTTAAGGTTACTTGAAAACCCTCATTTACTGCAGTTGGTTGGCTGTCTTATTCACCTGCTACTCAACGATAATATTAAGTCGAATGTTATTATTATAAATAATATAAAAGATCTGTGATCCTGAATATCAAGGATCTGATTTCATGATATCCCTTTAATAAAGCAATGTTTTAATATTTTAAATGAATATTTCGCAGAAACATCGTAAGCAGGATTTCTTAGGATGTGTGAAACAAACTGATTCATTATTTTCCTGGTGAAGTAGTCATTCATTTTAGAAGTTGTTCCAACAAGAGCAGAAGAAGACAGCTGCTGTTTGTTTGATTTATCATGCTGAACAATCAAGAGCGCCCATACTCCGAGGAAAAGAGGAGGGGGAGGGGAAAGGGGTGCAGCCTCCCACAGATCTCAGGGAAAGGAAAAAATAAAGTGTAGTCAGGTATTTTTCTTTCAAGAAAGTCGATATTACGCAGGTTTTTAACAGGGTCGGAACTAGAACTCTCTTATTGCTAAAATTAGATACAGCCCCCTCCTCTATACAAACTATCGTATTGGGGCCCTTGTGAACATTATACCTGATCACAAGATGTGCAGTCGAAAATGTTATATTGCAAATTTCACCGTGAAATTAATAACTAAGCTTTGTCTCTCCAAGGAAAGAATATTTTTCCTTTTTAAGTTGGAGAAAGGGTGCATTCTCGTAGGTATGATAGCTTAGTTCACGCTAATAACACTCCACATCAACCGCCAACACTAGACAAAGTAAAATTCGCCTGTTTTCATTGTTCAGAGAACACACTGAGCAATGACAACAGTAAGTGAGATGAGCGCTGATCCAGCATTTCCCACACAAGAAATGGCAAAAATAGTTGGGTCTTAATTTAGGAAAAAGTTGTCTTGAAAATACGGGACCTATTCACGCCTCAACAAAAATTCTGAGGACACCGGTCACACAAGCGAAAAAAGGGGGATATCCGCTTTTTAGAGGACGAATATCAGGCTTAAACTGTACATGGTCCATTGGAAATGCTAACCTCTTTATTAGTTTCCTCGATCAGCAGCACAGTTAGCGCAAAAGTATTACTTAAATATTCGGCATAATAAAGAGACGGACGCTACAAGAAAGCCTTCATGGATCGACAAGATACTTGCAAAACGTGTACAATTACACTACTGTCCATTAAATTTGTAAAATCAGAAAGAATAGTAAATAATTGAATTTTTACTTACTTTGCATACGCATTGTAGTAGGGAGATTATGCCTGTATAATTTGTAGGCGATTTGGGTCTGTAAATGGCGAGAAATTTAGTACACAGAGCAACAATGGATCTGTGACGGCTGTGGTCTAATGACAGACATTGGTGTGACAGCCCATATTATTTCTCACGATGCCAGAATAGTAAGTAGCAATTGGTGGCACGCCTGTCTCTCGGCAAAATATGACTGATGTTTTCAGTGGGTGAAACGCTTCTTTACAAAGGGAAACCTAAGAGAATTACCAGAATTTAATCCTAGTACCATTGAAAAGATGAGTGAAGTATTAGAATCAGTGGTGTTGAGAAACAGCCGAAATCGTAAAAATTGAACGAAGCTCCATGGCCCGATGGAATTACTATCGGATTCTATACAGAACCTGCGGCGGAATTAGCCTTCTTGTAACTACAATTCATTGCAGATGCCTCGAACAAATAATCATGTACTGTAGTTAGAAGAAACCACAGGTCACTCCAGTCTACAAGAAGGGTGGTAGAAGTGATCAATATAACTACCGTCCAGTATCCTGGAAACTGATTTGTTGTATAATCGTAGAACATATTCTGGGCTCCAATTTAATGAGTTATTTTGAACAGAATGGATTCCCAAAACATCGATCATGTGGAACCGAACTCACACTTTTCTCACATGGCATACTGAAAGCTCTGGATCAAGGCAGTTAGGTAGATGCTGTATTTCTTGATTTCCGAAAAGCATTTGACTCAGTACCACACATACGCTTAATGTCGAAAGTAACATCACATGTGGTACCAAGTGAAATTTGTGACTGGCAAGAGGACATTTTGGTAGAGAGGATGTAGAGCATAATCTCGGACGGAGAGTCGTCGTCAGATGTAGAAGTAACTCCGGGGGTGCCCCAGGGAAGTGTGTCGTGACCCTTGCTGTTCATGTTGTATATTAATGACCTTGCAGGCAATATTAATAGTAACCTGACACATTTTTCAGATGATGGAGTTATCTATAATAAAGTACTCTTTGGGAGAATCTGCATAAATATTCAGTCAGATCTTGATAAGATTTCAGAGTGGTTCAGAGATTGACAACTTGCTTTAAATATTCGAAATGTAAATCTGTCCACTCCACAAAAAGAAAACATATATTACGCTACGACTATAATATCAGTGAATCAAATCATACAAATACCTGGATGTAACACTTTGTAGGGATATAAAATAAAATGATCCCATAGGTTCAGTCGTGGTTAGACTTAAGGTTGTTGGTAGAATACTCGAGAAGTGCAGTCTGCAAAGGAGGTGACTTACAAATGGCTTGTGCGATCCATTCTAGAATATTGCTCAAGTCTGTGGGGCCTATACCATATAGGACTAATAGGAGATATTTAGTGTGTACACAAACTGACAGCACGAAGAGTCACAGGTTTGTTTAATCCTTGGGAGAGTGTCACATAGATGCTGAAGGAACTGAACTGGAAGACTCTTGGCATAAGCTATACCGAGAAAGTCTACTAACAGTATTTGAAAGATAACTTTAGGAATATACTAAAACTCCCTATATATCAGTTACATAGGGATTGTGAGGATAAGATTTGAATAATTACGATTTCCACATCATTGTTCCTTCGCTTCATACGTGAATGGAACAGGAGCAAGCCCTAATAACTGGTACGTTGGGGTATACCCTCTGCCATGCTGTTCAATGGAATAGTTTGCAGACTATAGATGTAGATGAGGATCTGGAGAACGTCCTGGTAAAGGCAACAATCGGACACGCACTGTATCAAAGTAGCTCAGGACGGCACGAGCAGTATGCGATCTTGCCATGTATTGTAGTACAGATCCGGCTACGGGGTGCCGAACTTCACACAGTCAGGGTGTGCAGGCCATGGACGTAGCAAGGCCCGGCCTGTGCTCCTTCCTTCTCGGAAGTACCCGAACAGTGAGACGTTTAATTTAGATTTGCAGTGCAGCATTTTTCCTTCGGTAGAGCTCTCTTAAGTTCGGCAGAATCGTTGTGTCAGCAGTGGTTACCCTTCGCTGTTTGTTCGTGGTATGGAAAGCGTCCACAGGCCCAGTGGCTGTTTGCACCTAAAAGGCGGGTAGTAGTCTATCGTCAGAAGCCTTTAAAAATGAATGAGACTGATGGGAGAGAGGAATATATATAACGCAGCCGAATAAATGACAGGTTTGGCTAATTTTCTACGAAACGACATTACAGTACCATGCAGAAGGAATTTAAATATGTAGTTGGCAATGAAAGAGCCGAAATTTACAGTAATCGATAGACGAGACTCTTTCTTCAGTACATCAAAAAATACTTTGTGCTGAATTTGCAACCATGGACCATGTAAAGGATTGGCGTTACGAATACTAACATTCCTGAAGTCGCACACGTTGTTTCACTGTCATCTGAAACAGTTTTCGGTGGAAATGAACGAAGAGTTTCCAAGTAGTTCCTTGCGGAGTGAGGGAGTGGCCATTTACGTAAAAAACAGTATTCCATTTGAGTCCATAGATATATAACGGCGCTGGACTGAACAGATATTTGATTGTTGTGCAGGGGTAGCTGAATATAGTGGAACTAAACTTCTGAGTTTTGGTGTTTATAGGTCTCCTAACTCTGACTTCAGAGTATTTCTGCTCAAGCTAGAGATGGTTCTTGACTCACTTTATAGAAGGTGCCAGAAATTAGTTATATGTGGTGAGTCCAACATAAATTTTGTATATGATGGTGCAAGAAAAAGGATGCTGGCAGATCTCCTAAATTCATATGATCTGATGCAGACTGTGCTTTTTCTAACTAGGGTACAGGGGAACAGTAGCACAGCCATAGACAATATTTTTAATCATTGTTCATTACTAAATGGGCATTATGTTGGTAAAACGGTGGATGGTCTTTCAGACCATGGTGCACAGATCTTAACACTAAAATGCTTTTGTACTGAAACAAATGTCAAATATAATTACAAATTCTGTAGGAAAGTTAATCCAATGGCAATAGAGAGTTTTTTAAGCCTCGTAAAGGAACAAGAGTGGAAGAATATTTATAGTGCCGATGACACAGATGACAAAAATAATGCCTTCCTTAACACATTTCTCATGTTCTTTGAGAGTTGCTTCCCACTAGAACGTTCTAAACTGGATACTAGCGGTAAAAGGCGGCCTGGGTGGCTGACTAGTGGCAGAAGGCTACCATGTCGAACAAAGTGGGAATTATATCAAATTGTGAGAAGTAGTCACAATCAAGCTGCACTAGC
Organism: Schistocerca americana; assembly: GCF_021461395.2. Classification (NCBI taxonomy): domain Eukaryota; kingdom Metazoa; phylum Arthropoda; class Insecta; order Orthoptera; family Acrididae; genus Schistocerca; species Schistocerca americana. The sequence goes on from NC_060126.1 coordinate 222,638,183, forward strand.
CCTTTACAAACTGTATTGTAAGGTGCTTAAAAATGTTATTAGAAAGGCATAGAGTATGTGGCACGCAAATACAATACCTTATTCACAGAACAAAATTGAAACGATATGGTCAGTTGTGAAGGAGGTGTCTGGTCAGCTACACAAAGTCGACGATATAAAGTCAGTTCGTAGTAAAAATATTTCTGTTACTGATAAATGAGATATATGTACAGTATGTAACAATCGTTTTCTGGGCATTACTGGTGAATTAAATAAACGTTTAGTTTCTATAGGGAATCATATAACTCTCTTGGCAAATGCTTTTCCGAGATTGAAATAATCCTTTGTGATACAGACAAGGGAGAGATTGACTCAATGTTTAAACCACTGAAAATTAATGACTCTTATGGATATGATGGAGTGCCTAGCAGAATATTTAAGTACTGCACTACACATGTTAGCCCTGTCCTTAGCCATATTTGTAATTTTTCCTGAACGATTAAAGTACTCAGTATTAAAGCCGCTTTATAAAAAGGGAGCAAGGGATAATGCAGACAATATTAGACCTATTTTTATGCCATCAGTGTTTGCTAAAGTTATTAAAAAGGCTGCTGTGTATGTAAGGATAATTGGTCATCTTATATCTCATAATTTGCTATAACATGTACAGTTGGGCTTTAGAAGTCATTTAACTACTGAAAACTCAATATTCTCTTTCACAACAGACAGCAAAAGGTCGTTATTCACAGTGTTGAGAATGGCTGTGTTATGGGGTCTGAGTGGGGTACAGTCAAGTGGGCGGTGTTCCAGGGATCAGTGTTGGGGTCATTCATGTTCCTTATTTATATAAATAATATGCCCTCTAGTATTACGGGTAACTCTAAAATATTTCTGTTTGCTGATGAGACTAGCTTGGTAGTAAAGGCTGTTGTGTGTAACACTGGCTCAGTTTCAAATAGTGCAGTTCATGACATAAGTTCATGGCTCGTAGAAAATAAACTAACGCTAAATCACAGTACGGCTCAGTTTTTACAATTTCTAACTCACAGTTCAACAAAATCCGGCGTTTTAATTTCTGGGAACGAGCATATGATTAGTGAAACTGAACAGTTTAAATTGCTAGGTGTTCAGATAGACAGTAAACTGTCGTGAAAAGCCCACGTTCAGGATCTTGTTTAAAGACTTAATGCGGCCATTTTTACTATTCGAACGTTATCTCAAGTATGTGATCATTCGACAAGAAAATTGGTCTACTCTGCTTATTTTCATTCACTTATGTCGTATGGTATTATATTTTTGGCTAATTCTTCCCATTCTAAAAGGATATTTTTGGCTGAGAAACAAGCGGTTCGGGCAATAAGTGGTGTAAGTTCGCGAACTCCTTGTCGACCCCTGTTCACTGGTCTGGGTATTTTCACACTGGCCTCTCAATATATGTACTTGTTCACAATATCAGCTTAATCCCAAGAATAAGTAACTTTCACTCAGTTAATTCTCGTCAGAGTTCCAACCTGCATTTGGATCGGACTACCTTAACTCTTGTGCAGAAAGGTGTGCGGAATACCGCTGCATCCATTTTCAATAAGCTACCAAAAGAATTCAAAAATCTTAGCAGCAATCCACGCGATTTCAAATCAAAACTGAAGAGTTTCCTCATGGGTCATTCCTTCCGTTCTGTTAACGAGTTCCTTGAAAATTTAAGCTGATTCTTATGTTATATTGTTGATTGCGTTTACTTAAACTTGTGGCTTGACTTTTTAGGGTTCATAAACATTTTATATTTATCTGTTACCACTTTTCTGTTGTAAAATCATGTACTGACACGTTCCATGACATTGGAGACGTGCTCTTCAGTTTGGTCCTACGGAACTTGACGTGTAAATAAATAAATAAATAAAGTATGAAATTTTGTACTGTATATTTCTGCAAAGCACTTTTGTTTAATCTAGGACCATATGTGGAATGAGTTTTCGACGTAAAACTCACTGTTGTTAAAATTGTGAGTGAGTGCAGGAACGAATATTAGAACATCCGGAATAGACTCTAAATATCGCATTGTAAGTAGATTTGATTGCGCACTGCCTACAGCAGGATATCGTAACTAGAGAAACAACTTGTTTCTGACTTGTTGGGGATACATTTAAAGAGAAAATCACGTGTAGAACGAGCACATTTTGATGAACACAGTCCAGTTCCATAAGCTCACTGGTGTTAAAGAAAACGCGAGATTTGAACTCATTGTGGCCTTGAAATAATTACAAGATTAGTTGATTACTCGTTTTGAGGACACTGCAAACTTTACATCTGTTTTCTATACCGTTTGCCATTTCAGTTTAAAGTGCCCCTGTGCATGAGTGGATGTAAGTGACTGATCTGAAAGGCAAGTCCCATTTTAAAGACGAACACCTTAAACGTTAACATTATCCATGAGGTCTACACAACTTTTCTCGGGTAGAGTTTCCACGTCTCCAAGTGCTACAATATTTTGATCAACATATGTGTGTGAAAGACGTTGTTTTCGATTACAAAATGTAATAAGTGTCGACTTGAGGGCAAAAATTTGTGAAATTGTCTGCGACTGTTCATATGCCGACAGTTTGTAGAAGATAAAAATTATATGCCTTCAGTGCACCAAAACTGATTAAATAATACGTGTGTTGTTGAAAAATATGAAATATAAAAGTAGATCTCACGCACTGCGGCTGCATTGACACTAAAATGCGGCGCCTTCGCAGGTCCCCCTTCTCACGCTCGTTCAGACAGCGTGACGTGGCTGTAGCACGGCTGAGCTCTGTAGCTCTGTGGTGGGGACTGTTAATAAAATAAAATATCGATATATTGAACTTTCTCCCGGAATGTATCGATGTATGTCGACGTTTATTATCACCGATTCACCGATGTATTGACATAACGATAAAACGGCAATATCGAGCGCCGATTTTTCGTGACTGTGAAGCAAGCGCTCGGTGTGGTGAGTGGAATAACAAGATTCCTAATGTGAAGAAATAGCACACCAGTTGCATTAAAAGACAATTTTAACGCATCTAGTGTGCTATTTCTTCAATCGGCAAATAATGAACTAAAATCTAAATGACAAGATTGGTCTTTGGGGTGGGTGGAGACGCTTGAGGGGAAATGCTGACGTAGTCGGCGCTACCAACAGATGCTGCAATGCTTAAAACACCACCACGCTATTTTGGCATTACAACTGCTACGTCGCTGGCGTTTGCAAAAATGAAAAAAAAAAAGAACAGATAAGTCGACTTGCAGTGTTGTGAACAATTCCGACACGTGACGAAACCTAAGGATGGGCCCATCGGACACCTTTTATTGTGCCATTTACATGCAGTTACCATTGTTAGCAAAGTGGCTAGCGCCAAGCATGAACATGCATCGTTTTCCTTTCAATTCGTCCTCTAAGAAGTTATGCAGGCAGCTAGATTTTTGATGTACGGAATATTTAATAATAAATCAATACTTAAATAAAAAGCTCTAAAATTGGCATTATATTAACAACGTGCAGCCGATATTTTTATAGTCCGGTACGTCGATAGTTCTTCCATCGATGTATCAATACATCAACACTTTATTTTGATATATCGGAGTCGGATAATGATACATTTTTACATAACAATATATCGGATTCCCGAAATTTTTAAAAATCTGAACAGTCCTACTCCGTGATCCTCGTGCCAGGTCACGGCCCGCGGGTGGTATTTTTGACCACCTCTGCTGTAGAAGGATAACGTAGCGGAGACCCCAAAGACAGAACACAGCCGTTACATGTCGGAAATATGCCGGCCCCTCAACAAATTACTGGGCATGCGAATCAGAGATAATCGTGCAGTGTACCCAACTCACGCGATAGCATTACGCCACGTGGTGGGCCTATGTGACCATGACGGATACATTCTGGCAACGGTCGTTCTCCTCGGAGCTTCCACACAAGTATACGCAGACCCGGAAATCGTCTTAAAGTACGATGTGGTGCGACTCCTGTGTCCAGTGTTTTCGTTAGAAGCACTATTGTCGGCGCACATCTCTCTGATGTCGCGGCTACGGAAGCAGCAACATTATTGTTACCGTAATGGTGGTCCGTGGTTCTCCACACATCGTCGCACTGTTCGTGTGGATACTTTTCTTTTGCCAGCCGTGGTGGCCGAGTGGTTCTAGGCGCTTCAGTCCGGAACCGCGCGACTGCTACTGTCGCAGGTTCGAACCCTGCCTCGGGCATGGATGTGTGTGATGTCCTTAGGTTGGTAAGTTTGAAGTAGTTCTAAGTTCTAGAGGACTGATGACCTGAGATGTTAAGTCCCACAGTGGTCAGAGACATTTGAGCCATACTTTTCTTTACGCAAACAAGCCCACTTCTTGTCACAAGCTGTAGCATTACGAGGCTGTACGATAGCAGAGGGAACAATATGTCTGTCTTTCCTGGCACTAGACTTTTGGGATGGTTAAGATCTTGTATGATGTTCAGCATGGCTCTCGTGGAAGCAAATAACGCAAATATTGATGAACCCCCACATCTCAGTAAAGTTGACTGGCAGTATAATCTGTTCATCATAAGAATAAACCTGATGTAAACATTACGCCATCTATTCTTCCACGATTGCTTGAATCTTAATGGATGTCGTTTGACATGGAGCGGAAGTCAGGCTGTGTCCAGCACAGTCAAGTACGATCATAAGGATACGTTTTATGCTCTTACATAAACTGAGCGATAACGCGGGACAACAGCTTTACCGGCGCATTAAGCTTGGACAGCATTGGCCAGCCAGCTGGACCGACTAAGCTGCAATGAAGTGAGCAGTTGCAGTTCAGACGAAAAAGAGACGAACTGGGAAATAATATAGCTTCGAATGTCATTTAATTTTTAAAGAGAATGAAATAATTTTCGGAAAAACTCCAGCACTAGCACACGCTACTTACGTGACCAGACAGAAAGCATAAAGTGCTCTCTTTCTCACCTAGCACAATATTCTAATTACAAACAGGAGTGATGAGAATTCCGAACTTAGACACAGGATAATTTTTCTGACCGAGATATGTGTGATGCAAAAGCATACTGCAGGGATTTTGCCGTGCTGTTGAATACTGAAACCACTGATGGTATTAATTTCACTTATTCTCTGGTAGTTCCTTCCTTGTCCGAAACAGAGAAACACATCTCAGTTCTGGAACTGTCATCTGCTGCGTTGATATCGAGTCGATCAACAACAGACCCCACTAAGCCATCCAGGCGCCGCATTTTGTCCTCTTCTTTTATGATGTGCCGTTCTATATCCCGCCAGTGTTCGGCTGGGACGTGCGAAAAAGCGTTGATTCCAGTACGTCTGACAGCTTAACAGTCTTGTTGTTTCTCGGGTCAAATCCCTTAACTTGGCTCCAGATCTGCTGGTTTCATAATGTAATGGTATAGTGGCAAACGTAGAAATTCAGCATTTGTGTGGTGTGCTTTATGCTGTGATAATGATTGTTTTTCTTGCTTCTACGACGCTTATCAAATGGCTCTGAGCACTATGGGACTCAACTGCTGTGGTCATAAGTCCCCTAGAACTTAGAACTACTTAAACCTAACTAACCTAAGGACATCACACACATCCATGCCCGAGGCAGGATTCGAACCTGCGACCGTAGCGGTCCTGCGGTTCCAGACTGTAGCGCCTTTAACCGCTCGGCCACTCCGGCCGGCACGACGCTTATCACTCTGGTTCGTGTGAGACTACACCTGTAGTATAAAACAGTGGACATAGAGTATTTAGTTTTTCATTTCTACCCTAAAAATTTAAATTATTTTTTCTTAATTTAAGCAAACTTTATTAACAATCTTTCATAAAATATCGATAATTAAGAATTTATATTTGAAATGGAAACAGAAATTTCGCGTGCAATTTGTGCTTCGAAACAAGACAACGTGCGTAATACATCAAAAATCATGGTGAATTTTACAATTACGAGTGCGGGTATTTAAGTATTTAACACTGAACGAAAAAAAGAAGATGATTAAGGTGAGACTGGAACCAGCAGTCCACGAACTGCACGAGGTTATTCAGTCTACTACGCTACCGATTCCGCTATATTTCCAACACGCATTTATATCTCAGCTGTTTTAAATGTAGTCCCTCGGAAAACTTCAAAGCCGATTTTTTCAAAAAATGTATGAAAAACATTAAGAGCAACCTATTTTTGGGCTCTTTTTAACCGTGTTCCACACGCGTGTTTCACTAAGGAGCAGGAGAAGCAGCCTCAGCCATTTTCATACTGCATATTAACAGTGCGACAATCTGGTCACAACAATACAAAGACTGTGACTGCACGATTTTTGAAATAATAATTACATAGCTAAAGCGTGATTAAGAAAAACTTTGATGGCTGTTAATACATTAGAATATTTTAAAGTTTCATTTAACATAATATATCTAACACATAGGTAGCACCTACTTCCAAGAGCGTAACAATACCAGTGTACGTGTGTTACGGCTTATGACCAATCATCACGTTTGTGTTTATTTATATCAGGTTTATTCTTATGATGAACAGAGTGTACGAACCGGCAAAGCAAGAAAGTCAATCTGCACAATACACAAAACCAAAACCAACGTAACCTTCACACTGTCCAATAGATTTACAACCAGTAGATCACTCATATAACAACCACGGCACGTTACAATTTTTCAGGCGCTGCAGCTGGTTCATGGTGTGGGTTTCTGTAGTCATGTCCTAGTTCATGAACCACGGGCAACGTATGAGTGGCCAAGTAAGTGGTCCCGACAGTCGGGATACCAGTTACTTTGGAATAAGGCTGGGCATCTCGGACATATTCCGAGTCGTGGTCACCTCTGTGCTCATACGGCAGAGACTACCAAATCCACCGGATAGTCCCTCAGCCGTTAGGGGTAAAACCCAATGGGACTCGGGGCAAGTAAGGCTAGCAACCTGCTTTCCTGGTACTTTAAATATGATGCTGGCAACAATCAGAGCAAAATGCCTCGGACCTTTGGAGGTGACGGAGTCCCACCTCTAACTGACAAACCAGGGACTCCTAAGATACGATTTGGCAAACAAATGGTAATGAGATGGGGAGCTAGAATGAGATTTTCACTCTGCAATGGAGTGTGCGCTGATATGAAACTTCCTGGCAGATTAAAACTGTGTGCCCGACCGAGACTCGAACTCGGGACCTTTGCCTTTCGCGGGCAAGTGCTCTACCAACTGAGCTACCGAAGCACGACTCACGCCCGGTACTCACAGCTTTACTTCTGCCAGTGAGTCGTGCGTCGGTAGCTCAGTTGGTAGAGCACTTGCCAGCGAAAGGCAAAGGTCCCGAGTTCGAGTCTCGGTCGGGCACACAGTTTTAATCTGCCAGGAAGTTTCAGATGGGGAGCTATTAATATCAATGTGGGCTACTCTGGGAAGAAGGTAGAGCTGGCAGAGGTTGCAAGTAAGATGGGGCTGGACGTTTTAGCTGTTAGTGACATTCGAGTAAGGGGTGAGAAAGAAGAGGAAGTGAGAGAATACAAGGTCTACCTGTCAAGAGTCAAAGCAGGAATAGCACAATGGGGTGTAGGGCTTTACATCAGGAAAGAAATGGAACCCAGTGTAGTTGCAATAAGGTATGTAAACGAACGACTGATGTGGATAGATTTGACAGTGTCTAGCAAGAAAATTAGGATTGTGTCAGTATATTCGCATTGTGAAGGGACAGGTCAAGATAAGATGGATAGATTTTATGAGGCACTCAGTGATGTAGCTGTTAGAGTAAAGGACAAGGACAGTGTTCTGCTCATGAGTGATTTTAACGCCAGGATTGGAAATCGAACAGAAGGGTATGAAAAGGTTATAGGTAAATTTGGAGAGGATATGTAGGCCAACAGGAACGGGAAACAACTCTTGGATTTCTGTGCCAGTATGGACTTAGTAATCACAAACTCCTTTTTTAAACATTAGAACATTCACCAGTATACTTGGGAAGGCAGGGGAACCAGATCTGTCATTGACTATATAATAACAGATCAGGAATTCAGGAAGGCTGTGAGGGACACACGTGTATTCAGGGGATTCTTTTATGACACTGATCATTATTTAATCTGCAGTGAAATTGGGATTGTGAGGCCGAAAGTGCAGGAGGTTACGTCCATATGTAGGAGGATAAGAGTGGAGAAACTTCAGGATAAGGAAATCAGGCGCAAGTACATAACAGCCATCTCAGAAAGGTACCAGTTAGTTGAATGTACTCAATTACAGTCAGTGGAAAAGGAATGGACAAGTTACAGGGACGCAGTACTAGAAGTGGCTAAAGAATGTCTTGGAACAGTAGTGTGTAAAAGTAGGATGAAGCTAACAGCTTGGTAGAATGACACAGTCAAGGCAGCCTGTAAAAGGAAAGAGAAGGCGTATCAAAAATGGCTACATACTAGAACTTAGGTAGACAGAGAAAGTTATGTTGAAGAAAGAAACAAAGCCAAACAGATAATTGCAGCATCCAAAAAGAAATCTTGGGAAGACTTTGGAAACAGGTTGAAGACTATGGGTCAAGCTGCTGGAAAACCATTCTGGAGTGTAATTAGCAGTCTTTTAAAGGGAGATAAGAAGGAAATGACAAGTATTTTGTACAGGTCAGGAAAACTGCTGGTGAATCCTGTGGATGCTATGATCAAATGGAGGGAATATTTTGAAGAGTTGCTCAATGTAGGTGAAAATACGATCAGTAATGTTTCAGATTTCGAGGTAGAATGGGATAGGAATGATGATGGAAATAGGATCACATTTGAGGAAGTGGAGAAAATGGTCAATGGATTGCAGTGCAATAAAGCAGCTGGGGTGGATGAAATTAAGTCGGAACTCATCAAATACAGTGGAATGTCAGGTCTTAAATGGCTACACAGGATAATTGAATTGGCCTGCGAGTCGGGACAGGTTCCATCAGACTGGACAAAAGCAGTAATCACACCAATCTTTAAACATGGAAACAGAAAAGATTGTAACAACTACAGAGGTATCTCTTTAATCAGCGTTGTGGGTAAAATCTTCTCAGGTATTGTTGAAAGGAAAGTGCGAGTATTAGTTGAGGACCAATTGGATGAAAATCAGTGTGGGTTTAGGCCTCTTAGAGGTTGTCAGGACCAGATCTTTAGCAAATAATGGAGAAGTGTTATGAGTGGAACAGAGAATTGTGTCTATGCTTTATAGATCTAGAAAAGGCATATGACCGGGTTCCTAGGAGGAAGTTACTGTCTGTTCTACAAGATTATGGAATAGGAGGCAAGCTTTTGCAAGCAATTAAAGGTCTTTACATGGATAGTCAGGCAGCAGTTACAGTTGACCGTAAATTGAGTTCATGGTTCAGAGTAGTTTCAGGGATAAGACAAGGCTGCAACCTGTCTCCGCTGTTGTTCATATTATTTATGGATCATACGTTGAAAAGAATAGACTGTCTGGGTGAGATTAAAATATCTGAACACAAAATAAGCAGTCTTGCATGTGCATGTGATGGCAGATTCGATTGAAAGTTTGCAAAGTAATATTTCAGAGCTAGATCAGAAATGTAAGGACTATGGTATGAAGATAGCATCTTCAAAACGAAAGTAATGTCAGTGGGAAAGAAATATAAACGGATTGAGTGCCAAATAGGAGGAACAAAGTTAGAACAGGTGGACAGTTTCAAGTACTTAGTATGCATATTCTCACAGGATGGCAGCATTGTGAAAGAACTGGAAGCGAGGTGTAGCAAAGCTAATGCAGTGAGCGCTCAGCTATGATCCACTGTCTTCTGCAAGAAGGAAGTCAGTACCAACACTAAGCTATCTGTGCACCGTTCAATCTTTCGACCAACTTTGTTGTGTGGGAGCGAAAGCTGGGTGGATTCATATTACCTTATCAACAAGGTTGAGGTTACGGATATGAAAGTAGCTAGGATGACTGCAGGTACTAGTAGATGGGAACAATGGCAGGAGGGTGTCCACAAAGAGGAAATCAAAGAATAATTGGGAATGAACTCTATAGATGTAGCAGTAAGGGTGAACAGGCTTAGATGGTGGGGTCATGTTACACGCATGGGAGAAGCAAGGTTACCCAAGAGACTCATGGGTTCAGCAGTACAGGGTAGGAGGAGTCGGGGCAGACCAAGGAGAAGGTACCTGGATTCGGTTAAGAATGATTTTGGAGTAATAGGTTTTACATCAGAAGAGGCACCAATGTTAACACTGAATAGGGGATCATGGAGGAATTTTATAAGGGGGGCTATGCTCCAGACTGAACGCTGAAAGGCATAATCAGTCTTAAATGATGATGATGATGATGATGATGCAGCTGGCCGGGAGGTTGTCGAGGCCCAGCCAGAGCCGTACCTCTCATCGTTTCGGACTGATACTTATTATGACGAGCCTTAGCTATGAAATTTACACGTAACATTACACGATACCCAGCAGCTAACCTTACCCTTGCATGATATGTCGCCGAAAGCAATAAAACTTTAAACTGCTCTTACCACCCACTCAAACTGTCGCAGGTGTTGTTTCATCGTGGCGCTTGCTTGGCAGTGTTTTCCGTCTGCCCTTGAACCTGCTACTCATCAATCACTTTCCTCCACTTTCTGACACCCCGATGTGCCGGTGTCAGTGGGTAAGCCTACCCAGAGGCATGGTCAGCAACACTGACCCACATTCTGTGAACTCCTCGATTAAAATTAACAAATGAGCGGTGATAGTACTACTTCTTTGTTGGTCACCATGCAGTCGCAGGCGTGGAGGGTTCCATTCTTTAAATAAAAAAATTATCATAGCACAGACGATAGCGTACGAGAAAGTTGCTACCGTCCCATATCCAGTTTTTGTATCGCTCCCCTGATCAGTTTTAGGCAACTAAACGAAGAACGTTTAGCAACACCGCCTTTGCTGGGCCGCTTGAATTTGTGCACAAGGCCTGATTGACTGACTTCAATGCTAATTAATTCGGAAATGCCGCAACGTATTGAATTTTTTTCTTTACAATTTCTTCTCCGCACAACCTACCCTGCAATACCATTACAAGTTTTTCAGACTGTTCCTGTTCACGCTGTATACGCAGTCCATACCACAAGGGAAGGTTTATTCAAGTATATACACTACTGGCCATTAAAATTGCTACACCAAGAAGAAATGCAGATGATAAACGGGTATTCATTGGACAAATGGTTCAAATGGCTCTGAGCACTATGGGACTTAACAGCTGAGGTCATCAGTCCCCTAGAACTTAGAACTACTTAAACCTAAGTAGCCTCAGGAAATCACACACATCCATGACCGAGGCAGGATTCGAACCTGCGACCGTAGCGCATTGGACAAATATATTATACTAGAACTGATGTATTTACATTTTGACGCAATTTGGGTGCATAGATCCTGAGAAATCAGTACCCAGAACAACCACCTCTGGCCGTAATAACGGCCTTGATACGCCTGGGCATTGAGTCAACCAGAGCTTGGATGGCGTGTACAGGTACAGCTGCCCATGCAACTTCAACACGATACCACAGTTCATCAAGAGTAGTGACTGGCGTATTGTGACGAGCCAGTTGCTCGCCCACCATTGACCAGACATTTTCAATTGGTGAGAGACCTGAAAAATGTGCGGGCCAGGGCAGCAGTCGAATTTTTTCTGTATCCAGAAAGTCCCGTACACGACCTGCAACATGTGGTCGTGCATTATCCTGCTGAAATGTAGGGTTTCGCAGGGATCGAATGAAGGGTGGAGCCACGGGTCGTAATACATCTGAAATGTAACGTCCACTGTTCAAAGTGGCGTCAGTGTGAACAATGTGTAAACAATGGCACCCCATGCCATCACGCCGGGTGATGCGCCAGTATGGCGATGACGAATACACTCTTCCAATGTGCGTTCACCGCGATGTCACCAAACACGGATGCGACTATCATGATGCTGTAAACAGAACCTGGATTCATCCGAAAAAATGACGTTTTGCCATTTGTGCACCCAGGTTCGTCGTTGAGTACACCTTCGCAGGCGCTCCTGTCTGTGATGCAGCGTCAAGGCTAACCGCAGCCACGGTCTCCGAGCTGATAGTCCATGCTGCTGCAAAAGTCCTCGAAACGATAAACCGCCATCGCGATAGGCTAAATCCGACCTTTATCAAAGTCGGAAACGTGATGGTACGCATTTCTCCTCCTTACACGAGGCATCACAACAATGTTTCACCAGGCAATACTGGTCAACTACTGATTGTGTATGAGAAATCGGTTGGAAGCTTTCCTCATGTCAGCACTTTGTGGGTGTCGCCACTGGCGCAAACCTTGTGTGAATGCTCTGAAAAGCTAATCATTTGGATATCACAGCATCTTCTTCCTGTCGGTTAAATTTCGCGTCTGTAGCACATCATCTTCGTGGTGTAGCAATTTTAATGGCCAGTAGTGTAATAATGCCATTTATAGAAGAATGCATGAACTAACTAGCGTGTTATTCAACTACCTTACGTTTTAAATTTAACAGTGGTGGCGTTACATACTACTCGTAATAATCGAAACTTAAGCAGTGGTTCTGAACTTGGTCGTGAAACGATCAGTGGAGCAAGTATGAACATTAAGTATTGTTTTAGGTTGGTTAAAAGTGCCACAGACACTTTTGAAATGATACAAACTGTTCATGGCAGTGAAGCACTAAGTCTTATAAACGTTGTTACGTGGTATGCACGATTTCGTCGTGGTAGATAGAACATTGGAGATGATCCCCGTCCGGGAGCTTCATCGACGGTTCGATTAGCAGAAAATGTTCAAACGGTGTTGAATTTCGTACAAATGATCGTTTTGCGTCTATCAGGTTAATTGGGGAACACTGCAGAGACACGAAAATATTGGCTGCTAGGGATACAGACTTGATGTTTTGCTTCGTAACAGGTGATGACGCATGATATTTTCAGTATGAGCCATTTACAAAGCACCAATGGAAAATTCCAGCCCAAAAAAGTGCGCGTGGAGACACTGCCCACTGTTTTCATTGATTCAAAGTGAATTACTCACAGAGAATTCGCTCCAGAATGTGAAACGTTAATTGCAGATTACTGCTTCGGTATTTTAAATCGGTGACGGGCGAGGACTACTCGGGCTACTTCTGAATATCGTTAAGCTTTTGTTGCATGACGGTGAACTGGTGCACACTGTACGCGATCTCTTGGCTCAAAAATGTATCGCGGTTCTCGAGCACCGAGGGTGATTTGAAAAGTTCTCAGAATCACCACGAGAGGTCAGCGCTCGAAAAACGAGTTGTTCAAGTGATATTCATTGGACTGTTGCCTGTAAATACGTGCCACGTCAGTGCTCTTGGGAGAAAGCTCTGGTGGTGACGTGGCGGTTTTGTTGTTCCCGCGTAGTGATTTGCGAAGGCGTAAAAAAATAGAGATTCGGGCAGTCATTAAGCACTTCGTACAGAAAAGTATGAAAGCAAAGGACTTTCATGCCGATTTCCAGAATACACCGGGCGACTCTGCTCTTTCATATTCAACTGTTGCCAATTGAGCAAATGAATTTAAATTTGGTCGGGAGAACTTAGATGATGATCTGCGTAGTTGTCAGCAAAGATATGTCACTACTCCAGAAATCATTGCAAAAGCGCCCAAAATGATCATGGAGGATTGTCGATTGGAAAGTGCGTGAAATTGCTCATGCTTGCCTCATGTCATCTGAAAGGGTATATCACATTTTACTTGAAAAATTAGAAATGAAAAAATTACCTTCAAGATGGGTGCCGTGACTCTTGATGCTGGATCAAAAACGCATGAGAATGGGCATATCAGAACAATGTTTGGTTCATTTTAGGAGAAATGAACAAGATTTTTTGCGCTGGTTTGTGACCACAGATGAAACTTGGGTGCAAACAACAGTCAAAGCAGTGGAAACATGCTGATTCTCCGCCGCCAATGAAAGCAAAAACAATTCCTTCGACGGGAAAGGTCATGGCATCAGTGATCTGGGATGCGAAGGGGATTCTGTTTGTACATTATCTTCCCACTGAGCAAACAATCAATGTAGAATGCTATGCTAACCTACTAGACAAATTGCAACAAAAGATACGCGAAAACGACCAGGTTTAGCAAGGAAGAAAGTCATCTTCCATCAAGACAGTGCGTGCGCGCACACATGTGCCGTCGCCATGGCAAAATTACCCTAACTAAGGTATCAATTGTTGCCACATCCGCCTTATTCGCCTGATATGGCTCCGGCTGACTTCCGTCTCTTCCCAAAACTGAAAACTTTTCTTGGTGGGTGAAGATTCACTTCAAACGAGCAATTGATAGCCAGAATTGACAAACATTTTGCAGGCCTGGAGGAAACTCATTTTCGAAAGGGGTTCAAGGCACTGGAACATCGTCGGACCAAGTGCAATAATCTACAGGGAAGCTACATTGAAAAATAAAAAAGGTTTCAGTGACGTAAATACTTTTTTCTATTCCGTTCAGAGAACTTTTCAAACCACCCTTGCACATCTGATTTGTTTCTTTCTGGTTATTTCTAGAAATGAAAACGGCAATGAATGGAAAGCGTTTCTACATGGTTTCAGATATCCATAAAGCTACACCCGAGGTACGGCAGGCACTTTCATCCTTCAAATATGAGATTGTTTCGAACAATTTTTCCAAATCTTTCAGTTGTGTATTTGCTCACAAGGAGTCCCTCCTGAATAAAAAGCAATGCAAACTAAAGATAAACGTCTTGTATTTTATTTCATATCAGTCGCCTTTCCTTCAGGACGGACCGTGTGCTCTCCGCTTTACCACTTACATAGGGTGTGGAAGGCAAATGTAACTGCAGTAGACATTCCACAGAGCTTGGATGTGAGACTTTAAATTCAGATGTTTGCAGCGCTTCCAAGGTTACTCGTACTATTTACATACACAAAAAATTAATATCAGCAAAAATTTAATTCTTGATAATACGTGCTCTGAGTCTGACACCTCTGAATATCTTCCTGAGTGTGTTAAACGATTTGTCTAGCTGATCCGAAGAACAGGATGTACAATGAATTTTGTGTGCTACAAATCGATGGCATCTGCGAACGCTGAAATTTTTACCTATATTTGTACCGCTGTACCCCGACCGAGGGGTAATACTGGGCAGTTTCCGTCACGAGTGGATGCTATCACGATTTCTCTACGGCAGTCCTGCGTAGTGGAAAGAAGCTCTGGCTCCTGGCGAACCCAGCGTTGACAAGTGATGGCTTTACGTAACTACTTACAGGCTAAATAAAGTACATTGCAATCCGTCAACTAACGAAACCTGGTGCTGGCAACTTCGCCGATGAACGCCGTTACACCCCCTTCTCCATCCCCCTCCCCCCACCCAAAGTGGGACATTAACATGAACTTCCAAACCTTCGAATTTTTACGAAAAACACTATAGAACAAAAGCAGAGATCGACGAATCTCCTTTCTGTGGACCTCAGTCCATTTAGGTCTTGGCAGTGACAAGGCAGATCCTGTAATGAGTATCACTCTACTGCTCTCTGATTTTAAGGTGATGCAGAAATTTGAAAATGAATAATGGCCAGAGACTGACGGCATTCAAACTGCCATAAAGGTCAATATCACGTTACAATTCAACCTGCCATTAGAAATTATGATTGGTTTCCAGGATGTGAGGTAACCAGGAAAGTGAGAACTACCCTATACAGCAGAATCTCGCTAATCCGAAATCCAGTAATCCGAACGTTCGGTTAATCCGAACATGAAAAATGTTAGTCTAAGTATGGAAAACTGTGCAGTAAACTGCTGTACATACACACTATTTTAATTTACACAGTGCAGTAAACATGT
Source organism: Schistocerca americana (assembly GCF_021461395.2). Taxonomy (NCBI): domain Eukaryota; kingdom Metazoa; phylum Arthropoda; class Insecta; order Orthoptera; family Acrididae; genus Schistocerca; species Schistocerca americana. The sequence goes on from NC_060126.1 coordinate 222,653,964, forward strand.
ATTAGAAAAATTGGCAAGGAAACATTAGGTTTAAACAATGCATGACAACGAACGAAAATCTGTCAAACTTACTAAAATAGAGCGGATATTTTATCCCTACTTTTTAGATGACAAAAACTCAGTCATAGTTTTTTGTCGTAATGAAGACAGTCTTTTATATGACGCATAGTTGCGCCATCGTCTCATAAACATCAACTCAGCAGGTGTAGCAGTCGGCTATTGGTCCAAATAACGTAGCGCGAGATCAAGGGCCTCTGCTGCGTCACTGTGTGGCACCAGCTCTCCTTTGTCGCTTTCAGGCTCATTGTCACTTCCGTCACAGCACTCCACGTCTTTCTGGTCTTGAGTCACAGCAGCACCTAAATCAGCGTCGATACGGTTCTCCACACATGCCCCATCCGCTGCCATCCACTCATATACGTCTCCTTCACTAGCTTCTTCACATCCAGGGATTTCTGTATCATTTGTAGTAGATGTTCCTCTTCATTTTCAACTAGGTTGTCCTGAAATTCAAGAGATGTCCACAGTTTTCTCCACGATTTTCTCAGAGTATATTCTGAAATATTCTCCCATGCCTCAGCGGCCACATAAACAAGCTCCTTCACATTGATCTTTTTTATTTTTTTCACTAAAGGGAAGCTATCATCTTCCATCAGCAGTCTTAAAATTTTTTTCTGTAAATCAGTTTTAATGTTTGCAGTACGCCCTGGTCCATCGACTGTAGAAGTGGTGTAACATTACGCGGCAAAAACAATTTCTCCATCACATAATCCCTCAGTGCTGGGGTGAGATGGCGCGCTATCAGCCTAATGAATTGCACGGGAAGATAAATGGTTTTCCTTAGAAAATCGTCGAACAGAGGGAATAAACTGGCCGTGAAACCATTCTTTGACCAGCTTACCATCCATCCATGCTTTTTTCTGATTGCGATAATATACGGGCTGGGACTTCATGCTGCAGGTTTTAAAAGCTCTGGACCTAGCAGATTTGCCGATTAGCATCAAAGGCAATTTGTGGTTACCAGCAGCGTTGTTGCACGCTAATAAAGTCACATGACCTTTGCACATTTTAAAACCAGGAACATGGTCTTCTGCTTTTGATGCCAGGCTTTTTGTTGGCATTGCCCTAAAATTAAGGCCATTCTCGTCAGCGTTATAAATTTGTTGGGGAGAATACTTTCCCTCTCTTATCATTTTTCAAACTCACCCGAGTATTCCTTCGCTGCATCATGGTCAGAAGAAAGCTTCTTTCCAGTAATTGTTAGCTGATGTATTCCATGATGTTTTTTGAATCTGTCCAACCAACCCATACTCACACTAAAAGACTCATCACCACTCATTAACTTTTTCAGGCAAACAGCCTTCTCCTGAACCAGTGCTCCACTCAAATGAGTTCCCTTTTTTCTTTCCTGCGTAAAACAGAGGAAAAGAGCTTCATTCACTATCGTACTAGGACAGTTTCAAAGTCTGCCGAATTTCGAGTGTTTTTCCCGAAGACGTTGCACAGGGCTGCTCAAGTTTCACTCGGTTCTTCTTCCAATCACAAATTGTTGCTTTACCAACACCCAGTTCCGTTGCTAGTTTAGACGCATTCTCACCATTGTCTATCTGCTTCAAAGCATTCAGTTTTTCTTTGAGAGTTGATGTTGTATGTTTCCGTTTACTCATGACGAAAATACGAACACTATTACACTTGAACGAATACAATAAAACTATTACGGGTGCCAGCGATCGATAACTAACATAACCAAGCGCTTTGCGATCCAACTGGTAGTGCACTGACCTCAAACACTACAAAGGTCTCAACAATGCACAACAACAGGGGCAGGGTGTGAGAGTGAGCCATTGTTCCCACACTTGTTCCCATTTGTTACCATGGTGTACCTAATTATCTGCTTCGTATATTTCATTCTAGAAACTCGTCACCATAATTCTGGCTAATCAGAACAAATCGATAATCCGAACAAGGTCCGGTCCCACTTAGTTCGGATTAACAGGACTGTACTGTAGTGAGAATGTGTACTTACCATGGATCGGTTCATTCTTACTTACATCGAGTTCCTGTAAAGGACAAACCACACTGAAAATGTCAGACAAGGAAACAGGAGACATAACGCAATTGCTGCTGTTTAAGAGCAGTTTCTTTCGGAGGGCGTATAAAACGATTATTACTAAATATTTTTTAAATGAACGGGCTCTCAAAGAAGCTTCTCAGCCCTGTGGTTTCACGAACGCATAAAGTCTTTGTGATGTTCTAAGAGACAATAACGAGTGTTTATGATACTTGGTATATTATCATTGGTTACATTACCTATATACTTACCACCTCTTTACATGTGTTTATGGTACTTGGTGTATCATCAGTTGTTACATCATGTGTATACTTACCACCTCTTTCTCGTATTGCCATTCACCTTCACTTTGTATCACGTTAAGATTCCAGCTACAAGTTATGAACTTGTGTGGCACTATAAACTATTCTAAAATTTTGTGTGGGGTGTTTTCATTGCGGCACTTCTATGCAGATTTTTTTTATATTTATACATAGTTCTTGACAGTTAAGATAAAAAAAATAAGATAAAAAAATAAAAATAAAGAACACAACTGTTATGCTACAAGAACATAGGGGACCAGTTTCGGTCATATCACATGACCATCATCAGACCTGTCATTTAACTTAGAAAGTAATAGAAACCTTACTAAATTGACAGTAAAATATGACAAAATGCTTATAAGGATAAAATACAATAAGACTTGTTATATCCATGGCATCCTTCGAAGATGGTAGGTGGAGCACTCTTCTCAGCTGCTGTGAAGTTAACTGGTGCCAGTAAGTGACGGGCATACGCTTAAATACGAAGATGTTCCGCCTACCTCTTCGCCCTCTACCTCACGTCAACCAATCAGTGTAAAACGGGTATACATACTTGTCAAAACGTAAAAAAACAAAGTACAATAATAACATAAAAATAGTTATGTATAAAATATCTCTTTACAACCATGGAACTACTTAAAATTGTATGAAATATCGATTAAAAGCTTTAAAATAACTGTACAGACGATGTATACTCAGTGTGCCCTCTATGGGCTAAGGTGGTACTACCACAATGGTTTCAAAGTCAACGATGTTGTGAAGGTCTTAGGCGTTGCGGCATCATATCGATATGTGAGTTGTGACTCGGCTGCAAGTGTACACCTATGCTAGATGCAGTCTGTCTGTCTTATATTAACCTTATTTGCCGCTGGTAACATATGTAATAATGGAATGATCAGCTGCAGAGTGCAATGATATTACACACACTTTTTTAAAATGTCATAAAACTGATTTATAAAAATGGAGTCATATTTCGTAATATTACTAGTTGGAAGTTTAAGATTGTGATATAAATATTTACGTAGTGTTATAAGGTTCATTTCTGCCATGGTTAGAGCTGGGTCCGATGATTTTCTGAACAAAAGAGTACATACGTGTTCATAGAATTTCGTCAAAGAGATCATAAAAATGTTTTTTCACAAAAATCCAACTGTTCATTGAGAAGCACTGACGGTTCATCTCTATAATGGGCATATATCTCGATCTTCTCCTAAGTATTTAATAATAATCCTTTATTAGTCGTTCCAAATATGTTTGTTAAAATTGTACAGCTGTTATGGGTTCGACGTTTTAATTCTCATTTCCTATTTTTTTTACTTACGTGTGTCACTCTCCTATGCATGTACCGTGTTTCAACGTCACTTCTTTAGAGAAAATCCTTTTTTTTAAATTTCCACTACAATAGTGTACTGGAATCTTTCATTTAATGCGTAAATAGCCATGTCGTAGCCACAATCAAGTCCAAATCTGAAAGCAGGGTGCTTATTGAAGCACATACAGCATTCAGCACTGAAATGAATATTAAATAACAAATGTTTGCTGCTGATTGGGTTTGGACTTCCAGCCCACGACATGCCAACCAGGGACGCTAACCGCCGCTCCACATTGCACAGTGTACATCTCGCAGCAGTATTTATCGTGCTTTTACATTATTCACGCTTTGCATATAGCGCTAACGTCGGTGGTGGCACAGCGGCAGAAATTTCTTGCTCCGTTCACTGCAGCGCTGTTGTCATACTGTGTGCGCGATATTCTCTCGTTTAGCGGGGTCGGGTATAGAAGTGAGATATGCCTCTGTATCCGCTTAATGTTGCCTCGTTTGTTACTCCCTTTACCTCTATTATACAGTCGCATGAGCACAACCATTCTTTCTCTCTCTATGCTGGCATTTATAACTTGAAGGCCGTGTAAGCCAACGTGAGGAAATATGAAAAGCCAAGTCTCAGTACTGAATGTAAAGTATAATTTTCTCATTGGCGTTACCTAAAAATAGAAAAAAGTTATAAACTAATGAATTTTCAATTTAGGTGACACTGAAAGAGATTAGAATTTACGCATTCAATAGTGCACGCTCTAGTGAACTTTCCTGTTCTGTTAGTCGAAACTACTGAACATACGGTACATCTGAGATTCCTCCTGAACTACGTTTTCGGAAATAAAGTGTATTTTATCTTGTTTCCAAAATAAACAGTGCGATAATTCAGAAAACACCCAGTCTAAGCTCACAATTTTGCCAAATAAAAGTAACAATTCAACTGCGCTCATAATACAAAGAAGGACAGCACGAATAGTCACAGCCGGCAGCTCTGGCCGAGCGGTTCTAGGCGCTTCAGACAGGAACTGCGCTGCTGCTACGGTTGCAGGTTCTAATCCTGCCTCGGGCATGGATGTGTGTGATGTCCTTAGGTTAAGCTAGGTTGAAGTAGATCTAAGTCTAGGGGACTGATGACCTCAGATGTTAAGTACCATAGTCCTTACAAGGGAACCTCCCCATCGCACCCCCCTCAGATTTAGTTATACGTTTGCACAGTGGATAGGTCTTGAAAAACTGAACACAGATCAATTGAGGAAACGGGAAGAAGTTGTGTGGAACTGTGAAAAAATGAGCAATATATACAAACTGAGTAGTTCGTGGGAAGATAGGTAACATCAAGGAAACTAGAAGCGCAGGAGAGTCGTGGTCTCGTGGTAACGTGAGCAGCTGCGGAACGAACGGACTTTCGTTCAAATCCTCCATCGAGTGAAAAGTTTAATTTTTTATTTAAAGTTTATGTGACAAACTCTTATGTTTTATCACTTTTTTGGGAGTGATTATCACATTCACAAGAAAACGTAAATCGGGCAAGGTAGAAAAATCTTTTTACCCATTCGCCAAGTGTACAAGTTAGGTTGGTCGACAACATATTCCTGTCATGTGACGCACATGCCGTCGCCAGTGTCGTACAGAATATATCAGATGTGTTTTCCTGTGGAGGAATCGGTTGACCTATGACCTTGCGATCAAATGTTTTCGGTTCCCATTGGAGAGGCACGTCCTTTCGTCTACTAATCGCACGGTTTTGCGGTGCGGTCGCAAAACACAGACACAAAACTTATTACAGTGAACAGAGACGTCAATGAACGAACGGACAGATAATAACTATGCAAAAATAAAGAAAGTAAAATTTTCACTCGAGGGAAGACTTGAACCGAGGACCTCTCCTTCTGGATCTCCTCACGCTACCACGGGACCACGGTGCTCCTGAGCTGGCTGTCTCCATGATGTTGTCTATGTGGCCCATGGACTACTCGGTTTGTATATTTTGCTTATTTTTTCACAGTTCCACACAACTTCTTCCTGTTTTCTCAATTGATCTGTGTTCAGTTTATCAAGGCCTATCCACTGTGCCAACTTATAACTAAATCTGAGGGGGGTGCGATGGGGAGGTTCCCTTGTTAGAGCCATTTGAACCATTTGAATAGTCACAGGTGTGTTTGATTAATGGGAGAGCTCCACGGACTAAAATATGGATACTCAAAAAGTACATTATCGTGTCTAATAAGATGCAGGAACCCTGCAGTCAAAGCAGCTTCCAGTCGTATCGGCATGGATAAACACAGCTGATGTATGGTTTCTGAAGGGAATATTATATCATTCTTTATACGTGACTGTAGGCTTTCCCGGCGTAAACTGTTGATGAAGGTTTCTCGGGTCCCCAGCCGGGTGTTAGCGTTGATATATCGCGACGCTTCGGGTAGTGTCATACTACCCATCTTCTGGCGAATCTCGACACTTCGCCAGAAGGTGGGTAGAATGACGCTACCAGAAACGTCGCGATATTTCAACGCTACCAACCGGCTGGAGACCCGAGAAACCTTATATCATTCTTGTCGGAAAATAGCGGCAAATTTCGATAACAACGATGGAAGTGGATGACGATCACTTACTCTTCTCCCCGAAGTAGACTACAAAAATTCGGTAGTGTTGAGATATAATGCCTGTGTTAGCCAGAAGAGATACGAAAGTTCGCCCTCTTTCTCACAAAACCAATCCTGGACGATGCGACCTGTGTGAACATGGGCCCTGTCGTCTTGGAACACAGCATCACCATTGAGGAACAAACGTTGTACCATGGGATGGACCTGATCAGCCAAAATGGTCACATAATCTGTGGCAGTAATGCGACCTTGGACAGTAACCATGGCGCTCATGGAATACCACCATATGGGATCGACCTGGTCAGCCAACATGCTCACATAATCTGTGGCAGTAATGCGACCTTGGACAGTAACCATGGCGCTCATGGAATAACACGATGTGATTGCCCGCATCATCGCCGATCTCCCTTCATATTACGCTCTTGAGACATAAATTCTGCCAGAAGTTGGACACTGCTAAAACAAGACTCATCTCACCAAATGCCTTTCTTCTATCGCTCCATAGGCCAAGTATTACGGCTTCAGCACCGCCTGTTCCCGTTGCGGGCACTCGCATCACTGGAGTGTGCTTCGGGAATTTCAGCTCGCCCTGCAATTCCCTGCTTTTGGAGCCCAATTCCTATTGATTTGGAGATGATAGGATTCGCGATTGTGACATTCAGTTCAGTAGTGACTTTTGCAGCTGCCGTCCTGTTATTTTTCGTCACAATCCTCTTCAATGACCGTCTGTCACGGTCACTCAACACATAATTTCCTCCTCTTTGTGGGTTAGCGGATCATATTTTTTCGTTTTCCCTGTATACGTCATACATCCTTGATCCGGTGTCTCCTGAAGGCCAAACCCTTTCGCTACCTTCGTTACGAAAGCTTTTACATGCGAGGACCAACAATTTGTCCACGTTAAAATTCATTTAGCTCCACGTTATGTACTCACAACCACACTAATGGCCATTAAAATTGCTACACCAACAAGAAATGCAGGTGGTAAACGGGTATTCATTGGACAAATATATTATACTAGAACTGACATGTGATTACATTTTCACGCAATTTGGGTGCATAGATCCTGTGAAATCAGTACCCAGAACAACCACCTCCGGCCGTAATAACGGCCTTGATACGCCTGGGCATTGAGTCAAACAGAGCTTGGATGGCGTGTACAGCTTCAACACGATACCACAGTTGATCAAGAGTAGTGACTGGCGTATTGTGACGAGCCAGTTGCTCGGCCACCATGGACCAAACGTTTTCAATTGGTCAGAGATCTGGAGAATGTGCTGGCCAGGGCAGCAGTCGAACTTTTTCTGTATCCAGAAAGGCCCGTACAGGACCTGCAACATGCGGTCGTGCATTATCCTTCTGAAATGTAGTGTTTTGCAGGGATCGAATGAAGGGTAGAGCCACGGGTCGTAATACATCTGAAATGTAACGTCCACTGTTCAAAGTGCCGTCAATGCGAACAAGAGGTGACCTAGACGTGTAACCAATGGCACCCCATACCATCACGCCGGGTCATACGACAGTATGGCCATGACGAATACACGCTTCCAATGTGCGTTCACCGCGATGTCGCCAAACACGGATGCGACCATAATGATGCTGCAAACAGAACCTGGATTCATCCAAAAAATGACGTTTTTCCATTCGTGCATCGAGGTTCGTCGTTGAGTAGACCATCGCAGGCGCCCCTGCCTGTGATGCAGCGTCAAGGATAACCGCAACCATGGTCTCAGAGCTGATAGTCCATGCTGCTGCAAACGTCGTCGAACTGTTCGAGCAGATGGTTTTTGTCTTGCAAACGTCCCCATCAGTTGACTCAGGGATCGAGACGTGACTGCACGATCCGTTACAGCCATGCGGATAAGTATGCCTGTCATCTCGACTGCTAATGATACGAGGCCGTTGGGATCCAGCAAGGCGTTCCGTATTATCCTTCTGAACCCACCGATTCCATATTCTGCTAACAGTCAATGGATCTCGACCAACGCGAGCAGCAATGTCGCGATACGATATACCGTAATCGCGATAGGCTATGATCTGACCTTTATCAAAGACGGAAACGTGTTAGTATGCATTTCTCCTCCTTACATGAGGCATCACAACAACGTTTCACCAGGCAACGCCGGTCAACTGCTGTTTGTGTATGAGAAATCTGTTGGAAACTTTCCTCTTGACAGCACGTCGTAGTTCTTCCTGTCGGTTAAATTTTGCGTCTGTAGCACGTCATCTACGTGGTGTAGCAATTTTAATGGTCAGTAGTGTTCATAGAACAGTGTTATGACCACCTCTGACACGTGCAACTTATTGAGTGCAGTGCACAGGTGCCGTTCGAAGTCAAATACAACGGCATAGCGTGCAGGCTTGGTTAGCATCTGCATTTATGTTCATACATGCATTTCTTGTGGTGTTTCCATAGCTTTGTGCCACCCCTGTAGATGTACAATTTCTGCCACAGACCCACTTGGTGCAAGACATGGATTTATTTCTGAAATATGCACAACTAATTTCGAACCAGTATTGTTTATAAGAGTAATCATTAACTACGACCACTCCAATCATCGTGTCAGTTGTTGCGTTAAAGGTATTTTATCAATATTATTTAAGTCAAACCGGTTTCGCAAGACGTTATTCAGAAAAAAAAGTAAAAGGCATGAGACACAGAGATATTTCATTCAAATTTATTTGTTAAAAATCTTATTCATTCGTTGAACTTCTGTGACTGTATGAAATGCGCAGTGATGAAAAGAAGTGTGTTGCCAGTTGTAACGGTAGCGCAGACTATGTCCCAGTAACAGATTATACGATAAGCATCCGCACTAAGTTTCGTCACGTTAATAATACACATACGATAACTCGATAATGACTTGGTGCAGTTATGCTTATCGAACTGTTCAACAATATATATTCACACATCAAAGAAAGTTTGCATCAACCCGATTCCCAGAACTCCTGAATATAGACGTTCACTTTGGATATTGTATCACAGACACAGTACCTTTGACTGTTCAGAGATCTCACTAAACCCGCCCAAAGATGTAAACAACCATGTATGAGCAGCGCCTATTAGACGGAGGGGGTCTGACAGCCCATCAGTTCCAGTCATTCCACGAAGAAGGAGGTACACGGCTCTTGTTCTCTGTAGTTCAGCCATGCCTAGACAGCCATTACCGCGGTTCGATCGTATCCACATTGTTACTTTGTGTCAGGAAGGGCTATCAACAATGGAAGTGTCCAAGTGTCTCGGAGTGAACCAAAGCAATGTTGTTCGGGCATGGAGGAGATACAGATAGACAGGAACTGTTGATGACAAGCCTCACTCAGGCTGCCCAAGGGCAACTCCTGCAGCGGATGACCCCTACCTACGGATTATGGCTCGGAGGAACCCTGACAGCAACGCCACCACGTTGAATAATGCTTTTCGTGCAGCCACAGGACGTCGTGTTACGACCTAAACTCTGCGCAATAGGCTGCATGATGCGCAGCTTGTAGTGGGACTCGAAATTGAAGCGTCACCCATCCACCAGTGTCAGCCCAGTTTGCAGGTGAATATATGTTTAATTTAGTGTTTTGTTCATGTATTTTTGTAATACTTGTAATGGTTGTGAATTGTCTAAAGTTTTGTATTTGTTTTTTATGTTTCATGTACGGAGAGGGCGGCGCAACGAACGGAGACAGTATCTTCTCTGCCGGGACCAGAGAGAAAATTGCTGGCCATTATACGTCGCGGGTGGACAGCCAAAGAGCAACAGAATATCCTGAAACCGAGCTGTTGCGTTGGAAAAATAAGAATTTGTAATGTTTCTACAACAATGGCGTCATAGAAAGTTTAATCATGTTGTAAATGTTCGGTCCTATCTTGTCAAGGCTCAGGTTCACGTCTATATGTAGGAAGATGATAAACTAGTCGATGCTACTAAAGTTTAAATACGTGTTCCGAGTATTTATTTATGAAGAATTATGTTAGTGAATTACTAATTTATTTGACAAGATTATTAATTTTGACAACTTTCATCGTGACTTTGAGTCTCGAAGGTTTATTCAATGTGGTTCTAATATCTATTAAAGCAGATAACTTGCATTAATATAATTTCTGAGGAGAAACAAAACGACATCTAAATTGAAAAAGTTTGCGCAAACCAATTGGACTGAGTGACGTAATTCTGCGCATACGACTCAAATGATGATGTTTTACACTTTCGTTCAAGAACCATTCAGAGACAATTTAAAAAGAATTTAAATAATTTTGAAGTGTGTTGTAACTGACGTAGGTGACGAAGTCTGCACATGGTCATATGTCAAAAGAAAATCATTTATACAAAACTTACGTCGTTACACTACAAGCTTCACTTCCGATATCCATGGCGTGGTCCACCTTTGAAACCAGGACACCATGCACTGGGGTCAGGTGGGCCCAATAACATGCTGAATGGACCGCTCAGGATTGACATCACGTTCTCTTCACCGATGAGTGTCGCATATGCCTTCAACCAGACAATCGTCGGAAACGTGTTCGGGGGCAACCCGGTCAGGCTGAACGCCTTAGACACACTGTCCAGCGAGTGCAGTAAGGTTCCCTGCTGTTTTGGGGTGGCATTATGTGGGGCCGACTTACGTCGCTGGTGGTCATGGAAGGCGCCGTAATGGCTGAACGATACGTAAATGCCATCCTCCAACCGATAGTGCAACCATATCGGCAGCATATTGGCAAGGCACTCGTCTTCATGGACGACAATTCGCGCCCCCATCGTGCACATCTTGTGAATGACTCTCTTCAGCATAACAACATCCATCGAATGTCCTCCAGACATGAACCCTGTCTAATATGCCTGGGATAGATTGAAAAGGGCTGTTTATGGACGCCATGACCCATCAGCCACTCTGAGGCATCTACGCCGAATCGCCGTTGAGGAGTGGGACAATCTGGGCCAATAGGGTATTGATGAAATTGTGGCTAGTATGCCACGACGAATATACAGGGTGATTCAAAAAGAATACCACAACTTTAGGAATTTAAAACTCTGCAACGACAAAAGGCAGAGCTAAGCACTATCTGTCGGCGAATTAAGGGAGCTATAAAGTTTCATTAAGTTGTACATTTGTTCGCTTGAGGCGCTGTTGACTAGGCGTCAGCGTCAGTTGATGCTGAGATGGCGACCGCTCAACAGAAAGCTTTTTGTGTTATTGAGTACGGCAGAAGTGAATCGACAACAGTTGTTCAGCGTGCATTTCGAACGAAGTATGGTGTTAAACCTCCTGATAGGTGGTGTATTAAACGTTGGTACAAACAGTTTACTTCAACTACCCGAGGCGATGGATCGGCCGCCAGTCAGCCCGTGACAGAGCACTTCATCACTGGCCTCCAAGAAGCCCTGATCTTACCCCCTGCGATTTTTTCTTATGGGGGTATGTTAAGGATATGGTGTTTCGGCCACCTCTCCCAGCCACCATTGATGATTTGAAACGAGAAATAACAGCAGCTATCCGAACTGTTACGCCTGATATGCTACAGAGAGTGTGGAACGAGTTGGAGTATCGGGTTGATATTGCTCGAGTGTCTGGAGGGGGCCATATTGAACATCTCTGAAGTTGTTTTTGAATGAAAAAAACCTTTTTAAATACTCTTTGTAATGATGTATAACAGAAGGTTATATTACGTTTCTTTCATTAAATACACATTTTTAAATTTGTGGTATTCTTTTTGAATCACCCTGTATATATATATATATATATATATATATATATATATATATATATATATATATATATATATATATATATATATATATATATATATCAACCGGATTCATTACCACCAACACAGGAAGAAATCAAATGTCACATTAAAAACTTAAAAAATAATAGAACATCTGGCGAAGATGGCATTGTTGCAGAGCTATTAAAAAACCTAGGACCAAAGACGTTGCAAGAGCTCACAAAAATAATAACAAAAATATGGGAAACAGAAAAATTACCAGAGGATTGGAAATGTGCTCTTATTCACCCGTTACATAAAAAAGGAGACAGAACAAATGTCAATAACTACAGGGGAATCTCACTTTTACAAGTTACCTACAAAATTCTCTCAGCATGCCTGCTGAAAAGAACACAAGAGTAGCTGGAACGCCAAATTGGTGATTATCAAGCAGGCTTCCGCCCCGGTCGCTCATGCATAGAACAAATATTTAATTTAAAGACAATATTAAAACACAAAGCAATTAGAAATGCCCCCATAATTTGTACATCTGTAGATTTTAAGAAAGCCTATGACTCAATTGACCGGCAATCTTTGTTTAACATTTTAGAGGAACTTGGACTTGACTGCAAAACACTAAGGCTTATCAAAGAATCACTGACAGACACTGTATCTAAAGTTAAATTCAGGGGAGAAATCTCTGAACCTTTTCTCATAAAAACTGGAGTACGTCAAGGTGACGGGCTATCTCCACTTCTGTTTGATATAGTCCTGGATAAAGTCATTAAGGAATGGGAAAAAGAATTAAAAACTCAATCCTACTGGAAACCAATCCATCTTGGTAGAACCAAAGACAACGTGGAGATATCTTGTTTAGTATTCGCGGACGACTTGGCCATACTTGCAGATGATGAAGAAATCGCCACCAAACAAATAGAGATCCTTAAAGAATGCGCGGATAAAGTAGGTTCACAAATTTCGTTTCAAAAGACAGAATTTTTCTGTACGAAATTCCATATACACAGTTTGAACACAAAATATGGAAAAATAAATAGAGTAAAACATTTTAAATACCTAGGTGAAATTTTGGAGCCAACCGGAGGAGAGAAAGTTGCACAGAAGATCAGACAACAGAAAATGAAGAGAGCATATGGTATGACACATGAAATATACAATAAAAAATGCATCTCCTCGAACACAAAAATCAGACACTACTGCGCAGTAATTAAGCCAGCAGCACTATATGCTAGTGAAACGCTCACACTCCACACAAAATGTGATTTAGAAAAAATACTAAAAGAAGAACGCAAAATTATGAGAAAGATTTTAGGTCCAAAATTAACAGAAGAAGGATACCGGATACAATCAAGAAGAACCACAGAAACTATACCAAACCTGGCAGCAGACATAAGAAGGCGAAGATTAAAATTTTATGGACATGTCACTAGACTTCCCCCCACACGACTCACCAACAGAATTCTCACTTACATAGAAAAAGTCAAATCAACAACACCATGGATTAGCCAAGTAAAATTAGATTTACAAAAAGCAAATATTGAACTTAAAGATGTCAAAGATAGAAAAACTTTTAGAAATAAGGTGGAAAAGTGGATTGTATTGTCGGAGAAGGAAGCACTAAAGAGACCAGGAACAAAATGGACAGAAGAAAGAAAAAGAAAACATGGAGAACGAATGAAAGAAGTATGGAAGAAACGACGTCAGAAAGCTTTGCGTGATCCTTCTGGGTCCATTCGCGATAAGTAAGTATATATATATATATATATATATATATATATATATATATATATATATATGTGTATGTGTGTGTGTGTGTGTGTGTTTGTGTGTGTGTATATATAATCAGCTCAAGTAACCTCTCACGATCGTTTTGTATTAATTACCTAATTATGTCTTCAAGGGGCAATAGCCAAACGTTAACCCTTGAGAGAATATTTATATTTTCTACCCCTGGACGCTATATCTGTCATCTCCATTATTATATTCTGTCGTCACTATTATTCTATCGTTTCTGTTTCTAACTTCTACGGATCAGTGGCACAAACACCTCTGATATTGTTAATGAGCAATATTTACTTAGAATTTCGTAAAATTATCGTAATCTAAATTCAGTGTTCCTTCCGTAGGTATGGATCCCATAAATAACAAACTCTAATACCAAATCAGTAAAGAGTGTAACTATCACACTCACGTTTTAAAGAACATTGTCTCTTGATTCTGATAACATCTTATATTATGTAATAATCTTTCACTATAACTCTCACTCAAAATTTTCCCACTAGGCAAAGATCACGGTCTGGCACAATTTTAAATTTTCGTAAGTGACACTTTTCAAAGATGTTATGTCGTGATGATTTCTTGTAGTCAGAATGTTAATCAGTCACTCAGATTAAATACTCTTCCTTCGGTAGAGTGGGTTAATACCCTCTTCAAGTAAATATTTTGGAAATAAAATTCACAGTTCGGGTATATACATCTGTATTAATGTATCCGTCTGGATTTTTTATGTCACAACAGTTGTGTGCTGTTGGCGAAGACCACTTATCTCAAACGTTCACATTTAAATGCAATGTTCGTGGCTGAATACTACATTTTACGTAACAAAACATTTTTCATTTCAGTAATACTAACGTAATTTCACGTTTTAATAATAGGCACAGCAAACAGGCACAGTGAAGACCGCTTCTTCTCCAGATGCATGGCTGTCGGGTGAGTGACACTGCCGTCCGGCTTCTTAATTTGCAGCACCCGCACCGCGAACTCCGTCGCACATGTGTCTGCTTTCTCGCGACCGTGTAACAAACAAACACTATGTTATTCTATACAGTATTAATATCATTTAGTACATATCGTAGTTGCCGGCCGGAGTGGCCGTGCGGTTCTAGGCGCTACAGTCTGGAACCGCGAGACCGCTACGGTCGCAGGTTCGAATCCTGCCTCGGGCATGGATGTGTGTGATGTCCTTAGGTTAGTTAGGTTTAAGTAGTTCTAAGTTCTAGGGGACTGATGACCTCAGAAGTTGAGTCCCATAGTGCTCAGAGCCATTTGAACCATTTTGAACATATCGTAGTTGCGCTCGAGAGTCGGGGCTTTCTAATCATCTGTATAAATATCATCATACACTATTTGATTAATTTCTTTCCCATTAAAGCCATGACCAGTTTTAGTTATCTAGGCTCGTCTATAAACGGTTACACTCTCGTCTTTGGGTGATAACGATTCCTTGCACAATGCTCTGTGTTAACAATTTGGCGTCTACAACTATGCTGTGTTGTGCAGTGCAACAGGTATTACCTTGCTTTGGTTTACTTTCATTCGACTGGAATGCAATGAAATTGAACAGCAAATCAGTTCTCTTCTTACCGACGTGAAATGACAGGTACATAAAACGACTACTCGTACAACAAAGAAGCGGGAGCACGCACTGTGCAATGAAGCAGTCTAAATGTAGCAATCTCAAGGCCAGGGACGTAGCCAAAAAAAAAGGGGGGGGGGAGGAGGTCCAAGGGATCCGGACCCTTCCTGTCACCTAAATGAAAGTACACATAACGTCGCTGATTTTTAGTGAAAGATATTTTCATTTTCAGTCATACGAATAAAGGACACGCACTATCAAGCGATAGATTTGAACTGTCTGTACATCCATAGCACTAATGGCTATGGCTCATCCCTGTTTTATCAAGGAGAAATGCTTGACTTTGGTTGAGCTCAGTTGTAAATCAGTTTAGTTTTTACTTGCAGTTGAATTTAATACAGGTGCTACCGTTTAGTGTCTTTGTATTCCGTGCTGTTGTGACAGTTTCTAACTACGAACAAGTTTGTAACAAGAAAGAAGAGGAAAACCGATTTTGTTTCGTCTGCTGGCGTTATGGTAGGTTAAGAATATGCATTACTATAATAGCTAATTACGAAGTTTAAGGTTAGGAGTCGTTATGTTGAAGCTGGTAGAACTTTGGGGTTGCAGTATCTCAGTATTTCACAAAGCAGCGACGCGGTAAATTTTATAACAAATAAATTAAAGTGAGTGCACAAAAATACACTTGGATTTGAATGTGTCGCCAAAAAATTGCATTGTTCAACAAAAATATCACCTAAACGGCAATGGCTACTTCTCTTTAAAAATTTTGCTCAATATTCTATCATTAGTAGCCGAAATGGCAAAATATCATCCAATCTGGCCACCTGGGTGGTATGAGTTACGAAAACCAGTTCGGTTACAGGGTGATGGGGAGGGAGAAGTGGAGGGTGTTGTGGAGAGCGGAAGGGATATGTGATGACAGCACATTACATAGTTCGTTTCTAAAAGATTTTTTTCAGCGTGCTGCTTGAATTCGTAAGGGCCGACAGCGCCCCCTTTTGTCCAAAATCTATTTACGCTCTTGTAATACTATAATAACTGAAGGCAGCAGTTTCATGCTCAATTAAATGTTAAAATATGCACTCATTCATGCATTGTCAAATAATTAAACATGCATATGTAAGAGAAAAACATTCTGGCGGCAGGAAGGGCATCCGGCCATCCCTAACACTAACACTGCCAAATCCGTTGTAACCACGTCGACCCTGCTATCGCTGCGGGACTATGGCGTAAGCGGAAGAAAAGAAAGAAGACGTAAGACAAAAACATTCAGTGTCAGAATTCAGTCTTTTTTTGCGATGCATTTTATTTTATTTAAAAACTATGTATAACAATCAGTTTTTCCAAATTCTTCACCCACTTAGGACAGCTCTGCATGTTGAGCCGGTGAGCAAGCAATCCCTGGATCCAAGAGGCGAGGCAACCTCGACAGTCATTGTTAGTGGATTCTCATTTTCTGTTTGGGCTTATGCCGAGGTTGGTTCCTTACTATAGGCCGCAGCCAGCTTCTTCCGGACACCTTTCTTTCCTGACAGATTAAATTCCCTTAACGATGCAGCCCCTCTGATTAAATGGAAAGAGCTGCATCAAAGGTGAAGAGACGCTCATCTCTTCCGAAACTCCCTGCACTTAAAGCCGTATGACACATAAGTGATAATCCAAATGTTCCTAATTTAGCCTCATGCATTTGTTGCTGGGATGCTCTTTAATGCAGAGAATGATCTTTCTTACATTGCAAGAAGTGACAAATGCATACTTAAACGAGGAAATTTGGGAAATAATTGCAGATCGTTGGCAGTTTCGCCACCAAAAATTATTCTAGGTTCTCTGGCGAACACAGTTCTCTATATTCCAAAAGCCCTGTCGGTAATAATCACGGTGTGGCAAAAGATAAGCGCTCATGCATTCCTGATCATTTTCTCAGCTCAAATCCAGACTGAAAGAGAATGAGTCTAAAATGACCTTGAATGGTGAAGGGAGATTGGAACATCACAGCTTCTTAGTGGTTCGCGAATATACGGCACTGCTAAATGACGAGAATATTTCTCTGCTTGATGAAAACTCAGAGATAAATTTCGAATAAAATGGTTTATTGTTCTTTATGTAGATTTCCAGAATAACTGAGTGGTTGTAAAAATCCTCTTTAAAAAATCGGGCCCCTCGACTGTTTTTGACAAAAAATTCTGGCTACGTCCTTGCGAAGATGCCTGATATTTTTTGTCATCAACTGAATAAATATGTGATTTTGTAAAAGTAGCTATTTTATTTCAGTAGTATGCATGATTTTTTGATATTTTCGTAAGAGCCTGTTTCAGTATACATCTACGACTTAATCACTATTATTTTCAGATTGAATACGGTCTTCCCTGTTTTAAAACTGCATCAAACAGGATAACATTTTCGATGTTTGTCACGGCATCGCCTTTAGGAGATAAATACTAAACTCCGAGACTGAGACTGTGTCTTATATTAGCGAAGGTTCAGAGACTAAGATTTTTGAGACGAGGCCCGGAATAAAAAATGCATGAAAAAATACAGATCACTTGCGTGTGACAGGTCCAACCTGACGAGGGATTCCATAGTGTGATAGAGTGCGAAAGGTCAGCGCCACCTCAGAAACTTTCACTCCTACCTCCCTCTTAACTGACGAGCTTCGTTCATAGTCTCTTCTTCTGAAAGAAAAAGGTCATGTGTTTGTTTTATCAAGTACCACACCCGAACTCTTAAAAGTTGATAAAATTTTAAGTAGGATTAATTTACCCAACTCCCCCCATGAACCATGGACCTTGCCGTTGGTGGGGAGGCTTCCGTGCCTCAACGATACAGATGGCCGTACCGTAGGTGCAACCACAACGGAGGGGTATCTGTTGAGAGGCCAGACAAACGTGTGGTTCCTGAAGAGGGGCAGCAGCCATTTCAGTAGTTGCTGGGGCAACAGTCTGGATGATTGACTGATCTGGCCTTGTAACCCTAACCAAAACGGCCTTACTGTGCTGGTACTGCGAACGGCTGAAAGCAAGAAGAGAGTACAGCCGTACTTTTTCCGGAGGGCATGCAGCTTTACTGAATGGTTAAATGATGATGGCATCCTCTTGGGTAAAATATTCCGGAGGTAAAATATTCCCCCATCCAGATCTCCGGGCGAGGACTACTCAAGAGGATGTCGTTATCAGGAGAAAGAAAACTGGCGTTCTGCGGATCGGAGCGTGGAATGTCAGATCCCTTAATCGGGCAGGTAGGTTAGAAAACTTAAAAAGGGAAATGGATAGGTTAAGGTTAGATATAATGGGAATTAGTGAAGTTCGGTGGCAGGAGGAACAAGACTTTTGGTCAGCTGAATACAGGGTTATAAACACAAAATCAAATAGGGGAAATGCAGGAGTAGGTTCAATAATGAATAAAAAAATAGGAGTGCGGGTAAGCTACTACAAACAGCATAGTGAACGCATTATTGTGGCCAAGATAGACACGAAGCCCACATCTACTACAATAGTACAAGTTTATATACCAACTAGCTCTGCAGATGATGAAGAAATTGATGAAATGTATGATGAGATAAAAGAAATTATTCAGGTAGTGAAGGGAGACGAAAATTTAATAGTCATGGGTGACTGGAATTTGAGAATAGGAAAAGGGAGAGAAGGAAACATAGTAGGTGAATATGGATTGGGGGTAAGAAATGAAAGAGGAAGCCGCCTGGTAGAATTTCGCACAGAGCACAACTTAATCATAGCTAACACTTGGTTCAAGAATCATAAAAGAAGGTTGTACACATGGAAGAATCCTGGAAATACTAGAAGGTATCAGATAGATTATATAATGGTAAGACAGAGATTTAGGAACCAGGTATTAGATTTGTAAGACATTTCCAGGGGCAGATATGGACTCTGACCACAATCTATTGGTTATGAGCTGTAGATTAAAACTGAAGAAACTGCAAAAAGGTGGGAATTTAAGGAGATGGGGTCTGGACAAACTGATTAAACCAGAGGTTGTACAGAGTTTCAGGGAGAGCATAAGGGAACAATTGTCACAAATGGGGGAAAGAAATACAGTAGAAGAAGAGTGGGTAGCTCTGAGGGATGAAGTAGTGAAGGCAGCAGAGGATCAAGTAGGTAAAAAGACGAGGGCTAGTAGAAAGCCTTGGGTAACAGAAGAAATATTGAAATTAAATGATGAAAGGAGAAAATTTAAAAACGCAGTAAATGAAGCAGGCAAAAAGGAATACAAACGTTTCAAAAATGAGATCGACAGGAAGTGCAAAATGGCTAAGCAGGGATGGCTAGAGGACAAATGTAAGGATGTAGAGGCTTATCTCACTAGGGGTAAGATAGATACTACCTACACGAAAATTAAAGAGACCTTTGGAGAAAAGAGAATTATTCGCATGAATATCAAGAGCTCAGATGGAAATCCAGTTCTAAGCAAAGAAGGGAAAGCAGAAAGGTGGGTCTATACAAGGGCGATGTACTTGAGGACAATATTCTGGAAATGGAAGAGAATGTAGATGAAGACGAAATGGGAGATACAATACTGCGTGAAGAGTTTGACAGAGCACTGAAAGACCTGAGTCGAAACAAGGCCCCGGGAGTAGACAACATTCCATTGGAACTACTGACGGCCTTGGGAGAGCCAGTCCTGACAAAACTCTACCATCTGGTGAGCAAGATGTACGAGACAGGCGAAATACCCTCAGACTTCAAGAAGAATATAATAATTCCAATCCCAAAGAAAGCAGGTGTTGACAGATGTGAAAATTACCGAACAATCAGTTTAATAAGCCACAGCTGCAAAATACTAACGCGAATTCTTTACAGACGAATGGAAAAACTAGTAGAATCCAACCTTGGGGAAGATCAGTTTGGATTCCGTAGAAATATTGGAACACGTGAGGCAATACTGACCTTACGACTTATCTTAGAAGAAAGATTAAGGAAAGGCAAACCTACGTTTCTAGCATTTGTAGACTTAGAGAAAGCTTTTGACAATTTTGACTGGAATACTCTCTTTCAAATTCTAAAGGTTTCAGGGGTAAAATACAGGGAGCGAAAGGCTATTTACAATTTGTACAGAAACCAGATGGCAGTAATAAGAGTCGAGGGACATGAAAAGGAAGCAGCGGTTGGGAAGGGAGTGAGACAGGTTTGTAGCCTCTCGCCGATGTTATTCAATCTATATAGTGAGCAAGCAGTAAAGGAAACAAAACAAAAATTCGGAGTACGTATTAAAATCGATGGAGAAGAAATAAAAACTTTAAGGTTCGCCGATGACATTGTAATTCTGTCAGAGACAGCAAAGGACTTTGAAGAGCAGTTGAATGGAATGGACAGTGTCTTGAAAGGAGGATATAAGATAAGCGCCAACAAAAGCAAAACGAGGATAATGGAATGTGGTCGAATTAAGTCGGGTGATGCTGAGGGAATTAGATTAGGAAATGAGGCACTTAAAGTAGTAAAGGAGTTTTGCTATTTGGGGAGCAAAATAACTGATGATGGTCGTAGTAGAGAGGATATCAAGTGTAGATTGGCAATGCCAAGGAAAGCGTTTCTGAAGAAGAGAAATTTGATAACATCGACTATAGATTTAAGTGTCAGGAAGTCGTTTCTGAAAGTATTTGTATGGAACGTAGCCATGTATGGAAGAGAAACATGGACGATAACTAGTTTGGACAAGAAGAGAATAGAAACTTTCCAAATGTGGTGCTACAGAAGAATGCTGAAGGTTACTTGGGTAGGTCATATAACTAATGAGGAGGTACTGAATAGGATTGGGGAGAAGAGGAATTTGTGGCACAACTTGACAAGAAGAAGGAGCCGGTTGGTAGGACATGTTCTGTGGCATCAAGGGATCACAAAATGTAGCATTGGAGGGCAGTGTGGAGGGTAAAAACCATAGAGGGAGATCAAGAGATGAATACACTAAGCAGATTCAGAAGGACGTAGGTTGCGGTAAGTGCTGGGAGATGAAGAGGCTTGCACAGGATAGAGTAGCATGGAGAGCTGCATCAATCCAGTCTCAGGACTGAAGACCACAACAACAACAAATTTACCCAACGGCACGATGAGTCAGAATGGCCGAAACATGGCCAGAATTAAAAACCTCGGTCTCTAAGGACTGAAACCGATATAATGGCCATCTTGCTAATAACGAACCTGACACCAATACTGAAAAATTCTCAAAAGCAGTTCGAATATGCCGCACTCAATCTGATGGAAATAATTATTTTGACGCTGATTAATATTTAATTTCGATCATGCATATTACTTGACGTAAAAATTGGAACAGTCAAAATTATGGGCGCAGTACAGCAGGTAGAATAACAAAAATACGAAATTTTTCTCTTGGATCAATTTCTTTTCTTTTGATTTCCAGTGCAATAGAACAGCCACTTCATCGTTGCCGTCAAGTATGTCTGGATGTACTGAATCGCTCTTCCTTTACATTGTTGTTAGGTGTGCACTTGGAGGATGAAACATCCCCAAATATGAAGTACCAGTACCCAGTTTATCCGAAGCTAGGGAAATCAGCAGGTCTGTGATTCGACATAGTTGCTCGGCTCTCACTCGTTTTAATCTTTCGAATAATTCTTCAAATTCTTTTTTTGGTGGGCCTGATAATTTCTCCCTGTTCTTGCAGCAATAGGAAACGATACCTTACTATTCAGCTGGTTATCGAACTTCTTACAAAATGATGATACCACTCTGTTCCCTCCAGATACTTTGCCTAGAGCCTTCTAAATAAAGTTGAAACAATCTGACTCCATAGTGACTGGCACTGTACAGGAACGTCCACACTTTTCTATCAAGCAGTTTTCAAGACTGCTAACAGTCACGTGCAGTTTCCGTAGCAACATGAAACTTTCTCTCGTTGTAGTCTATAGACACTAAATGAAACGGAAATTAACATTAACCCTGTGGTACAGTTGTCCATTGCAGTGGAAAGCTGTTAATGTCTCTTCTTTGGCGTTTGTAATCAGTCCCGAGGCTGCAAATACACGCAGGGCACAGCATCAGTAGCGAGAATCCACTGAAGTGAACTGCGTGCATTTGCAGCCTCAGGACTCGTTACAAATGCCAAAGAAGCGACGTTAGCAACCTCCTACTGCAGTGGACAACTACACTACGGGGTTAATGTGTGGGATTAATTCCACATCATAATACTCCACGTTTAATCCAATTTTTCTGTTCTTCTTTCTCAATAGTTATAAATTCTTTTGTTTAATATTTGCACATAACAAAATGCTACCTACCAACGATATTATTGCACTTGGCCATCCATGATTGTTGTCGGTACCAAGCGCTAACGTTACAGGAAACAAATACACTGGTGAATAAGAAAAAGGCATGGCACAGTCAATGATTTTACGTCAGTTATGGCTGTTCTGTCACATGGTTCAGCGTCTCCTCGTGAAATATCGTCGGTAATGCAGTACGGCGTTATCCATAACCATGGGTACCATCGGAGTGTAATGCAGAGATGGATGTCGAGATATTCAGGTGAAAAAGATCTTATGTTCGAAGTTTTACAGTTCTGCCAGGAAGAAAAAAAGGAAGGCAGAATCTGGTAATGACATGTCTACAGCAAGTAAGCTTGCGAGAGACAAAAACGGTGAGAAAGATACAAAGAACACTAAAATATATTTCAAAAGACTTTACGAAAGCGGAAGAAACTGGGGAAAAAACTAGAACACCTAAAACTCTTCTAGATCACTTCGACAAAGCATTTATTCGCGGAAAATTTTTGGAGTCTCATCCGCAGAAGAAAACTATTGACATGGGATTTCAGATCGATTCCGTATTTATGGATTTCCAGAAGGCTTTTGACGCTATACCACACAAGCGGCTTATAGTGAAACTGCGTGCTTATGTAATATCGTCTCAGTTATGTGACTGGATTTGTGGCTTCCTGTCAGAGAGGTCACAGTTCGTAGTAATTGACGGAAAGTCATCGAGTAAAACAGAAGTGATTTCTGGCGATACCCTTGGTAGTGTTATAGGCCCTTTGCTGTTCCTTATCTACATAAACGATTTGGGAGACAATCTGAGCAGCTGTCTTAGATTACAGATGACACTGTCGTTTATCGACTAAAATAAGTCATGAGAAGAACAAAACAAATTCCAAAACGATTTTGAAAAGATATCTGTGTGGTGCGAAAATTGACAGTTGACCCTAAATAACAAAAAGTGTGAGGTCACCCACATGAGTGCTAAAAGGAATCCGTTAAACTTCGGTTACTCGATAAATCAGTCAAAGCTAAAAGCTGTAAATTCAACTAAATACCTAGGTATTACAATTACGAACAACTTAAATTGGAAGGAACAAATGGGAAATGTTGTGGGGAAGGCTAACGAAAACTGCGTTTTATTGGCAGGACACTTAGAAAATGTAAGAGACCTACTAAGGAGACTGCCTACACTACCCTTGTCCGTGCTGCTTTAGAATACTGCTGCGCGGTGTGAGATCCTTACCAGATAGAACTGACGATCTACATCGAAAAAGTTCAAAGAAAGGCAGCACGTTTTATATTATTGCGAAATATGGAAGAGAGTGTCACTAATATGATACAGGATTTGGGTTGGACATCATTGAAAGAAAGGCGTTTTTCATCTGCTACGGAATCTTCTCACGAAATTCCAGTCACCAACTCTCTCCTCAGAATGCGAAAATATTTTGTTGGCACCGACCTACATAGGGAGAAATTACTGCCACGATAAAATAAGGGAAATCAGAACTCGCACGCTATGCTATACGAAATTGGAATAATAGAGAACCGTGAAGGTGGTTCGATGAACCCTCTGCCAGGCACTTAAATGTGATTTGCTGAGTATCGATGTAGATGTAGATGTAGAAGGCAATCCCTACGTTGACAAAACTGCCCATATTTTCAAAAACAGATAAATTTTCACGAGGGGATGGAAACATTTCGAAAAATTTTGATGGAGATGGGATTTTATTTGAAAAATGAAGAGAACTACGGTAACACAACGTATCACCATTGTTGAAAAGTATGCAGAATACTAGAGAGCCATCAGAAATAATGCAAAGGGACCAAATAACCCGATGTCACTTAAGGGCGAAACGTGGGTACGTACGAATTGTACCATGAATGTCTAACAGCAGTGCAGGCCAAAGAGCTGAAGGAGCAAGCGAGTTTCACAGAGAGAGTAGAGATAGTTTATGATTCGAAATATAAATCACAAGATTATCACGATGATACGAAGGGGTATAATTCAAATGTTCAAATGTGTGTGAAATCCTATGGGACTTAACTAAATGGTTCAAATGGCTCTGAGCACTATGGGACTTAACTTCTGAGGTCATCAGTCCCACTAACCTAAGGACATCACACACATCCATGCCCGAGACAGGATTCGAACCTGCGTCCGTAGCGGTCGCGCGGTTCCAGACTGTAGCACCTAGGACCGCTCGGTCACTCCGGCCGGTCTGGGACTTAACTGCTAAGGTCATCAGTCCCTAAGCTTACACTCTACTTAACCTAAATTATTCTGAGGACAAAAACACACACCCATGCCGGAGGGAGGACTCTAACCTCCTCCAGGACCAGCCGCACAGTCCGTGACTGCAGCTCCCATGACCGCTCGGCTAATCCCTCAGAAGAGGGTGATTTCTAGCACCCCCCCCTGGTAACAGTGTTGTTCTTAATAACGCACTGCATCATAGTTTTCAGACAAAGTGCCAATGAGTGCAACACGCAAAAAGGAATGGATCATTGAGAACAAATTCAGTTTTGAACCGAGCTTATCAAGAAATGATCGTTTACAAGATGTGCGTTATAACCAGCTAAAGCCAATTTTTAAAACAGAAGCACCCACCATACCACTGTGGTTGAAGCCTATAGAGCTAATCTGCAAAACGTTGGAACAAAAAACTGCAGAAAAGTGTTTCTTCTATTAATTTAATCACCCTAAAGCAAAGAAACAAAGATTCTCCATCTGACAGGATCAAGTACGAGTGATTAAAAGCTTGTGAACATGTATAAGGAATTGGGATTGAATATTGGCGCAGAGAGAATATAATAGACAACAGATAATATAATAGACAATGTGATAATCAGTGTTGAAAATATAATAAAAGATAGAGAATATAATAATCAAAGTTGGTCTGAAGAGTGAGGATGAGTATGCAGCTCATGACGAGGACTGTGATAAGGAAGCGTATGCGGCGGATGAAATTGGAACGGATCCCAGCGAAAGAGATGCAGCATATGAAGAGCTTGTCGTGTACGCCTTATGTGATGGACCGTCCTCTTCATAACTCTAATCACCATGCCTTCCGTTGCGCAACTGCAGCTGTAATGTCTTTCCTCCTCCCCCCCCCCTTCCCCCTCAATCCTGATTACCCGCTGACTCGTGATAAGCCTACCGAAGCGACTAACACATAGAATATAATTATGCTGTCGACAGCGATTAATTTCCAACATTTTTAAATCCAGGCTAAATTTTACTCTTTGTAATCGACTTTCACAAAATCTCAAATAAAGTATTGCAGCAACGATTTAAAAATTATTAACTAGTAGCAAGGTTTTACTATTGATTCACGTAGAAAATGGTTCATAGTTTATCGGAAATACGGACGCTGCAGAGAAATATGGTTAATTACACTCGGCGGTACAAGAGGCGATGGAAGGTATGTGAGCAGAAACTTTACCATCTTTGATAATCAATATTTTGGTAAACAAAAATTTTAGTTACCATTGATGCGTATTTACTGCTCGAAGCGACCAGTATATAGGTCTAAATAGTGTCGATGCCGCCGAATTCCAGGCCGAACAACGGCTACTAATGTGCCTGGTGAGACTGGCTCCACCACCAGAGCCGTACCAAGTGGATGGCGAGATATATGGCCGCGAAAGCCGCAGGCACAGAGGGGGAGCAAAAAGCAACAAGGTTTAACAATTAACCGGGAGAGGTACATGAGTTACTCCACAATTCTTTTCCTATCTTCTGCCTATGGCAAGAAGCCTTTCCTCCCATCTGCGTCTGTAAGCTCATTCTGTCATCACGGTGTCATTTGGTCCAAGAACCATAATAAACGAACAGATGTCTATCGCTAACATGGCTCTGTCACAGCAGTACCCTTGGTTCACAGAGCTGCCCCGTACAGAGATCATGTTCAGCAAATCATGATTCCTCGGGGCCCGGGAGCCGCATCTCGATTACAGACAACGCTCGCATTAGAATCACTGACGTACTGAACTCAATATCTTTCCAACTCTCTTCGGATCGGGAAACTAATAAATGCCATATAAAGTCACAAAATAATCCCGGACGATGGATTCAAGCTAAATGCCTTATCTACCATCAGTTCATCCTGTGGTGTCACCGCCAGACACCACACTTGCTAGGTGGTAGCTTTTAAATCGGCCGCGGTCCGGTAGTATACGTCGGACCCGCGTGTCGCCACTGTCAGTGATCGCAGACCGAGCGCCACCACACGGCAGGTCTAGAGAGACGTACTAGCACTCGCCCCAGTTGTACAGCCGACTTTGCTAGCGATGCTACTCTGACGAAGACTCTCTCAGTTGCCGAGACGATAGTTAGCATAGCCTTCAGCTACAATTGCTACGACCTTGCAAGGCGCCATAACCCTTTGCTATATATATGGTGGTTATAACATGTATCATCAAGAGTGATGTTCTACAATTATGGATTAAAGTTAAGTATTCCAGAAGCTACGTACTTTTCTTTATAGCATTCATTACGTATCCTGTTTCAGACCTCACGCCAGCCTGCGTGAGTTTAAGCGCGTGCCTTTCGGCTTCCTCTCATTGTGTCTAGGCTGTCTTGTCTAGACACAACATTTTTGGCGACGAGCTAAATCGCGTTTGTACTAATTGATCTTGCCTTAATTTAGTTGTGTCATGGCTTCGCCACAATCTCCAGATGTACTGTCCGAATTTTATCGCTTGCAGAATCAGCAGACGCATGCGTTATTGGATGCCCTTGGACAGCTCGTCCAGGGTCAACGTGCAACGCAGAACGATGCGGCAGCCGCCGCTCCACCGCTACCGCAGCCACAACATGCAGTTGCACCACCTTTTCGTCATTTCGATGCGGCACTGGAAAGTTGGACGGAGTGGTCACGCCAATTTGGATTCCATCTCGCCGCCTACAGAATTCAAGGTAACGAGCGGCAGCCTCACTTATTGGCGTGTGTAGGGGTGCAGGCGTACCGAGTTTCCCCGACGCGACGTAGCAACTCTGTCCTACGAAGAAATTTTGTCTGCATTGGATGCATATTTCAAGGAATCAGTCAATGTAGTTGCAAAAAGGTATATGTTCTTTCGTACAAAACGTACGGCCGGTCAAACTAATCGGGAGTGGGTTGCAACTTTGCAAGGTGTTACTAGGGATTGTGCTTTTGAGTGTGAATGTGGACTCCCTTATTCAGATACTATGGTGCGTGATGCAATTGCACAGAACGTTTCTGATGTTCGTATACGGGAGCAAATTTTGAAACTAGTCAATCCCTCCCTTCAACAAGTGATAGACATATTGGATAGGCAAGACACGCTTGACTTTGCTCAGGAATCATTTGAAACTTCGCCAGCTGTGTGTCACATTAACCGGCCCGCCGGGCGAGCTGCACAGAACTGTAAACAGCCCTCGCGCCTGTCCGCGCAGCCACGTGTGCCGCATAAGCAGACAAATGCAGTGCTAAAATCATGCCCGCAGTGTGCTACTAGACATTCGCGTGAGAACTGCCCGTCACGCCAAGCTATTTGCTTTTTCTGTAATAAAAAAGGACATGTTCAGAGTGTTTGCCAGAAAAAGCTCAGATCCGACACTCACAACCATACCAGGCCCTTTGCTTTGCGCCGGAATCGGAATCGAACCAAGAATACTCAGGCTCGTGAACCTTCGCCCATGGAAATTCATGTCGTTAATTCCACTCCGCCCAGTGCCACTCTCTCTAACAGTGACTGTGTGCATCCCACAAAAAGTGTGCGTCGACGTCGCCGGAAATCACGTCAATTAGCAAGTGATTCTGTACCAGTGTCTGTTCAAATTGCACGAGACAGTCGCTCTTGTCGTCAGCAGGACAATAAACTTTTTGTAGACTTGGACATTGATGGCAACGTGATCCCATTCCAGCTCGATACCGGAGCTGCAGTTTCATTGATCAATAAAGACACGTACAAACAACTGGGCACACCTCCCTTGCATGCCGCAAATGTTAAACTAACTAGTTATTCAGGACAGCATATCCCAGTGTTAGGACAGTGCAGCCTTCTTGCAACATACAAGGGACAAACGAAACTTGCGTCTTTTTACGTCCTTCGTTCTTCTTCTGCTGTGAACTTGTTTGGTTTAGATTTAGTTCAGTTTTTTAACTTTTCTATAGTCAATCAGGTCCTATCAGTGAACCAGCCTGTGCCTTCAGCCAGTGTTTCTCGTCTATGTGAAGAATTTGCAGACATTTTTGAATCGGGCCTTGGTTGCGCTCAGAACTATGAAGTGCATTTGGAACTGAAAGTAAACGCGCAACCAAAATTTTTCAGAGCGCGCAATGTTCCCCACGCATTGCATGATGAGGTAGCAAGAACATTAAACGATTTGGAATCACAAGGTGTGATAGAACGTGTGCAGGCTTCTCTCTGGGCATCACCCTTAGTAATTTTGCCGAAACCTTCCAGTAAATTGAGACTTTGTGTGGACTTCAAAGCTACGGTGAATCCACAATTAGTGATTGCAACTTTTCCTTTACCCCGCCCGGAAGATCTTTTTGACAAACTGTGCCTGGGTAAATATTTTTCGAAGTTGGACCTAGCAGATGCGTACTTGCAAATACTAGTGGACGAAGAATCCCAGCGCGTGTTGGTGGTTAACACACATCTTGGTTGGTACCGATTCAAAAGACTGCCATTCGGGTGTGCATCCGCCCCTGCATTGTTTCAGCAATATCTACAAACTGTTTGTGCGTCGGTCCCTACTGCAGCAAACTATCTGGACGATATTGCGATCTCTGGAAAGACAGAAGAAGAACATTTAGCCAATCTCAGAACATTATTTCAGGTCTTGCGACAAAATGGTCTTCGCTTGCGGAAGGACAAATGTGTGTTTTTTGCTCGTGATTTACCGTATCTGGGACATGTAATACGTGCACAAGGCATACATCCAAGTCCAGAGCACCTCCGTGCAATACAAGACTTGCCTTTGCCGCAGAATTTGAAGCAGCTACAGAGTGTGCTGGGAAAAATACATTATTATAACACGTATATCCCACATGCCTTTTCCATTTCAACTCCACTTCATCGCTTATGCCGTAAAGGTGTTTCGTTCGTCTGGACGACGGGTTGGGAACGCGCCTTTCGCCAGTTGAAATCGGCGTTGCTTTCAAATACTTGCCTTACGCCATTTGATCCCCAGAAACCTCATTTGTTGATGGTAGATGCATCAGATTTCGGGATCGGTACTGTGCTTGCGCACAAAGATGGATCACATGATCGCCCTATTGCCTTTGCGTCCAAATTGCTCTCGTCTGCGCAAAGAAATTATTCACAGATCGAGAAAGAAGCTTTGGCTCTCGTCTTTGGTGTTACAAAGTTTCATGATTTCTTGTATGGTCGTCACTTTACCATCATCACAGACCACAAACCTTTGACGTCACTTTTTCATCCGAACAAGCCTGTACCTCCACGTACAGCGCAGAAATTCATTCGCTGGTCTATTTTCCTCTCGCAGTACCGCTACGATATCTTGTATCGGTCCGCTGCTAACCATGGAAACGCCGATGCGTTGTCCCGTTTGCCTGCTGCTGAGGATAGAGCATTCGATTCTTCGGAACTGGCTTGCATGTTCATTGATTCGGAAACCGATGACGTGGTCGAATCGTTTCCGATTGATTTTCGTCGTGTAGCTACAGCCACAGCTGCTGACCCTGTCCTTGCTACCGTTTTGCGTTTTGTTGCTACGCAATGGCCCTTGTCGAAAACACGGATCGAGGATCCGTTGGTTCGCCGATTTTTTGCTCACAAGGAGAGACTATTTGTACGACGTGGTGTTTTGTTGTGGCGTTCTGATAATGATCAGTCCAGGGTCGTGGTCCCACGTTCGTTACAGTCCTCTGTCTTACGGCTTCTCCACCAAGGACATTGGGGTATAGTGAGAACGAAACAACTTGCTCGTCAGCACTGTACTTGGTTCGGAATCGATGCTGCGATTACGAATATGTGCTCTTCTTGCATGGCGTGTGCCGAACAACAATCCGCACCGCCGCGGAAATTCTTTGCATGGCCGAAAGCCACTTCCCCTTGGCACCGCCTACACATCGATTTTTCTGGTCCATTCTGGAATGCTCGATGGTTGGTTGTTGTCGATTCCTTCAGTAATTTTCCTTTTGTTGTCCGGATGTCTTCCACGACGTCCTCTGCCACCTTCCAAGCGTTATCTGCTATCTTTTGTATTGAAGGTCTTCCACAGACTCTTGTTTCCGACAATGGCCCACAATTCATGTCCGCAGAATTTCAGTCATTCTGCCAGGCCAATGGTATTCAACATCTGACATCCGCGCCGTTTTCGCCTCAGTCAAACGGTGCCGCTGAACGATTGGTCTGGACTTTCAAGTCACAGATGTTGAAGTTGAAAGACTCGCATTCTCGGGAGGACGCGTTATTGCTCTTCTTGTCTTCGTATCGCTCTCAGCCCCGAGATGGTCGCTCGCCGGCTGAGTTGCTCCACGGTCGTCCTCATCGAACCTTGATGTTTTTGCTGCATCCGCCGCATCAGGTTCCTGTGCAGCGGCAAACGCCTGCTTTTGCTCCAGGCGACGTTGTATACTATCGCAACTATCGAGGTTCACGGCGTTGGCTCGCGGGGCGCATTCTTCGCTGCCTCGGCCGCGCTATGTATCTGGTTTTGGGGGCCACTGGTGAGGTGCGTCGGCATCTCAATCAGCTGCGCCTCTGTCGTCGCACGGGTTCTGCCGCTCCCCGTCTGCTTTTAGCGACGGTGACGTCCGGTCAGCGCTCTGGGGACCCATCTACTGGCTCGCCTCATCCCCAGGTGTTACCGACGCTGCCTTCCATTTTGCCCCATGGCGACGCGCCGCCGCCGCCGCCGCCGCCGCCGCCTGTTCTCCCGCCGGCGCCGCCCGCAGTGGACGCTTCGCTGCAGCCGCCAGGCGCCTCCCTGGGTCACGCGCCACCGATCGCTTCCCGTGACCAGCTGTCCTCCGACATGGAACTCTTGCCCGCTCCGGACCACATGTCGTCTACGCCCGTCGGGTACCCCGACGCGATGGAGGTCGACCCTTCGGCCTCTCCTGTCTCTCTACGGGCGCATACACCGCATGTTACGTGCACCCTGGACTAGGTTTTCAGGCGTTTCCTAGATCCCCTCGGACCGAATGGCCGGGTGCGGGTGGCACAGCCCCGCCTGTTGTTAGGCTCCCCACCTCGTCGCATACGTCAACATGGGGTCCTCCCCACGGCGGGCGGAAGCCTTATAACACAACCGTTCGCCGATTTGCGGGGGAGGAATGTGGTGTCACCGCCAGACACCACACTTGCTAGGTGGTAGCTTTTAAATCGGCCGCGGTCCGGTAGTATACGTCGGACGCGCGTGTCGCCACTGTCAGTGATCGCAGACCGAGCGCCACCACACGGCAGGTCTAGAGAGACGTACTAGCACTCGCCCCAGTTGTACAGCCGACTTTGCTAGCGATGCTACACTGACGAAGACTCTCTCAGTTGCCGAGACGATAGTTAGCATAGCCTTCAGCTACAATTGCTACGACCTAGCAAGGCGCCATAATCCTTTGCTATATATATGGTGGTTATAACATGTATCACCAAGAGCGATGTTCTACAATTATGGATTAAAGTTAAGTATTCCAGAAGCTACGTACTTTTCTTTATAGCATTCATTACGTATCCTGTTTCAGACCTCACGCCATCCTGCGTGAGTTTAAGAGCGTGCCTTTCGGCTTCCACTCATTGTGTCTAGGCTGTCTTGTCTAGACACAACACATCCTTTACTCATTTACGGCAGCATTTCTACTGTAAATGAGTATCGGTTCGTTCTAAATGAGCTGCTGGTAGATACGGAGATTTAGTTTGAATCACTCGTCCAGAATTATTTTCTGAGTTTATGTGGCGGTTATCGCAAAAAAGCCAATCGAGAAATAGTTTGTTCTGTGAGGGCAAGTATTAAAGACTGAAGACTTACAAGGAAAACGCAACGATTCCAGTGATATAGTGAATAATTAATTTGAATCTTGACTTATTAAAACAGTGTTAAAAGTCAACGAAAGGAAAGAAATCGTAATAATGACCGAATTGTATACACGAAACAGCTTCAAAAAATTACAGAAAGAAGAGCGACATGTTTCCTACGATTATCTGTTCAGGTGCTCTATGTATGTGTGAAAGTTGTTCCACACCTATTCCGTACAGCTTCGCCTAACGAAAGTGTGCTGCATAACACATTTCGCGTCAGATAATTTCTTTTTTA
Source organism: Schistocerca americana (assembly GCF_021461395.2). Lineage (NCBI taxonomy): Eukaryota > Metazoa > Arthropoda > Insecta > Orthoptera > Acrididae > Schistocerca > Schistocerca americana. The sequence goes on from NC_060126.1 coordinate 222,686,797, forward strand.
AGCAGACGAAGATACTACAACATGTATTGAACGTAGTAATGTATATTGCCCTAAGTGACCTACACTGCTGTGTGAGTTTAGGTATGTTATTTATTGTGACTTCCAGATCCTTACTAAACAGTTCAACAGCGTCTACAAGTGAAGGAAAAATGTGTCTGAAGATCAGAGAAACTGGTATACTATAGAAAGTTTGAAAAAAAAAAAACACAACTCGTTACGTAGTTATTCATGAGCACACTTCGTCCGAAGCGAAAGTATCTCAGGTAAGCGTAAAGGGTCCACAACAGTAGAAATCAGCGCCAAGGTATGTAATGTTTTTGAGCCTCTGAGACCGTTCGTCCACGACACTTTTGCACAAGGAGATACATCGCTATAAAATTGCTATTGAATTTAGGAACACTTTGAAATAGTCCGTGCCAGCTATAAATAAGGATAACTGAACAGTAAAAAATAATCATACCGCGAAAAGAAACGGAAAGATTTGCTTGACTACGTGATCGATGGTTAAACACTGGTCTAAGTCATTACCACCATCTTTCTAGAAATACACTACTGGTCATTAAATTGCTACATCAAGAAGACCCGGGTTCGATTCCCGGCGGGGTCAGGGATTTTCTCTGCCTCGTGATGGCTGGGTGTTGTGTGATGTCCTTAGGTTAGTTAGGTTTAAGTAGTTCTAAGTTCTAGGGGACTGATGACCATAGATGTTAAGTCCCATAGTACTCAGAGCCATCAAGAAGAAATGCAGATTATAAACGGGTATTCATTGGACAAATATATTATACTAGAACTGACATGTGATTACATTTTCACGCAATTTGGGTGCATAGATCCTGAGAAATCAGTACCCAGAAAAACCACCTCTGCCCGTAATAACGGCCTTGATACGCCTGGGCATTGAGTCAAACAGAGCTTGGATGGCGTGTACAGGTACAGCTGCCCATGCAGCTTCAACACGATACCACAGTTGATCAAGAGTAGTGACTGGCGTATTGTGACGAGCCAGTTGCTCGGCCACCATTGACCAGACGTTTTCAATTGGTGAGAGATCTGGAGATTGTGCTGGCCAGGGCAGCAGTCGAATATTTTCTGTATCCAGGATGGCCCGTACAGGACCTGCAACATGCGGTCGTGCATTATCCTGCTGAAATGTAGGGTTTCGCAGGGATCGTATGAAGGGTAGAGCCACGGGTCGTAACACATCTGAAATGTAACGTCCACTGTTCAAAGTGCCGTCAATGCGAACAAGAGGTGACCGAGACGTGTAACTAATGGCACCCCATACCATCACGCCGGGTGATAAGCCAGTATGGCGATGACGAATACACGCTTCCAATGTGCGTTCACCGCGATGTCGCCAAACACGGATGCGACCATCATGATGCTGTACACAGAACCTGGATTCATCCGAAAAAATGACGTTTTGCCATTCGTGCACCCAGGTTCGTCGTTGAGTTCACCATCGCAGGCGGTCCTGTCAGTGATGCAGCTTCAAGGATAACCTCAGCCATGGTCTCCGAGCTGATAGTCCATGCTGCTCCAAACGTCGTCGAACTGTTCATGCAGATGGTTGTTGTCTTGCAAACGTCCCCATCTGTTGACTCAGGGATCGAGACGTGGCTGCACGATCCGTTACAGCCATGCGGATAAGATGCCTGTCATCTCGACTGCTAGTGATACGAGGCCGTTGGGATCCAGCACGGAACCTACCGATTCCATGTATTGGATCTCGACCCACACGAGCAGCAATGTCGCGATACGATATACCGCAATCGCTATAGGCTACAATCCGACCTTTATCAAAGTCGGAAACGTGATGGTACGCATTTCTCCTCCTTACACTAGGCATCAAAACAACGTTTCACCAGGCAACGCCGGTCAACTGCTGTTTTTGTGTGAGAAATCGGTTGGAAAATTTCCTCATGTCAGCACGTTGTAGATGTCGCCACCGGCGCCAACCTTCTATGAATGCTTTGAAAAGCTAATCATTTGCATATCACAGCATCATCTTCCCGTCGGTTAAATTTCGCGTCTGTAGCACGTCATCTTCGTGATGTAGCAATTTTAATGGCCAGTAGCGTGCCTGTCCGGAAATACTTAAGTTATTACGTAAATTTAGCAGTGGATGATACGGACCATAGGCAGGGATTCACAGAAAGCAGTGGGAAGTGTAATTCACCGACGAAAAAGAACGCTTACAACAACCGTGGTGATCCGGGTCTTGGCATGGAAGCAACGAGGCGTTGGTAGGTCGCTGGAGCTAGTTGGCACCACATCTGCACACGAAAACCATCTAATTCCCGTAAATTCCTGGGAGGGGGGCGATGGGCACTGACGCCACGTTCAATAACATCCCAGATATTTTCGATCTGGTTCAGACATAGCTAGTTGGGGAGCCGGCACGTCAATTAGAACTCGGCAATGTGGTCCTCGAACCATTCTATCACACTTCTTGCCTTGTGACATGCCGCATTATATTGTTGAAAAATATCACTGCCGTCGGGAAACGTGATAGTCATGAAGAGGTGTACGTGATCTGTACCCAGTGCCTTGCACGAGGTTCACTGGACCCATGGATGCCCTCGTGAATGTTCCCCAGAGTAACATGGAACCGCCACCAGCTCGTTTCCGTCCCGCAGCACAGGTGTCAAGAAGTTGTTCCCCTGGAAGACGAAGGATTCGCGCCCTCTCATCGTCATGATGAATATAGTATCGTGATTAATCGGACCCTGCAACGCTCTGCCACTGCGCCAACGTCCATTGCCGATGGCCACATGCCAATTTCAGTCGTAGTTGCCAATGTCGTGGTGCGAATATTGGCACATGCATGGATCGTCGGCTACGGAGGTCCATCGTTAGGAGTGTACGGTGCACTGTTTGTTCAGACACATTCGCACTCTGTCCAGTATTAAAGTGTGATGTTAGTTCTGCCACAGTTTGCCGCCTATCCTGTTTTACCAGTCTGCACAGCCTACAACGACCGACATCTGTAACAAGGGGTGACTGCCCAACGACATGGCGTCTGGGTGTGGTTTCACCTTGGTTTCGCCATGTGTTGAAGACACTCACCACAGCACTCCTCGAGCGCCCAACAGATTGTGCAGTTTTCGAAATGCTCGTGCCGAGTATCCGGACCATCAGAGTCTGCCCTTGGTCAGACTTAGATAGATCGCCCGCCTTCCCCCTTCTACACACGGACATTATGCTCACTGATACTACATCTACCGTGCCTGTAGCATCATAAAGGAATTTCAATGAAGCCCTGCAAGTTTCACCACGAGTATGGTTAATCGATATCAGAACGTCAGAAAGAACTCCAGTGTAGACATGAAAAGAAACGCTTTGTTCATATCGGAGGGTCTCTCACAAGCTGGGAGCCCACGTTCCAATACGAATGAAGCAACATCCTACTTTCTCCAAATTGTACCTCACATAATGACTAAGAAGCTATAAATACATGAATTCAAGAGTATTTCTGCATCTATATCAATACTCTGCTAGACAACGAAGAGCGGGATAGTTTAATTGGCGCGGCAGCATGACGTATGCTAAGTAAACTACGATACTATAAGCTACGAAACAGACGTTGTACAGCAGAGAGATGTTTACTACAAAAAGGCAGAGACCATTCTTTCGGGGAGGAGTTGGGCAAAGTATTACGTCCTCCCACATACTTCTCGCGAGATAACCACAACGAGAAAATCAGGGAAATTATACTCCTAGATCACGCGGATGTTTACCAGGAACCATTCGTTTCAGAATCTGTTGGCGAATGGAACAAGGGAGGCAGTAAAACATAATGGAAAGATACTGGTGCTATCAAGTAACCTCACTTACACACCATAAGGTGATTTGCGGATGTAGATGGTGACAGATATAATTGTGATGTTTTATTCTCCAGATTTCGTGGGTAAATAACCCCTGTCTAGGTCAGATGAATTCCGTTATTGCCCTATCTTAATTTATTGACAGAATCGTAGAGACAATACCTTTCCTCCAGGGATTTCCATCAAAAGAAGTGACCCCATCGTTGTTTGGAAGTGGAACTCTTTAGCCTTCCATCCATACTAAGAACACTCTAAAGTTCTCTTTATTGTCACTAACAAATGGTGAAACAACCCGTAATTATTTTAACTAGCAGAGACTCTCCGTGAAACACTGAGATATTACAACTACCGACTTTAAGCACTGTCGGAAAAAAACGCCATCAATGGCTGGTATCTGGTTACAATACGTAGGTACTGAAGGGCTGTAGCGTTAGTGATGCGTTTTTCACAGTCATAAGTCATAAATGATGAGATGCCACTCAGCAGGCATGTCTGTGCGCACTCTGTTTTGGTTCTGCAAGCAGTAACTGTGCTGAGTTGAGATGTGAAAACAATCATCCCCCGCCGACGGGGTACGTACTCCTGTTGAACACGTTCAGTCATTTGCACCGACAGAGTAGCCGCAGTGTTAGCACACTTGACTCGCTTTGAGGAGGACGATGCTTCAAACCTGCGTCCGTCCATACCGATTTAGGTTTGCAGTGATATCCCTAAATCACTCCAGGCAAATGCCGGGTTAGTTCCTTTTAAAGGACACGGCCGAGTTCTTGAATGTATGAATTCTCCGCCCTGCGAACTTTCCGCCCCACTAGAAATCTGCGAACTCTCCGCCTCGTACCTGCGTCCGTTGTGTCCCGTCCTACCTGCATCCGGACCATCCTAATCACCTTGCTCTACCTGTTCCCTGGACTCGGCAGGACTCAGTCCGCACAGTCCCGTCTGCCTGTTAGTATCGCTCTAGTTTCCGTAGACTTCACATCTTGCCACTTGGATATTACCATCTCAGTAGTTGTGATATGGAAGTTTCAACGACAATTCGTGGTAAGCCTAGTTGCCACTATGAAGGTTATTATTACACAGTGAAGGAAACGAAGGAAGATGAGACTGTGATTTGGCGCTGTTCAAAACAGAAAGAGAAGCATTGCCGATTAAAGTTTAAAAGCAAGGATTCTACAGTGCTCTTTTCGCACGAGCATCGATGTGGAGCTCCGGATGACGCAAGGTTGCAAGAACAGAGGACTCTGAACCAGGGAAATAAAGGGCACGAGAGGAAAATACCTATATTTCCAAAATCTATTCAGAGGAGCTTGAGCTAGGTAGGTTGCATAACTGAGGATACGACTTTGTGACAGAAATGCCAGAGCATCGAACAACGAAGAGGACGTTATACAAGCAAAGGCCAAAGTCGTAGGGAAGTGAGAGGGATCAACAGACAAGAGAAGAGACTGAACTCAAAGCAGAGCTATTAACTATGAATGCGGCAGCAGTTTCCCGTTAAGCGACGGTAAATCAGGAGAGAGGATAATAGTTATCTGTGGAAGGGCAGGGGGAGAGGCTCTAAGATGTAAACGAGACATTTTAATGGATGGTACGTTCAAGTGCTGCACCAAACAGTTTTCACAGATATATAAAATTCATGCAGATTTTGGAAGTAATAAAAATTAGACTGATATCTACCCAGTTGCATTTGAATTATTACCAAATAAAAGGAAAGAGACATACATCCGAATTTTCAGAAACGTGCTGGAAAAAATTCCAGAATGGAACGCTGCAAGTGTGACTGTAGATTTTGAGTCAGTAGCGATTTCTGCAATTATATATACGTTACCAACTTCCTCAGTGCATTGATGCTATTTCCACATGAGAATGTCTCTCTGGAAGAAAGTACAGGATCTTGGTCTCACTCGCGAATATAAAGAAAGAAAATGAAGAAGTGAGACAACAAATTCGCATGTGTGTTGCGCTGGCGTTTCTACGGCCTGAAGATGTATGTGATGGCTGGCTGGAGATACATTGACAGGTACCGGATACTCCTAGGCTTTCTGACTTTTTCGACTATTTTGTAGAGAGATGGCTGGAAAATGAAGAAAATCCTATCAGCCTTTCGAGCTGCTACAAACGGCTCCATCGGACAACTAACTCCGTAGAGGGTTGGCATAACAAAATTAATAATATGGTTTCCAAACCAAATCCTAAAATTAGTGATGTAATCACTCGCATGAAAACAGAAGCAGAAAATTCAGCGTGCGCATTAATGACAACAGAGCTGAGCATGGAAGGTAAAAGAAAGAAAACAGTGTACGTACATAAAACGGGCTGAAAGGCTGGAGAAAATATTGAAAAAGTACGAGGAGGATGGTGAGATAAGGGCTTGCTTGAAGGCTATCTCCTACCTTCAAAAACTAGACTAAATAATGTATCAGAATATGAATATAAATAAAAAATATATGAAATGTAAATAGCAATCTTAAAAAAATACAAAAATTTGACTAAGCTTATAAGCTGACTTTAATCACGCCTAAATGACAATAAAACTACTTTTGCCATTTAGCCACTCCAAAGCCTGGATAAAGTGGGATGGGAATCAGATTATTTTTAAAAGTTTAGGTACGTGATTTCTAACGCATCTAAACCCAAAGCGCCTCTAGTCGCATGCCGCAGTAGTGTTTACAAATTAACAGTTAAAATTAAGCTACACTACGTATGTGTGAATATAATGCCACTTAATATTTCCGTGTATTTAATAAGTGTATATATATATATATATATATATATATATATATATATATATATATATATATATATATATAGGGTGTTTCAAAAATGACCGATATATTTGAAACGGCAACAAAAACTAAACGAGCAGCGATAGAAATACACCGTTTGTTGCAATATGCTCGGGACAACAGTACATTTTCAGGCAGACAAACTTTCGAAATTACAGTAGTTACAATTTTCAACAACAGATGGCGCTGCGGCCTGGGAAACTCTATAGTACGATATTTTCCACATATCCACCATGCGTAGCAATAATATGGCGTAGTCTCTGAATGAAATTACCCGAAACCTTTGACAACGTGTCTGGCGGAATGGCTTCACATGCAGATGAGATGTACTGCTTCAGCTGTTCAATTGTTTCTGGATTCTGGCGGTACACCTGGTCTTTCAAGTGTCCCCACAGAAAGAAGTCACAGGGGTTCATGTCTGGCGAATAGGGAGGCCAATCCACGCCGCCTCCTGTATGTTTCGGATAGCCCAAAGCAATCACACGATCATCGAAATATTCATTCAGGAAATTAAAGACGTCGGCCGTGCGATGTGGTCGGGCACCATCTTGTATAAACCACGAGGTGTTCGCAGTGTTGTCTAAGGCAGTTTGTACCGCCACAAATTCACGAAGAATGTCCAGATAGCGTGATGCAGTAATCGTTTCGGATCTGAAAAATGGGCCAATGATTCCTTTGGAAGAAATGGCGGCCCAGACCAGTACTTTTTGAGGGTGCAGGGACGATGGGACTGCAACATGGGGCTTTTCGGTTCCCCATATGCGCCAGTTCTGTTTGTTGACGAAGCCGTCCAGGTAAAAATAAGCTTCGTCAGTAAACCAAATGCTGCCCACATGCATATCGCCGTCATCAATCCTGTGCACTATATCGTTAGCGAATGTCTCTCGTGCAGCAATGGTAGCGGCGCTGAGGGGTTGCCGCGTTTGAATTTTGTATGGATAGAGGTGTAAACTCTGGCGCATGAGACGATACGTGGACGTTGGCGTCATTTGGACCGCAGCTGCAACACGGCGAACGGAAACCCGAGGCCGCTGTTGGATCACCTGCTGCACTAGCTGCGCGTTGCCCTCTGTGGTTGCCGTACGCGGTCGCCCTACCTTTCCAGCACATTCATCCGTCACGTTCCCAGTCCGTTGAAATTTTTCAAACAGATCCTTTATTGTATCGCTTTTCGGTCCTTTGGTTACATTAAACCTCCGTTGAAATCTTCGTCTTGTTCCAACAACACTGTGTTCTAGGCGGTGGAATTCCAACACCAGAAAAATCCTCTGTTCTAAGGAATACACCATGTTGTCTACAGCACACTTGCACGTTGTGAGCAGCACACGCTTACAGCAGAAAGACGACGTGCAGAATGGCGCACCCACAGACTGCGTTGTCTTCTATATCTTTCACATCACTTGCAGCGCCATCTGTTGTTGAAAATTGTAACTACTGTAATTTCGAAAGTTTGTCCGCCTGAAAATGTACTGTTGTCCCAAGCATATTGCAACAAACGGTGTATTTCTATCGCTGCTCGTTTAGTTTTTATTGCCGTTTCATATATACCGGTCATTTTTGAAACACCCTGTATATATATATATATATATATATATATATATATATATATATATAGGGTGAGTCACCTAACGCTACCGCTGGATATATTTCGTAAACCACATCAAATACTGACGAACCGATTCCACAGACCGAACGTGAGGAGAGGGGCTAGTGTAATTGTTTAATACAAACCATACAAAAATGCACGGAAGTATGTTTTTTAACACAAACCTACGTTTTTTCAAATGGAACCACGTTAGTTTTGTTAGCACATCTGAACATATAAACAAATACGTAATCAGCGCCGTTTGCTGCATTGTAAAATGTTAATTACATCCGGAGATATTGTAACCTAAAGTTGACGCTTGAAACCTCCGACGTTCAGTTGCGTGTTGTAACGTACACGGGCCACGGTCGGCGAGCAGCATCTGCAGGGACATTTTTACGATGACGACCGTGTTTACGAGTGTGGTTTACGAGTGTGGCTGTAGTGCACTGTTGTGGTTTGGTCTAGCTGTCGCAGTGTCCGCTTGTAGGGCTTGGTGCTATTGTTATTCTGCATTCGTCTCCGCACGCAGACCACCTGTAGTACACCGTGTTACCAGACGTCTGTGATAGTGTATTGTTATAGGAACTGTGACCATGGTGTATTCGAACTCTGAAAAGGCGGAGATGATACTCATCTATGGCGAGTGTCGACGAAATGCAGCTGAAGCCTGCAGGGTGTAAGCAGAACGGTACCCGGACAGAGAGTATCCAACGTGCCGCACATTGCAAAACAGCTACCGCCAACTGTATGCAACAGGTATGGTCGTAGCACGCAAACGGGACCGTAACAGGCCCGTCACAGGAGAAGCGGGTGCAGTTGGTGTGTTAGCTGCTGTTGCCATGAACCCACACATGAGTACACGGGACATTGCGAGAGCCGGTGGACTGAGTCAAAGTAGTGTCACGCGCATACTGCATCGTCACCGCTTTCACCCGTTTCATGTGTCGCTACATCAGCAATTACATGGTGATGACTTTAATCATCAAGTGCAATTCTGTCAATGGGCATTAACAGAGAATGCGTTGCAGTTCTACCTGTTTACCGATGAAGCGGGTTTCACAAACCACGGGGCAATGAATCTACGGAACATGCATTACTGGTTCGTGGACAATCCTCGCTGGCTCAGACAGGTAGAGCGACAGCGACCGTGGGCTGTAAATGTATGGTGCGGAATCATTGGCGACCACCTCATTGGTCCTCACTTCATTGCAGGGGCCCCAACAACTGCAACATACATCGCGTTTCTACAGAATGATCTGTCAACGTTGCTCGAAAATGTCCCACTGGAAACGCGTCAACGTATGTGGTATCAGCATGATGGTGAACCTGCACATTCCGCAATTAACACTAGGCTGACCCTTGGCAGGATGCTCGACGGGCGTTTCATAGGACGTGGAGGACGCGTAAATTGGCCAGCCCGTTCTCCTGATCTTACACCTCTGGACTTCTTCCTGTGGCGTACGTTAAAGGAGAATGTGTACCGTGATGTGCCTACAACCCCAGAGGATATGAAACAACGTATTGTGGCAGCCTGCGGGGACATTACACCAGATGTACTGCGGCGTGTACGACATTCATTACGCCAGAGATTGCAATTGTGTGCAGCAAATGATGGCCACCACATTGAACATCTATTGGCCTGACATGTCGGGACACACTCTATTCCACTCCGAAAACGGAAACCACGTGTGTACGTGCACCTCAACCCTCACGGTAATATACATGTGCGTCAGTGAAAAAGACCAATAAAAAGGTGTTAGCATGTGGACGTAATGTGCTGTTCCAGTCTCTTCTGTACCCAAGGTCCATCACCGTTCCCTTTGGATCCCTACGTAATTCGGTGCTCTCCGATACACACGATCGAACAGCGAAGGAGTGGTACTCAAGCGTCAACTTTAGGTTACAATATCTCCGGATGTAATTAACATTTTACAATGTAACAAACGGCACTGATTACGTATTTGTTTATATGTTCAGATGTGCTAACAAAACTAACGGGGTTCCATTAAAAAAACGTAGGTTTGTGTTAAAAAACATAGTTCCGTGCATTTTTTTATGGTTTGTATTAACCAATTACACTAGCCCCTCTCCTCACGCTCGGTCTGTGGAATCGATTCGTCAGTATTTGATGTGGTTTACGAAATATATCCAGTGGTAATGGTAATGTTAGGTGACTCACCCTGTATATATACTAAAGCGCCAAAGAAACTGGTATAGGCATGCGTATTCAAATACAGAGATATGTAAATAGGCAGAATATGGCGCTGCGGTCGGCAACCCCTATGTAGGACAACAAGTGTCTGGCGCAGTTGTTAGATAGGTACTGCTGCTACAATGGCGTGTTATCATGAGTTAAGTGAGCTTGAACGTGATGTTATAGCCGGCGCACGAGCTGTGGAACACAGCATCTCCGAGGTAGAAATGAAGTGGGGATTTTGCTCTACGACCATTTCAAAAGTGTAACTTGAATGTCAGGAATCCGGTAACTCATCGAATCGCTGTTGGCGGAAAAGGATCCTGCAAGAACGGGACAAACGACGACTAAGGAAAATTGTACAACGTGAAAGAAGTACAATCCTTCCTCAAATTGCTGAAGATTTCAATGCAGGGCCACCAACATGTTTCAACGTGCGAACCACTAAACGAAACATCATCGATATGGGCTTTCGGAGCCGAAAGCCCTCTCGAGTACCCTTGATGACTGCACGACACAAAGCTTTATGCCTCGCTCGGGCTCGTCAACACCGACATTGGACTGTTGGTGACTGGAAACATATTGCTGTGACACCCCACACGGCCAGAATTGCTACAGTGTGGCTCCAGGAACACTCTTCTGAGCTTAAACCCTTTCGCTGGCCACCAAACTCCCCAGACATGAATAGACTCTGGGATGCGTTGCAACGTGCTGCTCAGAAGAGATTTCCACCCCCTCGTACTCTTACGAATTTATGGGCAGCCCTGCAGGATTCATGGTGTCAGTTCCCTCCAACAGTACTTCAGATATTAGTCGAGTCCGTGCCACGTCGTGTTGCGCCACATCTGCGTGCTCCAGGAGGCCTTACGGAGTGGCCAAGCGGTTCTAGGCGCTTCAGTCTGGAACCGCGCGACCGCTACGGTCGCAGGTTCGAATCCTGCTCGGGCATGGATGTGTGTGATGTCCTTAGGTTAGTTAGGTTTAAGTAGTTCTACGTTCTAGGGGACTGATGACCTCAGAAGTTAAGTCCCATAGTGCGCACAGCCATTTGAACCATTATATCAGGGCCTAGATAATCGTTTCAGTGCAAATATTTCTGGTACAACAACAGATATTGAAAGACGAGTTTCATGATGTGTTTTCTTTAGACCGTGTTGTGAATGCGTGAATTTAGCAGAGTCCAACATAAATATTTAACAATGTCTACAGTTCTAAATTGTTATTCATTTACTGCATTGCCCAGATACAATATGACATGAGCATGAATGTGAACTAAATTGAAACACGCAACCGTTTTCATATATTGTCTGCAAAGAAGTGTATCTGTTTGAAATTATTCAATTAGGTACGTTGACTACTTTCATACAAATTTAGTCACTCTTGAATACCACTTCATGTTTATAACACGGAGACACACAACACTGGAATCGGTGAATTTTACAGAAAAGTTTTCTGAGTTTTAGCTGAGAAAGTTTTATGATCCGACACCAGCAAAGAATAGTAGAAGTTAAAATAGTTTCTCATAGCATAGATTTTTATATAGAAACAATTTAGCTTTACGTGGATTCTTTCTACAATGACAAATTTATATGTCTGAATCTGAATTATTTGGCCATTTAAACTCGCCTCTTAAAGCTTTTATGAAATGGTGGCAGATAAATGAACATCGGTGTGTCACAGAATCGATCTGTTCCGATTACAAGAAAATAACTGACTTAATTAGATTTAAAAAAAAGCATTTATTAGCATTACATAATTGTTCTCAGCATTTTCAATCTGAATTAAAACTATAACTCTTACCAATAAAATAATATAAATATATTACCGCTAACGGTGGCTTGCAGCTCGTCCGCAGCGAAGCAAAAATGGAATGCAGAGGATTAAGTTTAGTAATATTCTTACAGAAAATATGAGATAAACCTGAATAACATTATGCTCTACTTTTCTCCAACAATTTACAATAAGTAGGTTACATAATAGTAATAATAGCAGACCTTATCATAGGTGGCAGATTGAAGTGTGTCTTGCTAACATCATGGCTACTCGAACAACAACGAAGAATGCAACAGAAATCAGTGATAATAATAATTGTTCTTATAATTGAAAGATATCATTGTTTTCAGTCAATTTCCTGTGGCTTGTGAAGATAGTGTTACACCGTCTCCGCACTAGCAAAACTATACTTTTCCTCTGACAACACACTTGTTTCTCACGACATCACATATTTTTAAAAAAATACGTAAAAAATATTTTTATCGATTATAAAATAGGGGCGTGGATGCTGTAATGGGTGTGAGGGTAAGGCTGGGGCTCATAAAAGTAGATAGAAGTTCAACACAAACTTACGTTTTTCGTTTAATGGACACCCCACATTATTTTCTACACAATCAATAACATGAAAAATCCCAAAACGAATGGCGGTGGTTGCATCCTGAGAGGTATATCCTGAGAAATTGCAAAGTGAAGTTGACACTTGAAAGAAATGAAATCTGCCGCTACTGCACATCTCGAGATGCAAATATGATTTCCACGTAGCAGTTTATAGCAGGAAGCCCTAACATTACTTTCAGCCCTCGTGACGACAACGAATGTAAGATTCCGTACGTAAGTCATATCGGCATTGTAAGCAACATGGAGTTCACGCTTTTATCTTGACATGTGTAATAGCAGCGCTTTTCGTTTATTTCAAGCACCAACTTGACTATGAGATTTCTCAGTTTTCTCTACAACCAACGCCATTCTTTTTGTAATTTTTCATGTTATTGACTGTATATGAAATAATACGGGGTGCCCGTTAAACAAAAACATAAGTTCGTGTTGAAATTAATGCCTACTTACGTTTTAAAATGTCTCATAACATTTATTTTCATGAGGCTCTGTCTTGCATTCACGCCAGTAAAAGTCGTCTTGCAACAACCATTTTTGTTCCAGAGATACTTGCGCTGGAACGTTGAAAGGGTCCTATAGTCCCCTTTCATTATCATTTTATTTGCTTTCTAGTGCACTTTGCATCCTACAGAACAATTCGGGTGTTTTCGTTGCTAAATTTCTTACCAGAGAAGACTGAGCTATGATTCAATCTAGCCGTAGCCTATTTCTTTCTATGATTTGCAAGCATCATATGGCTGTTGTGTTGGTTGTTTTCAGACTTGCAAATGCGTCTATAATGCCATTAGAAGTCTTCCTTGTTTTTGTATGAAACTGAACTCACGACCATGATTCCATAAAATGTTTATCCTTTCTTCTCCTATTCCAAAACTCTCTGGCATGCGTGAGTGAATGAATGATGGTGTGTTTCATTTTGCTGTACGGTGGTTTAGTCTGCTCCAGAGAATCAGCGGTAGTCTTACAGAATGCCCAACGCTTGTAGTTTTCTGGTAGGCAAAGAGGTGTGTTCCCTTTGTGTGAAAGTTACCGGTGTTAAGGTTGGTGGCGGAAGCCTTATCTCTGGGTTTCCCTGGCCAAGGAGTTGTGTGGGAGATGTTCTATGTGAGATGGGCCGTCTGCTTCCAGATCTCCGAGGGTCTCTTCGAAGAAGGGTGAGTTGATATAACAGCGTGGCGCTTTGGCTCAGAGCGAGCGGGGAGCTTTTTGTAATTCAGTCTCACTGAAATTGCACCTCGTGCAGCTTTTGGCCTCCCATTTTGTCTTATAAAGTTTGTTTTGCTGGGTCGCAGCAAGAAATGCAAGGCTTCTCCAGCCTTTGAATTTGATTCCTAAAACAAACTTTGGTCTGTAAGAAGAACGTAGTACAAAGGTAATTAAATGCTCATATGGCAATGTTGGCCGGGAGGCCCCATTCGGGCCACCGTATTGAAAGTCCTTTTTAGGTGACGCCACATCAGCGACTTGGGCGTCAGTGATGATGAAAATGATGATGGACACACAACACCCAGTCCGCTACCGGGAATGGAACCCAGGCCCCTGCGTGGTATACGGTAACGCTGCCGCTGCGCTACGGAGGCGGAAAGCACAAAGGTGTTGCGTATGTTGAATCGATCTCACGTAGGAAGTGCGCCCTCGGTTTTGTTTGAGTGTCTGTGTGCCTCCGACTGCTTGTGTATACACTCTAATCTTTTACGAATATTGATAAGTTTTGCCTCTTTGTGAAATTTCTTTTTTTCATTACTATATACCCTCCACGTGGGCTAATATTAGAGTTTACTGGCCCTCTAGTCTCTGTCAGTACAGGATAGCGAACTCGAAAACGATGTCATAGGACAGTCTGGCGAACTTAGAGAGTGTAAAGAATTAATTTCTCATCCCTGTTTCACATTTTCGACAACTGAACAAAATTCGATCATATGGAATATCACACTAATCTGTGTGACTGGAGTGAAAGACGGCCCGTGTGGCCGAACGGTTCTAGGCGCTTCAGTCTGGAACCGCACGACCGCAGGTTCGAATCCTGCCTCGGGCATGGATGTGTGTGATGTCCTTAGGTTAGTTAGGTTTAAGTAGTTCTAAGTTCTAGAGGACTGATGACCTCAGATGTTAAGTCCCATAGTGCTCAGAGCCATTTGAACCATTTGAGTGCAGAATTCCTGGGAAACAGAAATTTTTCAAACATAAATTCGAGGAAGACCCGTTATGGCCAGATTACCCGAGTGCTGAAGAACCGCAGGAAACAATTCGGAAATTTGTGGAAGCGTCTTATGGGACCAAGCTGCTGAGATCATCGGTCCCTAAGCTTACACACTACTTAATCTAACTTAAACTTATTTACGCTAAGGACAACACACGCACCCGTGCCCGATGGAGGACTCGAACCTCCGAGGGGGGGGGGGGGGGGGGGAGGCCACGCGGACCATGACAAGGTGCCCTAGACCGCGCGGCTACCCAAGCGGCCGCAATAAACAGTCAGAGCTCTTAAAGACCTTTGAATATGCGTACAGATGATTTAAAGAGGAGTAACCACATAAAACTAATCATATCAGACAGAATTGTTGGAAGAAGTGTGGTCCTACCACAGAGGTGGCAGCTTACGAAATCCTAGTTCGGCCGTTAATTGGTTGGTTGGTTGGCTTGAAAAGGGGGGGGGGGAGGAACAAAACTGCTTGGTCATCGCTCCCCGATAATTGTTTTATCCTCCTTAATCTGCGATCTCACCAGACTGAATTAATACAAGGAATAGAGAAAATCAAAGAAGAGCAGCACGTTTTGTAGCAGGTACTTTTAGTAGGTTCGGGGAAGTGTCACAGAGATGTTTATCCAACTCTAGTGTCAGACTCCACAAGAGAAGCGTTGAAAGTCACAGAAAGTAGATACAGCGATGAACCAGAACAATATAACTACTCCCCATTGTGAGAGTGAATGCTGCCTGAGAGCGTTGTGGGTGTGCGTGGTATGAAGAGAAATATACAAGGAGAGCAGAATCGAAAGGGGAGTCATTCTAGTGACAATACAGGATACAAATAGGGGAACTCCACTGATATAAGCGACGTTGATAAGGGGCAGATGGTTATGACACGGCACCTGAGAATGAGCGTCTGGGAAGCGGCTAAGATTGTCGGCTGTTCTCACGCTAATGTCGTCAGCAACTATGGAAAGTGACTGAACGAGACCGCGAGTAGGTGACGAGGTATTGGAAGTCGATGCCTCATCAGAGAAGTGGGCGATTTGCCAGCTCTGAAAGAAAAAAAGGAGGCGGCGAAGATCTGTGAAAAATATGTCGGCAGAGTACATGCTGGTATCACGTATCAATACTACCCTACTGCCGTTTCACAGTTGGTGACGGAGTAGCAAGTTTCCGTCCGACGCCGGTAACAATCATGCAGGATGAGGCGGACACAATGGCGTGCGCCCTCAGGCCACGCCTCCAACGGCCCTGGACTACGAGCGCCCTCTGTCACCACGATGTAGGATGGCAGGTGGCAGCCGCTCAACCCACTTGCACCTGAGGCGTTTTCGCCACGACACCATTATTTGTGCTTAGTACAGCGAGCCTCATCCTAGCTGACATTGTGATAGATGGACTCTGTTTCTTGCTCGGTTATTTGTATTGCTCTTCGTTTGCTTGGAGAAATATAAGAAAATCTTCTGTTCATTCTGTTGACTTGTTTGCTAATAATTTTTGCAGTCGTCGCCCGACTTCCGTTGTGTTGCAGAAAGGCACGAATCTCAGTCTGGAAGTATTTTCGTGAAGCGACGTAGCAATGAAGTACCGGGTGATCAAAGAGTCAGTATAAATTAGAAAACTGAATAAATCATGGAATAATGTAGATACAGAGGTACAAATTGACACACATGCTTGGAATGACATGGGGTTTTATTACAACCAAAAAAAAAAATACAAAAGTTCACAAAATGACCGACAGATAGCGCTTCATCTGATCAGAATAGCAATAATTAGCATAACAAAGTGAGACAAAGCAAAGATGATGTTCTTTACAGAAAATGCTCAATATGTCTACTATCATTTGTCAACAATAGCTGTAGTACAGGAATAATGTTGTGAACAGCACTATAAAGCATGTCCGGAGTTATAATGAGGCATTGGCGTCGGATGTTGTCTTTCAGCATCCCTAGAGATGTCGGTCGATCACGATACACTTGCGACTTCAGGTAACCCCAAGGCCAATAAGCGCACGGACTGAAGTCTGGGGACCTGGGAGGCCAAGCATGACGAAAGTGGCGACTTAGCACACGATCAACACCAACCGACGCGCGCAAGAGATCTTTCACGCGTCTAGCAATTTTTTTTGGTTCTAATAAAACCCCATGTCATTCCAAGCAAGTGTGTCAATTTTTACCTCTCTATCTACATTATTCCGTGGTTTATTAAGTTTTCAAATTTATACTGACTTTTGTTGACCCGGTGCTATACTTCATTTGCTTTAAAATATTAAAGAATTTTCTGCCGTTTATATGAAATAATAAAAAAGGAAATTATGGTGAGAGTAATAAAATAAAACTTAACTGCAATTCATTCATAGTCTACAATAAAAACTGAAAATAGCTGATCTGTTGCCTTTGTCTGCATATTATTCCTTTATCTACTAGTAGCTCTTGAAAAGAGAAAAATTAACATGAAAAACAGACTTCTTCAAACACAGTTTCCACCGCTTCGCACTGACTATTTGTAACGCCAAAGTAGTGGCATGAGCGTCGATTAAAACGTGATATATGAGCAGAGTTTCGGAAAATGAGAGTGAAGATGAGAATAGTGGTAATGTCCATTATAATTATCCGGGCTGTTATGCCGTGGTCGGTTGATGAATTCTGTGGTGATTCCCAACGTTTCGTCTCCGACTGCGGGAGACATCTTCAAGGGGGTCCGTAGCTTGATGGAAGGTCCAACACACACACTGGCTCGCTACTGACTGCCGCTAAATTCTGTGTCCGCGCGCCCCCGCGCCGCGGCGTGACGTCACGTGTTTTGAAAACGTCAGTGCAATTGGCCGCTGTCCGTCGCCGTCGATCGCCGTTGCCATCACCCAGTAGTGGACGAGTGGTACACATCTTCTTTAACACCGGAATCCATATACCGTTTAATTTGACGCCCTCCTCCTTTCGGTTGAAATTATTTGGGTGTTTAGCGATTTCGATTGCCTCACTGTAGAGCCTTTCGTAGTATCCGCTTGTGGCCGCTAGTACTTGCGTCTCCTCGAAACGAATATTGTGGTTCCCTGGCTGGAAAGCATACTCCGCAACAGCTGATCGTTCCGTTTCTCCGCCCGCATCTCGTGGTCGTGCGGTAGCGTTCTCGCTTCCCACGCCCGGGTTCCCGGGTTCGATTCCCAGCGGGGTCAGGGATTTTCTCTGCCTCGTGATGGCTGGGTGTTGTGTGCTGTCCTTAGGTTAGTTAGGTTTAAGTAGTTCTAAGTTCTAGGGGACTTATGACCACAGCAGTTGAGTCCCATAGTGCTCAGAGCCATTTTTTTTTCCGTTTCTCCTCTTCTACAATTTCCCTTGTGCTCTTCCAAACGTTTAGAAACAGTTCTTTTGGAGGTACCCACATAAACATCACCACAATATTCGTTTCGAGGAGACGCAAGTACTAGCGGCCACGAGCGGATACTACGAAAGGCTCTACAGGGAGGCAATCGAAATCGCTAAACACCTAAATAATTTCAACCGAAAGGAGGAGGGCGTCAAATTAAACGGTATATGGATGCCGGTGTTAAAGAAGATGTGTACCACTCGTCCACTACTGGGTGATGGCAACGGCGATCGACGGCGACGGACAGCGGCCAATTGCACTGACGTTTTCAAAACACGTGACGTCACGCCGCGGCGCGGGGTCGCGCCGACACGGAATTTAGCGTCAGACAGTAGCGAGCCAGTGTGTGTGTTGGACCTTCCATCAAGCTACGGACCCCCTTGAAGACGTCTCCCGCAGTCGGAGACGAAACGTTGGGAATCACCACAGAATTCATCAACCGACCACGGCATAACAGCCCGGATAATTATAATGGACATGATATTTCCGGCCGTGAAAGTTTACATTTTAGTAATAGTCGTAATACTTTTGCCAGTATTCAGCCACTTACCACTTTTCGAGAAAATAAGGAAACATATCAGAAGAACTTCTCTCGAGGACTGTTCACGCAGTATTTTCGAATGCCTGTTCGAATCTGCAGTGTGTTCTCGGCCACCTACATGTGTGAAAGTGTTTTTTCGCCGGAAAAACTAAAAAAATCGAAGCTCCGGAGTAGTTCTTACTGCCGCTCATCCGACTGGAGCAATGCGTTTGATAACGAATGATGCTATTAAAAATACATTTAAAGACAAATTTAAAGTGATGAAAACATGTTTCTTTTTCTTTTATAAGCAATGTGGCAGCTCTGAACTTGTCACTTCTGTGTAAAGTTAAATGTATCGCGTTAATAGATGTGTAATAAAAAAAACATGTGTTCTTTGTTTATTACCTGATGTCTAATATTTGTGAGCAGGGAATTAAGTCGATAAAAGTGATATTTAATTTTTTCCCCTTGATCTCTTTCTGTCCTCCATTCCCCCACTTCTTCACTGAAAGACAGAAACTAGAACGTTTCGTATTGCTTTCATCTGCTGTCAAACTGTGCAGTGTGTAACTTTGCAGCGCTCCAGTTCCCATTACGGTAACGGGCAGTGAAAAGAAACTCCCTGGCACACAGTTTTAATCTGCCAGGAAGTTTCATATCAGCGCACACTCCACTGCAGAGTGAAAATCTCATTCAGGCAGTGAAAAGACTAGTCTTTATTTGTTTGTCTGCCGACGTCTTGTGCCTTTACCGAACTGCAGACAGGCAACAGCTTTTCTATCGTCTACTGGTGTCGTCTTAAAACCTCAGAAGGAATTCGAGCCTGAACTACGAGCTGGTCACACAAGGAAATGTATGAAAAATGAAATTTCATTCATTTACAAACATAGGAAAACAACACGACTGTTTCATAAGTGACCTGCAAAGCCGTATGTGCTGAGATGACGCTTAAAAGCTTGTACACTAACGTAAATTCGTTTGATTTTGTTCACGACAGGATTTTAATAAGATAAATTATCACTTTTTCGTTCGATGGCACTTTTGCACAGCATAAGATTGGTCCTTAAAGCTACACTTCCTGAAATAGTATACACTGAGGTAACAAAAGTCATGGTACAGCGATATGCATATATACAGATGGTGGTAGTATCGCGTACGCAAGGTATAAAAAGGTAGTGCATTGGCGGAGCTGTCATTTATACTCATGTGATTCACGTGGAAAGGTTTCAGAAGCGACTGTGGCCTCACGACGGGAATTAACAGACTCCGAACGCGGAATAGTTGGAGCTAGACGCATCGGACACTGTATTTCGCAAATTGTTGAAGAATTCAATATTAAGAGATCCACAGTGTCAATACTGTGCCAAGAACACCTGATTTTAGGCATTACTACTCACCACGACCAACGCAGTAACCGATGGCATTCACTTAACGACTGAGAACAGCGGCGTTTGCGTAGAGTTGTCAGTGCCAACAGACAAGGAACACTGCGTGAAATAACCGCACAAATCAATGTGGGACGTACAACTAATCCGTTAGGGCATTGCGGCGAAATTTGTCGTTAATGAGCTATGGCAGCAGACGACCGACGTGAGTGGGTTCGCTAGCAGCACGGTATCTCCTGCAGCACCTCTCCTGGGCCGTGACCATACTGGTTAAACCCTAGATGACTGGAAAACCGTGACCTGGTCAGATGAGTCCATATTTCAGTTGGCAAGTGCTGATGGCTGGGTCTGCGTATGGCGCAGATCCCACGAAACCATGGACCAAAGTTTGTCAACAAATCACTGTGCAAGCTGGTGGTGGCTCGATATGGTGTGAGCTGTGTTTGCATGGAATGGACTGGGTCCTTCAGTCCAACGGAACCGTTCATAGACTGGAAGTGTGTATGTTCTGACTTCATACTCCGAAACAACGATCGAATTTGTATAAGTGACAAATGCGCCATGTCACTGGACCACAATTATTTGCGATTGATTTGGAGAGGACTCTGGACAATTCGAACAAACGATTTGGCCATCCTGATCGCCCGACCCGAATCCCAGCGAACATTAATGGTACATAATCGAGAGGTCAGTTCGTGTACAAAATTCTACACCACCAATACTTTCGCAATTATGGACGGGGACCCAAGAATTTGTTGAGTCAATTCCATGTCGAGCTCCTGCAATGTGCTGGTCAAAAGAAGGTACGACACGATGTGAGAAGGTGTTCCATACCTTTTCTCTCATCAATGTATTGCGTCGTAGCTATTCATTGCACTGTCGAACTGCAATAATTAACGAAAATACAAAGAATAATTCTGACGTGATCACAAACTCGAGCGTCAGCTGTCGATCGTGTATTACTGAAAGTTTTCAGTCCTTGTCGCGAATAAGAGAATGCGAGTTGCGCGTGCATCGTGCCCGCACGTCGACACACATGCCCAAAGTGCCCGCGGGCAGCTCATGTGCCCAGCCTACATATGAGTAAACAATGAGTGAGACTTCTGCTGAGGCCAGCGCCATAAAATTAGGGCGCAATGAAATAGAAACGCGAACTGCTTTGCTACTATTTCCCTGTTCTCAATAGTTAATTAAGCCATCAGGAAAACCAATGCAGAACAATACTTAATCTCTCTATATAAAAAGGCCATGAATGTCCTGAATGGCTGACTTGCTCACTCACTGACTCCACATCGCCTAGACCAAACCAAAATGGATGGAAATTTGATATCTGCAGAGGGTGTTGATCCTTAACTGTAGGCGTCGTTTAAGAAGGGATTTCTGATATTCCATCCCTAAAGGACTGCAACAGGGGATGAAAGATTTTTTGCAAAATATCGCTATTAAGGCAATTTTGAAGCTAAAGGTACGAAAATTGATATTTGGTTTCTTGGTCAGAGATGAAAAAATATGTGTTTCAACATTTTTGGAATTTTAACCCCCGTGGGAGTGAAATAGTGAGTGAATTGTATTTCTGAAAATAAATCATTATTAAAGAACTGCTAAAGTATTTTTAAAGCTATATGTATGAAAATTGGTACTTGACTTCCCAGTTGCAAATAAAAGAAAGTGGTTCAGTGTTTCTGGAACTCAAGCCCCTAAGGGGTTGAAATAGTGGATGAAAAGTTTCACGAAAATAATTTTTAAAGCTAAATTTATGATAATTTGAGTTTGACTTCTCGGTTAGAAGTAAGACATTCATTTTTCACTGATTTTGGAAATTCAACCCTTATGGGGTGAAATAGGGAATGAAAATATTTATGGAAAAATTTCATTACGCAAGTATTTTTGAAGCTATGTCTACGGAAATTTGTGTTTAACTTCTCTCTTAGATGGGTCAAATGACTGAGCACTATGGAACCTAACATCTGAGGTCATCAGTCCCATAGAACTTAGAACTACTTAAACCTAACTAATCTAACGATATCACACAGCAGGATTCGAACCTGCGACCATAGCGGTCGCGCGGTTCCAGACTGAAGCGCCAGGAATCGCTCGGCCACACCGGTCGGCTCTCTCTTAGAAACTTAAACAAATATACGTTTCACTGTTTTGGAAACTTAACCCCTAAGGGGTGAAATAGGACCAGACTGGTTCATGGACTCATCATCACCCTGCCGAAACCACTAAGGACAGAAACTTGAAATTTGGAGAGTGTGTTGAGCGTATAATGTGCTCATCGTTTAAGAAATGGTAATTCGAAAGTACGCTCCTAAAGGAATAAAATAGGATGCGAAAAGCTTTTTAAGGATATGGTGTTACTAAGACAATTTTGAATTTTGAACTATAAAAAAATATCTGTTTCAGTGCTTTTGGAAACTCATCAATACTGAGGGGGTAAGATTGTGGGTGAAAACTTTTAAATAAAGATATCATTACAAAATAACTACAGAAGTATTTTTAAAGCTACATCTATGAAAACTGGTATTTCAATTCTTGGTTAGAAATGAAAAAAATATGTTTTCATTGTTTTTGGAAATTCAACTCCTTTAGGGAGTGAAATAGAGGATGGAAAGTTTTATGAAATTATTTCATTATGAAAGCATTTTCAAAACTAAATCTATGAAAATTTGCATTTGGTTTCTCTGTTAGAAGTAAGAAAGTACATGTTTCACTGGTTTTGGAAATTTAGCCCCTAAGGGGGTGACATAGGCGAAAATAATTTTCAAAAAAAAGTTTCATTATAATAAAAACCTTTAAAGGTAAATCTATGAAAATTGGTTTGTAAGAATGTACCGTCTAAGACCAAAATTGGGTCTGCAGCATATCACAGTGATTGCCTTTCAGTGAAGCTGTTCTTTGTTTTCTTCCAGAACACTGCAGGTACGCCCTTTATGTCTTTAGCAACAAGACTAAAAAGTCCGAGTAGTGCGCTGGACTTTGATTTGGCTGAGCTTCGAATTCGTTTGCTGACCACGTATCCTCTGTCTCAGCGGAAGAGTGACTTGTGACCTTTAGCGGCTGCTGCAGTCAAAGTAACTTTGCACAACTATCAGGTCGAGGCTTAAGGATTCAGGTCAAATTAGTTCCTTCATTAAAGAGAGCCCGAAGGGTTGCAGAACTTAAAAGGCAGCAGCACTTACTGCAGTTTGCTTCTGTAATGTACACCGACAAAAAGTAAGGATTAGTGCTAATCTATCCTCACTGGTAATTACGGCGATTAATTCTAGATTGCATTTCATTTGTATGTGTATGAATGAGTAAATTATAGTATAAGAGGTGCACAGTGATTTTTTCAAGTCGCAAAAAAATAAATAACTAAATAAATAAATAAAATAAAAGCGCTGCTGCCTCCCTTGTACAGGGTGGTTAGAATTTAACTGACGGTGTTGCGAGTGCTGCGGTGTAGGCTTTATACATCACGTAGGACGCCGAAATACTGTAGGTGCGTTCATTAATCGGTGCACTCGTGGAGTATGCTGAAAAACAATAGTTCTACTTTGTGCCTCTAGATGAAAATATGGCGCTTAAGGTTCGATTAGTCTATGGTTAGGTTAGGTTAGGTCAGCTTAGGTTAGGTTATTCAACATGTGGTGTTGTTGCAGGAAAAGGGGAGGAAACATCAAACATGATAACGGTGGTTCTGGCACTTTTATTAGGATATGGTCATAAGTTCCGACATGTGTTCAGTACGGGCTCCCGACCCAGAAACACGCTGCATCCGTAACGTGGCACTGTCAACAGTTGCTCTCACCATATCCGGTGTAGAAAGAGCAACATGTTATCATTTACTATCCTCCAGATCAGGAAGAGTCCGGATATATCCCTGACAGACACAGTCTTTCAGATATCCTCACAACCAGAAGTCACATAAATTAACGTAATGGGTTCGGGAAGCCCACACGTCTTGAAATTGCCTAGAGATGAAGCAGTCGTTAGCGAAGGTTTCCCGAAGCAAATTTTTCACTTAGCGATTGACATCTGGTGTCGGCCCATCTATCATGAAAATAGTGGTGTGGACGCAGTTGCGTTCTCGCGAAGTTTGAATCGTGCCTTTGCACAAGGAGGTCCTTGTAACGTGCAGATGTGGCTGTACACCTAACAGGCCTGTGAGGTATCATCTCCTGACTGAGGGTGAAGTAGCTTGTGTAATGGCACCACACAGTCACATAAGCTGATGCAGTGGATGTTCCTGTACAGCATGTGGGGAGTAGACCTGTGCATTCAGGGCACCATGCAGTGCAAATCTGCTTCGTGCGTCCAAAAAATATTCCCCAGCCATGTCATCCATTTCCATGCGTGCCAAAAAACGAAAGACAAAGTCACGCCATAGTAGCCCATCTCGGGCCTTCACTTGGTGCCATTCTGAATCTTGTAGGGATACCAGAGTAAAATGCGGCGCAAAATCTTTTGAATGTTGACCATGGTTGAGATATTTCTCGCGACTCAGCTCGAGTTCTCGCTGCAGAATTTATGGTATGTGCTGCAATGTCGGCTGTAACTACAGCAACTTTACCAACAATTGCCATGGGAATATGAGCCGCCTCTCTCCACCTGCAGCACCACCTAATTCACCTCTTTCTTTTAAGTTCTTGGTCATATTCTTTAGCCCATTTATCGACATAGGGTCTCCTCGCAGGTGTTTCTGTGGGCTATATTCCAGCAGCGCCGCACTGGTATTGCTGCCATTCTGATAAAACAACCTTACCAGCAGTGCACCGTCTTTCTTTTCAATAGCCATTGTGGTTTGCTCGGAAACTTGGATCTTATCAACCTTTACAGCAACTGTCGCTTCACAAAAGAAATCAACATTCATCGACAAGAGACAAACAGCATATTGACGTCAAAACAGAAACATTTTACAGAACGAGATTTTCACTCTGCAGCAGAGTGTGCACTGATATGAAACTTCCTGGCAGATTAAAACTGTGTGCCCGACCGAGACTAGAACTCGGGAACTTTGCCTTTTGCGGGCATGTGCTCTACCAACTGAGCTACCGAAGAACGACTCACGCCCGGTACTCACAGCTTTACTTCTGCCAGTATCTCGTCTCCTACCTTCCAAACTTTACAGAAGCTCTCCTGCGAACCTTGCAGAACCAGCACTCCTGAAAGAAAGGATATTGCGGAGACATGGCTTAGCCACAGCCTGGGGGATGTTTCCAGAATGAGATTTTCACTCTGCAGCGGAGTGTGCACTGATATGAAACTTCCTGGCAGATTAAAACTGTGTGCCCGACCGAGACTAGAACTCGGGAACTTTGCCTTTTGCGGGCATGTGCTCTACCAACTGAGCTACCGAAGAACGACTCACGCCCGGTACTCACAGCTTTACTTCTACCACTATCTCGTCTCCTACCTAAGTGCAGTTAATATACCAGCACTATAAGACTTAACATTTTGGTAATAAATAACTAAACAATAAGAAACCAAACCTAAACCATCTCATCCTAACAAAATTCTAATGAAATTAGGACTAATAATTAAAAAATAATTAAAAAATATTCCCCAGCCATGTCATCCATTTCCATGCGTGACAAAAAACGAGAGACAAAGTCACGCCATTGTAGCTCATCTTGGACCTTCACTTGGTGCCATTCTGAATCTTATAGGGATACCAGAGTAAAATGCGGCGCAAAATCTTTTGAATGAAATATTAAAACAGGAACAATAAAACGATTTATATTCTTTTCGCCCAGTATATAATCCTCTCTATAATAAATAACCAAAGAAGAAATATATATAACAAAAGATGTAAAAATAAGAGACATTCAGTCCAAGATTAAAGTTATAACAACCATAGAACCATTTAAATTAAAAAGTTCCCACTCAACGAAAACTCTATAATCAATTATTAAATAATAAATATGTAAAATAAAAATTATAGTTCTAGAAAAGAATAAAGAAAAAAAAACTCAAAGAACAAATAGAAAATAAATTCACGGCCTAAGAAGCAAATTAAACAAAGCAATATTCACACTTTAAATAAAGAATGTTTAAAGGCAATCAATGTAAAAGTAAAAGATGATATTCACGAAAATAACCAAGAGAACAAGTATAAACCCCAGAATAATAATTACCACACTGAGAATAAGAATAAATATATATATATATATATATATATATATATATATATATATATAAAGTATAAACAGCTAACGCAGGACATCCAAATTGCTCAGAAACAAATAGAAATTCTTAAAGAAACAGCAGAAAGAGTAGGTCTCCAAATCTCATTTGAAAAAACACAGTATATGACTAGCAACAAACTGGCACCCAAACTTTTGGAAACTAAGTATGGAAAAATCAAAAGAGTTTCGCAATTCAAATATTTAGGTGAAACAATCTCAGAGACTGGTCTAGAAAAAATTGGAAATGAAATTCATTGTCAAAAGATGGAGACAGCTTTTAGACTTACAAAAGACATCTACAACAAAAAATGTCTCTCGAGGTACTCTAAATTGAGACATTACAACACGGTCATAAAACCAGAGTGCCTTTATGGGGCTGAAACGCTAATTTTAAACAGAAAAAAGGACATTCAAGAAATCCAAAAAAGAGAAAGAAAAGTAATCAGAAAAATTCTAGGTCCAAAATATACTGAAGAAGGAACATACAGGCTAAGAGCAAATAGTGAAATTCAACAATACACCAGCATATATTCGGATATGAAAAAACGCAGTTTAAAATTTTATGGGCATATTAAAAGAATGGATGCTACCAGACTAACTAAACAAGTAGTGGAATTCTACGAAAATCGAAGTAAAGCAAAATTTGAGACAATAAAATGGATTGCTGCTATAAAAGAGGACATGAAAGAGGCAGATATAAAACAAGATGAAATTCAAGACAGAAAATTATTTAGGCAAAAAATTCATGACTGGGTAGTTGGTCAAGCTGAAAAACCAAAGAAAACTGGAACCACATGGTCTGATGAAAGGAAAAGAGCTCACTCCGAGAGAATGAAAACAATTTGGGCAGAGAGAAAGTCTAAAAGAAAATAACTGAATGCCCTGTGATTGTACTTCGCGTGGTCCAGTAGGGCCCAAACGTGAATAATAATAATAAACAGCTCTAAAAAAGATAAAAAAATTAAAGTAAAAAATCTAAAAGAAGATCAAGACATAATTCTATTTAATAATCTAAGTTCACCTAGCAAACGTAATGAGGGGGGAGCAGCTATATTTGATGATCTGAAAAGGAATCACCATAAAGCCATTCTAGGTATTAAATTAATTATACCCTTGTTAATTAATAATCTTCATCTACCTAAATGTTCATAAATAATATTAGATAAACAAAACAATCCAGAAGAACGTAAACCATGACCAACCATTAAGGAAAGAGAACCTATACAACCTCGCCAATTTATAGTTATCAATCCACCAATAACCATTCTTATATGAGCAACAGACGAATATGCAATTAAAGACTTTAAATCAACCTGAAGAAAACAAATAAATCTAACAGTAACCCCACCAGATAAACCTAAAGATAATAAAAAATAATTAAACTTTAAACCCAAATAAGAAATAACCTTTATAACACAAAAAATACCTTAACCATCTAACTTCAGTAAAACACCAGCAAGAATTATTCTACCTGAAATAGGGGCCTCTACATGAGCCTTAGGAAGCTATAAATGAACCAAAAATATTGGCATCTTAACTAAAAATGCCAAAATTATAAGCACATAAAATACAAAATAATAAGAACCAAAATCAACCAATAAAGGAAAATATAAAGTGTTAGAAAAATCATAAACCTTAAATAAAACCAGTAATAAAGATACTCCAGCAATAAAAGTATAAAAAATTAAATAAACACCAGCCTGTAAACGTTCAGGTAGATAACCTCAACCAAAAATCAAAAGTAAAGTAGGAACCAATTTAGCCTCAAAAAAATTTTAACAAGAAAGAAGACTTAATCTAGTAAATGAACAATAAAGCATAATCATTAAAATTAAAACCATAAAGACAAAAAAATTACAATGATAAGAACTTAAATAAACTGAACCTCTAGCAGTAATTATTAAAGAACAAATTCGAAAACTCAACAAAATCAAACTAAAAGAAAAATAATCAATACCTAAATAATATCTAATTATATTGAAATCCACATACGAATAAACACAAATTATAAAAACAAAACTCGACAGAAACATTAAAGAATGAACCAACCATCAACAATTATTCCGCAAACAAAGAGGGATCAAAAAAATAGTTATAAATAACTACTTTAACATAAATATAGTGCAAAAGAATTAAAAAAATCATTACCATGAGAACGAATTATTGAAACTAAAATAGTAAGACCTAAAGCACCTTCACAAACAGAAAAAACTAAAAAAATAACAGGAAAGAAATAATCATAATCAAATTCAATAAGAAAACCAATAATTAATATAAACAAAGAAAAAACAATATACTCTAATCTCAGAAGAACCATCAATAAATGTTTACGTTTAGAAGAAAAGACATAAACACCAGCAAAATAAACCCATAAAGAAGTAAAAACAGAGAATATAAACATTAGTTTTAATAGTATAAAAAAAACACCGGTCTTGTAAACTGGAAATAAGTCTAGCCCTCACTTTTAAAACTTCAGAGGTGGAAAAGCTCCCATCATCAGTCCCCAAAAGCGATATTTTAAATAAACTAACCCCTGAAATGATTAAAATAATAATTATATCACTATCAAATGTAATGATTATTAATTTTATTAAATTAAGACACCCAATATCAATAATACTTTTCATTATCCTACAAACTTTTTTAGTTGGATTAATAACAGGAACAATAATGGAAAGATATTGATTATCATATATTTTATTTTTAACGTTTCTTGGTGGTATATTAGTTCTATTTATTTATATCACAAGAATTGCATCAAACGAAATATTTCAACCTAAATCAATTACCATAATTACTACCTTAGCAATATGAGTATTTATTATATCAACATTAATTATTCTAGAGATAACAATATTTATAGACTTTTTCAAAAATACTGAAACTATTAATATTGATAATTCAATCAGTTACCAAGAAATAACAATATCTTTAGAAAAATTATATAACAGACCAACATTTATTATTACAATAGTAATAATAACTTATTTATTTTTAGCACTATTAGCAGTAGTTAAAATCACTAATATTAACCAGGGGCCTATTCGTAAAATAAGATAATTTACTAATGAATAAACCCTTATGATTAAGACATCCTTAAATTAAAATTATTAATAACTCTTTAGCTGATTTACCTGCAACAACAAATATTTCATTTTGATAAAATTTTGGGTCCCTGCTAGGGTTACGCTTGGTAATTCAAATTGAACTGGACTATTTTTAGCTATAAATTATACATCAAATATTGAAATAGCATTTAGTAGTGTAGTACACATCTGCTGAGACGTAAATAGTGGTTGAATTATTCGAACTTTACATGCATATGGAGCATCTATATTCTTTATTTGTATTTAATTGCATGTAGGACGAGGAATTTACTATGGATCTTATATATACATACACACCTGAATAATTGGTACAGTAATTCTATTCTTAGTTATAGCAACTGCATTTATAGGATATGTCTTACCTTGAGGTCAAATATCATTTTGAGGTGCAATGGTTATTTCTAATTTATTATCAGCAATTCCATATTTAGGAACAGATTTAGTTCAGTGGGTATGAGGGGGATTTGCTGTTGATAACGCAACATTAAATCGATTTTTCACATTCCATTTTGTATTACCATTTATTATTACAGCTATAGCTGCAATTCACTTATTATTTCTTCACTAAACAGGGACTAATAACCCCTTAGGACTAAATGGAGATATTGAAAAAATTCCATTTCACCCATACTTTACTTTCAAGGATTCTATTACATTCGTATTAATAACATCATTATGAATTATGTTATGCTTAATTAATCCCTACCTCCTAAGAGATCCAGATAATTTTGTACCTGTTACTCCATTAGTAACACCAGTTCATATTCAACCAGAATGATATTTCTTATTTGCATTTGCAATTCTACGATCAATTCCTAATAAGTTAGGAGGTGTTATTGCATTATTCTTATCAATTAGAATCTTAATAATTTTGCCATTTTATAATAAAACACCATTCTGAGGTATCCAATTCTATCCTATTAATCAGATTTTATTCTGAATCAAAGTAGTTGTTGTTTGGTTATTAACATTAATTGGTAAACTACCTGTTTAAGAACCTTACATTATAACAGGGCAAATCTTAACAATTATCTACTTTACATACTTTTTAATCAATGTCCATGTTGCAGATGCATGAGATAAGCTAATTAAGGAATAATAAGTTAATTAGCTTAGGAAAAGCATATGTTTTGAAAACATAAAACTAGAAGTTTAACTCTTCTATTACGTTTCTTAAAAAATTTCACTAAATAAGTGAGTTAATAAAATCTTTAAACCAACAAAGATAATAAAAAAATTAAAGACAAATGTAAAAAACTTTTTCAAGCTAAGTATATTAGCTTCTCATAATGGAACCGTGGTAATGTACCCCGAACTGAAATAAAGCCAAAGGATATAATAGCAAGCTTAGTAAAAAAATAAAAGAATAAAAATCACCACCTAAAAAAATTAAAGCCAATAATATTCTTATAAAAACAATTCTACTATACTCAGCTACAAAAATTAAAGTAAAACCACCTGCACCATATTCAATATTAAATAATGACCAAAGTCAAAAGGAGTACGGTTAGTTTCGGCTAAACAGGAAGCAAAGAAAGCTAAAGCTAAAGGAAAAGAAATAATAACAAATCAACAATAAAGCTGATAATTTATAAAATCAAACATGTTAAAACTACCAATTAAAGTAATTAAAGATAATAAAATTAAAGCCAAACTAACTTCATAAGAAATTGTTTGAGCGACAGAACGAAGAGAACCTAATAAAGAATAATTTGAATTAGAAGATCAACCAGCAATCATAACGGTATAAACACCTAATCTAGTGCAACATAAAAAAAAAACAAAAACCCATAAGAAAAAGAACATATATAAGTTAAGTAAGGGAAAATTACTCAAACAGCCAAAGAAATTATTAAATTAAAAACAGGAGGAAAATAATAAAGTAAATAATTAGATATAATAGGAATTGGCTGCTCCTTACAAATCGACTTAATAGCGTCACTAAAGGGTTGTGGTATTCCTACAAATCCTACCTTATTTGGACCCTTACGAATCTGAATATAACCTAAAACCTTCCGCTTCAATGAAGTTAGATAAGCAGCACTAATTAAAACACAAATAACTAATAAAAGAAAATTTAAAATAAACATAAGTAAATCATAAAGTGTCAATACTATTTGTAGGAAAAATCTACATAAATGAATTCTAAATTCAACACATTAATCTGTCAAAATAATAAATTAATTAATATTAATCATTATAATAAAAATATTTCAACCATATGGTCCTTTCGTACTAATATAGGTTAATAGTCTTAGGATAGAAACCGACCTGGCTCACGCCGGTCTGAACTCAGATCATGCAAGAATTTAAAAATCGAACAGACCTAATTATTGGGCTCCTGCACCCAAAATTTTTCTTAATCCAACATCAAGGTCGCAATCTGCTTTGTCAATATGAGCTCTCAAAAACAATTATGCTGTTATCATTAAGGTAACTTAATCTTATGATCATAAAGTATGGACCAAAACAACAAACATAAATCAATGATATAATAATGAAGAGTTTAATTATTCTTCATGTCGCCTCAACAAAATATCATCATTAAATATAGAAAGACAAACAAAACACTATATAAAAGTAAAATGTTAAGCTCTATAGGGTCTGCTCGTCCTAAAGAAGAATTATGGCCTTTTGACTCAAAAGTTAAACTCAAAAATGTATTAAGAGACAGTTGATTTCTTGTCAAGCCATTCATTCCAGCCACTAATTAAGAGACTAATGATTATGCTACCTTTGCACGGTCAAAATACCACAGCTCTTTAAAAATCTGCTCAGTGAGTGGGCCAGACCTCAAAGTATTTTCAAGAGGACATGTTTTTGATAAACAGGTGGAAATCAATTTTGCCTAGTTCCTCATAATAAATTTACAAGGTAAAAATTTTATACAAATAAATATACTAATTCTATCATTATTACAAAAATTATAAAATTAAATTAATAATCTTAATAAAAAACCTAAAATACTTATAAAATCAAAATAAAAAAAATGAACTAAAACGTAATCTTAAAGATGGCTGGTTTAAAGCTTACTATTACATTTTTATAAAACAAATTATAGGTTATTAACTTCAAAGCTCATCCCTTAAAGAATAAATAAGTTAATATTTATACTTAAAAAATTAAATAAAAACAATTAATTTCAAAAAATTAAATTTTTTCTTAAGAAACTAGATATCTTAGGAAACGATTAACATCTCATTTCTATAAATAATTTAATAATAATTATGATACATTAACTATAAATTATTTATAAATCAACCCAAATCGAGACAAGTAAAATAAACACTAAAATTTTGATAAACCCTGATACAAAAGGTACAATAAATAAAATCTACTTAAAAAAATTTAAAATAATATTTCATAAAACACTTACATTACCAGTAAACTATAGTTTAAAAAATCAATTCTATAAAATATACTGAGACAAAATTCAACAAAATTATTTATATTAAATAATTAAATAAACAAAAAATGAATATAATAAAATAAATAATCAAGATATCCTGATTTGCACAGAAAAATTTTCAGTGTAAGTGAAACACTTTACTAATAAGTTTTGACTGCTTACACACAGCGCCATATCTGCACCTAGTGGCAGAAAGTGGAAGTATTATGTATTTCACCATATTCCACGAGCACACTGATGAATGAATGTACCTACGTTATTTCAAGGTAGACTGCAGCACTCGGAACACTGTTACTTTAATTATATCCACTTAGTGCTATTCAGTTGCTGTTTTTATATAATACACCAAATTAAGGGTTTATGTTACTCTGTTAAATTAGTAGAAAACACTGTCAGCAGTGTATGCAAGGTCTGTTGAAACCATTTCGGAACGTTAGTAACTTTGCGCCAATAGTGTGTTGGAGCCAATGTGGTTGGCTGCCCTGCACACGTCTGTGTTTAATGTATAACTGCCGGAAGTCTCATTGTATGTCTGTTAGTTATGTCTGTATTGAGTAGAATGTTGCGTTGTACAGTTTGCGAATGTTGAGATGGAAGAGTTAGAGGAGCAACGCGTCTGAATAAATTTTTGCGTGAAATCCACGAAAACCTTTACAGAGGCACACCAAACGACGCAGGAAGCCTACAGTGATGAGTGCTTAAGCCGCACGTGGTGCTAGGAATCGTTCAAATGGTTTAAAACTGGCCGGACGGAAGTTAAAGATGACCCTCGTTCAGGACAGCCTTCGACGTCTACCGACGACGCTCATGTCAGGAACGTAAACGAAACTGTGTGTTCAAATGGAGGAGTGACTGTCCGAGAGATTGCAGAAGAATGTAACGTATCGATTGGATCATGTCATGAAATTCTGGCACAGCATCTTGGAATGCATTATTGCCGCCAAGTTCGTCTCACGGCTTAGGGGCGGCACCTTAAGAGGAGCGACGTTTTTTGCTCCGTACTCATTTTAATCTTTTACGTTTTAAACGAACTGCGCTTGCAAACGGCAAAAAATTTTAGTATTCGTAAACAATTTGCTAGTTTAAATAAGCCTTAGGAACGAAATTCGACAATACATGCTTGGAAATATAGGCAGTTCACTCGGTGACTGAATGTAAATCTAACATTGGGTTTCTGTCTGGTATCATCTTCATGATTGTTCAGAATATTTTGAAGTAAGCTGTCAGGATGAAAATTTACAATGCAATGTTTTAAACGATATTATTCTGTGAATGTTTTCGGCTTTTACTTAACCCTACCATATTTTCTGCACGAAAGTACCGGAACCCTTGAAAAGCTGTGATAAACTATTCAGCAGTTTCTTAAATACTCTTACATGTGTGCGCCTCAGGATGTAAAACTCAACTCTACTTAAATTTCTTGTAGAAATTTCAGGGAGGTATCAAGCCAACCCTCCATTACTGTAATTAATGTGAAAGCTCTGTGATCTTCAATATCTGAGCTTTGATTTAATAACACCAGTTTAACAAAACATGTTGATACTGGGAATGTTTTACATTTTTAAACACATGTTTATACGAAAAGAACATAAGCAGAATATCTAATAATGTGCGAAATACACTCCACAACAGTTTAAAAATTTTATTGATTTATTTACATAGATACTTTCCTTGGCGAAAAACGAAGAAAAAACCAACTGTTGTTTGTCTCATTTATCGTGCTGCAACCTGCACGATATCAAAGTTCCCACTCTGTGAAATCGAATAGTACGTGGCATTGCAAATTTTATATTACACTTATTAACTAAGCTTTTTTTCTTTGAGGAAAGATTATTTTTATTTTATGTTGGAACCAAAGGTGCATTTGTGTAGACATAACA
Organism: Schistocerca americana; assembly: GCF_021461395.2. Taxonomy (NCBI): domain Eukaryota; kingdom Metazoa; phylum Arthropoda; class Insecta; order Orthoptera; family Acrididae; genus Schistocerca; species Schistocerca americana. The sequence continues at coordinate 222,721,608 of NC_060126.1, forward strand.
GCAGTGTTCACACAAATGACAACTCACCACATCAACTGCCAATGAGACTACTTAAACTTTCTAGCCTGTCTTCTCTGCCAACAGAAACCGCTAAAAATGACTTGGATACGAGTCGACCCAGCACACCTTACTGCAAGAAACAGCAAAAATTATTTGCTTTTTAAATTAGAAAGACAGTGTCAAGAATATTCAGAATATATTTGCGTCCCATCTAAAATTCCAGTGACGCGCGGAACAGAAGCCAAAAAAGGGACTGTCCCGTTTTCTTCTCAAGACGAATTCCAGCCGGCAGGTGTGCCTCTACTGTTCACTGACAACAGATAAACAGGCGGCAATGAAATTAAACTATTCCCCATTGTCGTTCATTCATAGCACAGTTATGTTAAGAAATCCGGGTTGGTCAGTTCATCACTTCGTGTTTAAAGGAAAAATGTTGGTGCTCGTGCGCCGTGTATGAAGTAAAAAGATTCGTGCTCGTGTGCAGTGTAGTACGATTGGAAGTCGATACAGCCTTTCTTTCTTTCCTTTTACAATTATTTTTTCATTTGTTTTGACTATTGGTTGACAATTTTGTAAGTGCCTTAACATGAATAACAGTGAAAAAAGCAAACCTGCAAAATTAAGTGGAGCGGTATTTCGGAAATTATCGAAGGAAAGGCGAGGACGAGAAGCCAATGATCTGAAAACGCTTGGAAGAGTAGATAAATTTTTCGCTAAAAATGTTTGCTGGTTCGACTTCGAGTTCAAGTAGTGAGGATAATATTTCTGGCACTGCAGCTGTTGTAAAAGAAGTGAATACAGACGAAACAAAAGTTAAAAATGAAGTAAAGCAAATTATTCCTGATTTCGAGCTTTACGAAAAACTAACTGTCGAGTCAGACATTACAAAAAGAAATAACCTCGTTAGTGATGACCCTGCAGAATAGTGTGTCAATGAACCAACAATCGACATTCTCTTACAACGTGGAATTAATGAAAATTGTAACGGTGATTTTTCTAGTTCAATAAGATAAATAGGTGATAAAACCAGATATTTTAACGAAAATGTACTTTACTATAAACTTTTAAATGTTGAATCAACTTTTCATGATTTTCTAGTAAACTCCTGTAGCACTGGTGCTGTTTTTTGTGCACGATGTAAACTGTTCTGAGGTAAGGTTGCGATTGCTATTAATGGTATTGCAGATTGGAAAAATATTTCTAATATTTTATCTCATCATGAGCATTCACTTGAACAGAAAAATTCTGAGTTATCACTCTTGACAAGAATAAGGTCACTTAGAACTCTGGATAAACATTTCGAGTCATATGTTGAGACACAAATGTACTGGTGCAGTGTGCTGAAAAGGGTGTTAGAAATAGTGAAGAAATTAACAAGTCGTGGACTTCCCCTACCTGGACACGTTGAAAGATTCTATTCATTACATAATGGTCAATATTCTCGAAGAGTACATTGAACGATATGGAAATCCAGGGCAGGGACATACAAGTTCTCTTTCTTCAACAATCTGTAATGAAATATTAGAGCTTCTTTCTGAACGAATAAAAAGAATTGTCATAAGTGATATAAAACAGGCCAAATTATCTTTCATCTATTCTTTCAATTATCTCTCATATTGAGATATGTGAACGAGAATGGTGAAGCCGGCCGGAGTGAAGCTGCCCTCTTAGCGATGAACAGCACTGAGCGTCCTGAAGTGTTATCGACATGCTTTCCAGACTAATCATTAAGTATTCCAATGGCAGCTGTTACGAAACCGTAAGAGGATCTGCCGCGGCTGGGCTTTGGTGGCCGAACGGTTCTAGGCGCTACAGTCTAGAACCGCACGACCGCTACGGTCGCAGGTTCGAATCCTGCCTCGGGCATGGATGTGTGTGATGTCCTTAGGTTAGTTAGGTTCAAGTACTTCTAAGTTCTAGGGGACTTATGACCACAGCAGTTGAGTCCCATAGTGCTCAGAGCCATTTAAACCATTTCAGAATGGTGAACCTGTTGAATGTTTCCTTCTGTTTTTATAAAACTCTGGACACAAGTCCGAAAACTTAGCTGAAGCCGTACTAAAAGTCCTGTCTACAAATTCCACTGATTTTACTGACTGTAGAGGACAGTTATATGACAACGCAAGAAATATGTCAGGAGTCTACACTAGTTTGCGGGCACGCATTAAAGCATTATGTGCTTTGAGCAGCACATTCTTTGAATTTAGTCCACACTAGTGCTGCAAGCTGTTGTTGGGAAGCATGTTCATTTTTCAATGTAGTGCAAAACGTTTATAATTTTTTCTCTGCTTCTACACAGCGTTGGGATAAACTTCTTTCATTCTTGAAACCAGGAAGCACGTTGGTCAGCAAGAGAGGAAGCGTGTGTAAATCTATATGACAACTGGGAGGGCATTATCAATGCCCTAACACATGTTGCCAATAATACGTTTGAAAAACCCCTTGGGCGAAATGAAGCTTCAGCTTTATTGAATCAACTTTGTAGGCTAGAAACAGTATTCATGATGACTGTTTGGAAGGACGTACTCCAGAGATATAATAGCGTAAATCTGAAATTGCAAAGTGTAAATATTGATACTAAAATAGTGCATGAATTATATGAATAACTTGTAGGATTTGTTGCATGTATTGATGGCATGTTCGACTATTATTAAAATGAACCTACGGTGATTGTTACTGATACAGACTACCAATGCGCCTATGAAAGGTCATGAAAACGCAAACTTCATGATGACGAAGACGCGGGCTCTAAAGAAGTTTTTCTGACTGGAAGGGAAAAATTTAGGGTCGAAACATTTCTCCCAGTACTCGACAACTTGTGCGCCGAATTAGTGAGGAGGAAGGAGAGATGTAGAACACTTTTGGACTCCTTCACAGTTTTCAGTTTCCTTCAGAACAGTTCAATGACGATATTGCTGAACGTGCAGCAAAACTCCAAGCGTCAAATTTAGAGCCCTCCCTCCCTAGTGAACGTGTACATTTCGCGGAACTTTTGAAATCTTGTGAGATTAGTGATATACCAGTCGAAATGAGTAAATTTTTAGGGAAAGAGTGATTACAGTCCGTGTTCCGAATGTTGACATAGATATTAAAATGTTTCTGTGTATGGCACTTACAAATTGTTTAGCAGAAGATTCGTTTTCGGCTCTTAAAGGACTGAAATCGTACCTAAGTTCTACGTTGCCTGAGGAGAGATTGAACGCCTTGTCCATTCTTCACATCGAAGCCGACCTCCCAACTGATAACCGTCTGAGCTTTGAAGATACGATCAACGAGTTTTCTGCCATCAAAACCAGACACAAACTTTGCTGCCTGGTGAGTTTGTTTATTAAGTAATATTAGTTTGAAAAATTTAAGACTACATTGTGATTTTTATTATAACTTATAGCACATTCATTGGATTTACAAACTATATATTACCTGTTTATTCTACAATCGCCGATGCCAGAACGCGACACTAAACCTCGTTTACGTGCAGACGTGACCGAAGGCGCCCGACAATACTAAACAATACACGAATGACGCAGGCCGCTCGGCGCAGTACAGTCAAGTCATAGTCATACTGTAGTATATTACAACTGGTGCGTATTCTTGGCGTATGGTGTATATATAGTTCTATCGGAAATATACGTTATCGGGAGTACGCTCAGATGAAAAAGTGTTAATAAATAACGTAGTTCAGTTCTGTAGATAAATACGACAAACCTTTGCTAATAGCGTTAGAAAGAGCTATGGTGAGAGCAGTAGTTGCAGTACAAAACTGTTCAGCCCTTACATGGATTAAAGGAATTGTGTACACTTATTATGCAGCATCTAGCTACATAGACTCAAATGCTTTACACGTTAACTATTAGGTTATAAAACAATAATCTGTAAAATTATGTAACAGCATAATTCAGTACTGTGTTTGCTCGTCTATATTTAGTTATTAGTTCGTGCACCGAAATCTCTATTTCATTTTCATTTCTTACGCTTGCCTATAAATTCACGTATTAATAGCGAACGTGGCTATTTTTTATCTGCTACACATTCACGTTATTAGTACGTAAAACGATAGTTTAATTTGAGCCGGATCTTTGTAAAAGAAAGTATTAATTTGTAGTGTATGCCACGTTCCCTCAATTTTTAGATAGTAACCCAACTTTTTTTATTTTCATTTTCAACGGTTTCGTGTAAAAGAACATATTAAAAGTGAAAGTATAAAGAAAATCCGTTGTCACCTTCACGCTCTGCTGAAATTTTAGGCCTTGTGTTCGTTTCTGTTGTCTTTGACAGAAGAATGTGTTAACAATGTGCAGTTTTAAGTTTGTTTTATCCGCTGCCGTACGCCAAGTACAGTTCAGGAACCATATTACATTTTGATTGAGCGAGACTAGACCGCTAATGCGTCCTTCAGAACAACGAATAGCGGAGTACGGAAACAGCTCACAGCGCTCCCACCCAAAACGGCAATTGTGAAGTGATCGGGTAGTTGTCATTGTGTAAGTAGGCTGTTTAGGTTTTTTTTTTATTGGTAACGCCACCTCTGTATGAAAATCACTGGCTGTGCTGTGTGCAGTCTGTAGCTGCTTTGCATTGTTGTAATACTCGCCATTGTAGTGTTAGGCAGCTGGCTATGAACAGCGCGTAGCGTTGCGCAGTTGGAGGTGAGCCGCCAGCAGTGGTGGATGTGGGGAGAGAGATGGCGGAGTTTTGTAATTTGTCATGAACTGCTATATATATTATGACTATCAAGATAAATACATTGTTTGTTCTCTATTAAAATCTTTCATTTGCTAACTATGCCTATCAGTAGTTAGTGCCTTCCGTAGTTTGAATCTTTTATTTAGCTGGCAGTAGTGGCGCTCGCTGTATTGCAGTAGTTCGAGTAACCAAGATTTTTGTGAGGTAAGTGATTTCTGAAAGGTATAGTTTAATGTTACTCAGGGCCATTCTTTTGCAGGGATCTTTGATAGTCAGATTGCGTTGCGCTATAAATATTGTATGTCAGTTTAAGCACAGTCATGTATAATTGTTCAAAGGGGGCGTTTCAATTGTTTAAAACATGTTTTTTGGAGTGGGGCGCGTATAATATGGGGTGCCCAGAGGCGCAAAATTTTACATCCGCCACTGATCACGGCACATGTTTCAAGATCAGGAAGAACGTCTCGCAGTCTGTGAAGAGCTTTTGAATCGCGAAAATGAGAACCAGACGTTCCTTAAGAGAATCGTAAATGGAGATGATGTGGGTCTACGTTTATGATGTTGAAACCGAGGTTCAGTTTCCACAATGGGTCCAGAAAGGTTCTCCAAGGCCAGAAAAAGCTCGACAGATCAGGTCAAATGTCAAACCCATGCTGACACTTTTCTTTAACTTTGAATGATTAGTTCATCAGGAATTCGTGCCACAGGGCCAAACTTTTAAACGATGGTATTGTCGGGACGTGTTGGACACCTGCGAGAAAATGTGTGAGGGAAACGGCCTGAAATGTGGGGAGACAATTCGTGGGTCTTGCATCACTGTAACGAACCCGCACATTCATCCCTGTTGGGACATGACTATTGCACGAAAAACGAAACCCCACTGTGCTGCCTCATCCTCCGGACTCTAGAGACCTGGCCCTGCAAACTTTTTTCATTTCCGAAACTGAAAACCGTGTTGAAAGGACGAAGATTTGCTACGACAGACGAGATAAAAGAGAAGTCGTAGGTGGCGTGTCCCCGATCCAGCGAGATGAGTACCAAGACTGCTTCCGGAAGTGGAAACGGCGTTGGGGGCAGCAAATCAATTGTGAAAGAGAGTATTTTGAAGGAGACCATGCACAATAAGTAAAAGGTAAGCACAGATAAATTTTGTGGAAAAAGTTCCGGAGTTTTTTTGAAATGACCTTGTACATCGGAAAAATCGAAATTCTAAAAATATCAACGTCAGAATTAACGAACTGGCCAGGCATCTGCTCACGTTAGCACACAGCTTCCTGGATTCATTGAGGCGAGACGTTATTTAGGCGTTTTCCCTACGTCCGACTATATGAACGCCAGGCTAGCTACCATGTACCATCTCAGTTACACAATTCGCAAACACGTCTAAAACGTTCTCATTTTTCCACATGGGATATCAGCACTTGCAGACAGATTAGGTACACAAATTCCATAGGAGGGTGGAGGAGGTGGCGACGTGGAGGGCATCTGGCCACATTCTACCACTGACATTGATAAATCCGAAAATTAACATTCCGCTTCCGTGAAGATAGAATACAACCTGGAAGAAAGAAAGAAGAAGGTGAACATTAGTACTGACTGAAAATTACACCTCTGAGTGCACGTATTTCGGAAAAAGAAGGTGAGGTTAAAAATATTTTGCCGATGCGGACGTGAAGATATTGAACAGCGTCTTCGGATATTACGCTGCACAATTCATTTAAGGTCCAGTGGTTTCATCTTCAGGTATATCTACGTAGTTACATTAGTTTTCTTGTTATGGCGTGAGATATGTTTCAGAATAGTCAGTTCCCGTTATTAGAAGGTTAGGCAGTAAATTTGAAAATCGCGAAAAAAGAGAAAGAATGAAATTTTGAATAACTGGAAAAACATGCAAAAACGTAAGATGAACAGAACATGCCTGGATATATGTTGTATTTTAATGCTGATAATTGTATACCACTATGCTACATCATTTTGCTCAAGGCACACATATTTATCTTTAGATGTATTCTCATTAATCACAGATGATCCTTGGTTTTCGGTGCCAAAGGTAGACAATATTTGGATATTAGTATAGTAGTTACAGCTTGCGGGCTATTCTTAATGTCATAGCATGTAACGATCAAACTATCATATAAATGTTAACATATTGCATGTCACTCTCATGAAGGTATATTTGGGATTAACGCTTAGCAGCATTTAGTTTCTTCCATGTTGAAAGAAAACGAGAGAATTTTTTTTTTCCTTTGGGAGTATTTATTTATTATGAAAAAGTGTGTGAGAGAGCTCAATCCCAGACTCCATCAGTTAATTGATGACCTGCTATTTTCGACTCTTGCGTTTGTTTTAGAAGAAAATTCGTGAAAGACATAATATCTTCATGGAAACTGCAGCTGCTATCATTACACATCTCAGATAAAAAAGGCTGTTCACGCTGTAACGAAACTCAGATTCGTAGTCCGCACAGATTTACACGGGAAATGAAGATGATGCACAGAATAGACAAAATACAACAATACGATCAATGTGAGGAATACAAAAATTGTGTCTCGCGAATGTAACACAATCTACATCGGGCAAACAGGACGGAATTTCAGCGCACTGATAATAAAAATTGGAAAGAGCCTTCCCCCAGTTAAAACACACCTTAAAGAAAGTGAAGACATCGTAAAGATTTGAGCACTAATCTTACAATCCTTCTTGGAGCAAGAAGAGGAGGATATATGAACATTTTTGAAGAATTAAAGATCTACACTTACACAGACCTGTATAGACAATACGGTAACTCTCTGTGAATAATAGAAAGTATCAAATAATAAAAGGAAGTAGAGCACACGGAATTACGAAATAAATTTAAAATCGACAACTTTATGACAAAATATTTCTCCATACATAGAATAGAACGACACAATATGAAACTATTGGAAAAAAGGCATAAACGATAAAGCATCTAACACCAAATTACGTACATGAATACCATCCTATGCGAAAATACAATTTGTCGAAGAATAAATTCATTTTTACCAGAGACTGCATTAATAAAATTATTAATGACCCTAGCGATCGTCTCTCACAATTAATAGATTTCTAACAAAGGAAAAAGAATTCTTTTTTACACTGACGCTGTAAAATCGAAGCATGTAAACCAAAACAACTGCAAACAAATTAATTTTAATACCTACTAATTATGTATTTAAGACATCTTGGAATTATTATACAATGTATGAAAACTGCGGATAAGCACAAAGCAAAGAAAACTGGAAACATGTCTTCCACAGTCTGATGCAGTAGGCGACGTTCACTATATGTTAGTGACTGGAGTCGGCCTTAGCCATTATGGTAGTTCGTCCCGGCGTGTGTAACAGTGATTTTTTGAGAGTGCCTTAGTATGCAGGATATTTCAAAACTTACGTTCGGTTTAAGGATTTGTAGCATTTGTTACATTTAACTTACACATATTCTGCTTACAATCATAAAGAACACATTAACTGAAAGAGCAGCTGAAACAGTTTTTCCTACAAGTGTTCAATGCGAACACCATGCATTACACATCCAGCCGACAGGCGAGTTCATTCCAAATTTTGATCAGTGTGTCTGAAGTGATTGTTGCGACAGTACTGTTTCTAAAGTTGGTCGATCGGATGGTAGAGAAAGCTCGTACGCGTGGCCCTGTATGAACCACAAAGGCAAAAGTTTCATGGACTCAGATGGCGTGTGAAAGTGGAGGTAATATAAAACCAGCTCTGTCATCCGGCCCATTGCGGCCAATTCAGTGGTCACGGTACAACGTCGTTTAACCAGTCGCATACTGAGTTATGCCAGTGAGGCGGCGCACCATCTTACTGCCAAATAAAGTTCTGTGTTTCAGCTTCTTCCAGTTGAGGAAAGAGCCAGATTTTGCATCAAGATAAGAAACACCAGCTGCAGTTGCCTTGCCGAAAAAAAGGACCATAACTTTCCGCCAAGATCTGGCACAAACAAACATTCAACTTAGGGTAGTCTCGCTGCAGTTGTACCATTTCGTGGGGATTTGCTGGTCTCCACATGCGGACATTATGTCTATTCACATTTCCACTTAGGTGAAAAGTCTATTCATCACTGAAGCGACACGATCCAGAAAATCTTCATCGTCATGCAAAAACATTTCGTTTGCCAAGTTGTCACGTAAATCGTAGTCTGTAGGCTTCAGAGCTAGTAACAGCACCAAAAGGTAAGGGCATAGTTGTAAACGTCTCCTTAAAAGCCTGCACAAAGGCGCCACTGGAATTGCTAACTTACGACTAGCCTTCCAACTGATTTCTTGGGGGTACCTGTGGAAGACTCACTCGTTCAACACGTTTTTCAGTCACCCTTGATCGTTCCATACTCTTCCGTTTGCGCACCTGTATACCAACAAAACTGAATTTCTTTCTTATTTGATGTGTTATTTGTAATTGTAAGTTGAATGCTAAAATGTCTTAAAACCCGTACATTGATTTTGAAACACCCTCTATAGACTTCCTCGAAAGAGATGTGCAGACGTTAAACCAGTGGACTGAAACACGCGATATGTGGAGTTCAGATTCCATTCCAACTATCCAGATTTAAAATTATTTTCAATGGTGCTCCTAAATCGCTCACGGCGGTGTAACGTTTGTAAGTAGGTTGTTTAGGTTTTTATGTTGGCAACGCCACGTAGCGCTCTGTATGAAAATCACTGACTGTGCTGTGTGCAATCTGTGGCTGGTTGGACTCATTGTTCGAATACTTGCTTGTGTACTGTTGGGCAGTTGGATGTGAACAGCGCGTAGCGTTGGCCAGTTACAGGTGAGCCGCCAGCAGTGGTGGATGTGGGGAGAGAGATGCCAGAGTTTTGAGAGCGGACGATCTGGACGTGTGACCGTCAGAAAAAGGAAATTTGTAAGACTGGATGTCATGAACTGATATATATAATGACTTCTGAACACTATTAAGGTAAATACGTTGTTTGTTCTCTATCAAAATCTCTCATTTGCTAACCATGCCTTATCAGTAGTTGGTGCCTTCAGTAGTTAGAATCTCTTATTTAGCTGGCAGTATTGGCGCTCGCCGTATTGCAGTAGTTCGAGTAACGAAGATTTTTGTGAGGTGAGTGATTCATAAAAGGTATAGGTCATTGTTAGTCAGGGCCATTCTTTTGTAGGGATCATTGAAAGTCAGATTGCGTTGCGCTAAATATATTGTGTGTCAGTTTATTGATGATCAGAATAAGTAAAGAGAGAAATGTCTGAGTACGTTCAGTTTTACTCAGCTGTCTCTGTGTCAAATAACGTGGAAGTTTATCAGCACAGTCATTCATAATTTTTCTAAGGGGACGTTTCACGTTATTTCCTCAGAAAAGGACGTAGTCGACTTCCTTCCTGTGCTCGTACCAACTGACTTGTGTCTGCAATAGAGACGCTAGATCCTAATTTTCTTGCATGCCTCCTTTAAAAAGTTTAATCACAGCATCTGAAATCAAACTTTCTTGTTTCTTGTGACGATTTCTATTGTCACTATAGTCTGTTCATGGTAACTTTAACGCGGAAGTAAACGGTTCGTTATGCATCCTTCCGCGTGTGATGTTGCCGTACTGGATTTTCCTTCCTGCAAAATGCAAGTGACGCCCTGTGCAGTTAAGATGCGTACGCTTATTATGGTACGTTTACGCTCCAACCTTTGCTGCTCGAACATTGACTTGGCGCCTGATGAATTTTACCTGCAGCTGCGCTAACCTTCCCACCGCTAAGAACCTTGCTTTGCGAGGATTAGACTAAAGCTGCAGCATTACGACAGCCGCGCCCCTTTGCCTCCCGTCCGTAATCCCACTGCACCTATGAAGCGCTTTACTAGTTGTTACCAGTAAAAAAAGGCCCAAGCGTCTGAGTGCTTTGCTAATCCACGGATAAAGACGCACGTTTCATGTAAGTGGTAAATTTTATTGCATTTTAAAGTGAATAACTAAGTGAAACGGTCCGCGGAAATATTGACTTCTGACTGTTACGGCACCTTTGAGAGCGCGCGACTAATGAAAGGTTAACCTATGGTAACGGCCGAACGACATAACGTCAAATTCGCTGTATACATGGTTCGTAAAAACGATGTACAACACGCTAACAACATAACTTCAAATTTCTCTTAGTACTATTTGTACGGGGATCATTTTTTAAAGTTAGAACCGATTTGTAGTGGAGAAATAGAAACTTTATTTATGAACGTAAAATGTATCACAGACTACAATATGCACATTATATCACTTTTCTACGTAGCTACGAGGAATGTCTGAACACTTTTCAGGTCGCGGCACCAGCTTTTGATCCCAGTATCAAGTGGCACAAGCTTCTGGATTCCAAGCAACAAAAAACTCAGCCGTCTGACTGCCAAACCAGGTAGTAACAGTTTCTGGCAACGTGTTGTCATTTTCTAAGCACTTTCAACCAAGAAATTCATTCAATTTTGGAAACAGGTGGAAGTCTGATGGTGCTAAGTCAGGGCTGTGTAGTGGATGATCCAGCAACTCCCGATTAAAGTTGTCCAGTTGCGTCTTTGTTCTTGCTGCAACGGGAGGCCTAGCATTGTCGTGAAACAGAACGGCGACGCAGGCCGCTGTGACCGAGCGGTTCTAGGCGCTTCAGTCCGGAATCACGCTGCTGCCTCGGGCGTGGATGTATGTGATGTCCTAAGGTTTGTTAGGTTTAAGTAGTTCTAAGTCTAGGGGACTGATGGCCTCAGATGTTAAGTCCCATAGTGCTCAGAGCCATTTGAACCTTTTGATTTATAACGTTCAGTGATTATCGTCAAAGAGATGTTATTGACCTTCGATTGATTTCTTGTCCTTTATTTTTGGGTGGGGGTGGGGTGGGGGGATGATAGATGAAACGTTTGGTGTACAAGACACCGATAGGCACAGCGGATGAGCTGGTTACCTTTCGGTTCAAGCTGCGCCCATCATTCGTGCAACATCTGTTGTCTGCAGCGTGTTGGACAATCATTACCATGAAGTTTCCAGTTGTAGATTAATGCAGTTGGAAGACTTTTTCAACAATTTCTGTAGAACAATATTCGTCACACGACAATGTCAACACTGTATTGGAACATCACTAGCGTCGAAACCCCCACGGGATTCTAGCGGGCAAACGGTGATACTTTTGTCACAGAAACAGTGTGTTTCTTACTATCTCCTCCAAACACTCTAAAATTTACTGTACATAATTTTTTACACTGTGCGTATACACCTGAGGTGAGTAAACTACATTATACTGCGAATATTTACGAGCAATGATACTATATCTTGTAAATTAAATGAATTTATATACTGGAAAAAATGTCACGTGGCAACACTTGCTTAAAGAAACGTTAAAGAAATTTTGTGATGAATGAAAGATTGTTAAAAAGAAAACGCATATGGACGATTGCTTATATGGCTCAAAGCAGATCACTGAAAATTTACCAAAACGCATTCTCAAAGAGTAAACAGTCATTCATCCTATACTCGTACACACATAAAATTATAGCGAATCTTTTTGTTGCTATAATCTAACGTATTGATCGTCAAACTATTTTGTACAGGAGCCAATACTGAACATTGACATGTTATTGACCTTCGATTGATTTCTTATCCTTTATTTTTGGGTGGGTGGGGGGGGGGGGCGGTGGGGGGGGTGGGGAGGGGAATGATAGATGAAACGTTTGGTGTACAAGACACGCCGAGTCACAACATGTACTTTTCTGAAAGCTTACATAGTGACTAATTTTCCATACCGAAGCGGGTAATGTGGCCAGTGCCATCGCAATAGGATACCATGTTTATTTTTCTGACTTACGTTTTCTAAGCGTCTTCACGCCGTAGTATCTGAAAGAATAACAAGCGGCTGCAGCAGAGCGTTTTCAATAGGACACTATTAGGCCAAATACAGCAGAACGGGGGCGGCTTAAATAATGAAGTAAGTACTATTTAATAATTACATAAATAATTGTAATCTTGTAATAGGAAACAGATAAATTCAGTTTTTGTGATATATTTAAGGCCTATGTACTGGAGAAAATCGTTGTTGCAAACACGGTGTTCACGGTCATAACACGCAAACCAAATTTTTGGGAATCCAGTCACGTCGTCTCTCATTGCACCCGACGGCCAGTCTCCAAACGTACTGAGCGGTTGTTTCTATTGCGATTGAACGTACGATGAACAAAGTGTAGAAGCAAATAATGTGTTTGTGGTTGAGGTAAACTACGTAGAAAAACTAAAGCCCCCAGGCATTCGCTTGAGCTACTTGTGAGTAAATATCCTGATATTTAAGCACAATGCAATTACTAATCAACACTTGACACAGAATTTGCATTTATAGTCGTGTTCTCCTGTAAATGTGTCATTATCGGCAGCTAGTCGTTGGATAGCGCTCCAGACTGTGGAGCAGCCATTAGCGGTAATCAAGCTTTGCCTCTGCGGCTGCGAGTATTAATGACGCGGTTCCCATTAGATGGCTCTTCAGTGTGACGCGGCAGATCAAAATGGTTCTGAGCACTATGGGACTTAACATATCAGGTCATCAGTCCCTTATAACTTAGAACTACTTACATCTAACTAACCTAAGGACATCACACACATCCATGCCCGAAGCAGGATTCGAACCTGCGACCGTAGCGGTAGCGCGGTTCCAGACAGAAGCGCCTAGAACCGTTCGGCCACCAAAGACCAGCCGCGGCAGATCCTCTTACGGTTTCGTAACAGCTGCGATTGGAATACTTAATGATTAGCCTGGAAAGCATATCGATAACACTTCAGGACGCTCAGTGCTGTTCATCGCTAAGAGGGCAGCTTTTTTCTTCTATTACGAGGCCTTTAGCGGGTTACTAGAGCTTGTTCCAAGTACAAATATCAAGACTTTGCTGCAGGAAAACTAGCTTCTTTTAATGTAAACATGGCTCAACATATGCATCTATGACATCTTAAATGCACATGAATATGTATTTTAATCCCTATTGTTGCCCCCCCCCCCCCCCTTATTATGTTCTTCTATTCCCCTGTAATCGCCTTTTGCCTTTTTATATGTTACGTGTCATCTTTTTTAATTCGTGTAATCTCTCGGCTGAGTAGATTCGAATTGTGCCGGTGATAGCCCTCCCCTGCCCGTATGAGGCAGGGGAATGAAATAACAAAGAAGGGAGAAAAGTGAATATGTATATTTAGTCTTCCTAGATTTTCGAAAGACGTTTGGCACTGTATGGTGTCATAGACTATTAAAGTAGATACGATCATATACAGTGTAGTCGCAAAACAGCGATTGGTGTTCTATTATTCTCTAGAGTGTATAGATCAAGAGATACCAAAAGAGGTTTCGAATGAGAATTTGGAGTTAAACCTAGAATGTTAAGGACTACTTGTCTTTTCGATTTTCCTTGATTAGGTTGATTAATTTTAAGGAATTACATCTTTCCCAGAATAAATTTTCATTCTCAGTATAGTGGCCTTGATTTGAAACATTCTGGCGAATTAAAACTTTATACCAAAGCGGACTCGAATCTGGTACCTTTGTTTTTTTCTTTTTTTAATCAGTCAATAATAACAGTTTCATTAGTCATAATAATTACGTGGGAAGAAATAAATAAGTGCAGGCAGGGTTATTCGATCAATTTTTTTTAAATTTACGCCTAATTCATGAGTAAAATGTTTTAGATAATGACAAAGCAAATAAAAATCTCTGATCTTCTATAATAAATGATAGTCTCCATCGTAAAATAAAATAAATAAATTGCTCGAAAACGTAAATAAGTATACTTTTTCATTATAAGTTTTTTTCAGATCATGTATCATACCAAATTATTTATTTTTTCCTTGTTATTTGTTTCGATCACATAGGACGCCCTACAGGCGAGAAATAACGCAGTATACTTAGCATCAATAACAAACAAAACGTAAAGGGAATTAAAGACAACGCCCTCCTGGCAGAATAGACAAAATAGCATCCGCATTCTGTAACTTGTGGGTAGATGCACTCTGAATCCCAGCGCAGCTAGGTATGGTCCACGCACGTCTTCACGAAGAATATTTCATTTTGCCGGTACATTGGACCGGGTCCTGGTAAAACACAGTGACACTGAAAACAACTTTTCATACCCGGGACGCCCCAGCAGCAAGATGGGGGGGGGGGGGGGGGGAGATCGAAGAAGGCACTACCCAACAAGTTGACATAGTACTGACGGTATCGCGGATAGTGTACGAGAAAAGTAAAGCGATCGTGCAGGAACGTCCAAAAATCAATAACACTCTTATCGCCCTCATGGAACAAATAAGAGAACGAGAGGTCTTTTATCCAGATCACAGCGTTGGTCTTCGTACGTGGGAAATAAGCCTCATCTGCGATCAGAAGCGATTTCGGTGTTATGGTATGGGGAGCCGTACGTAGAAGAAAGGCAAGCATCTTCTGAATCAGCTGCCACACCCCTGCAGAAGATCCACACATCAGTCGATGTTCGCCCATATCAAGCGTGTGACAACGAGGGCACAGCTTCGAATATGTCATGTTTATAGCATGTAGACAAAGTTGTGTCATATATTTTCCATTAACGACCAGATACCAAGTCTCAGGAGCGCTCGTATAGAGGAGAACATGGTGCACAGAACGCCAAACCATGGGCCAAGCGATCATAGGATATCGGCTTTCCACAACATTCCGAGTATGATTTCTCATCGTTAGGCAGTAAACATCACGCGCCGTAGGGCTCCTGGCACCACGCAAGTCGGCATGGACGTAACTGTATTCGACGATAAAGGTGCTGACATGTGAGAGAGGAAGAATTACGGGCTACCGCAACAGGTGCCACTCGAGAGGGAGGGTCCAGTTCGTTATAAGTCTTCCGATAATCCGGTTCGGAGGAGGGTCCATGATTCAACCATCGAACTTACATAAACGGCAGCTGCTCTCGCCTGGACGTTGACAAGGACGAGGCCGCCATCTCGAGGAGGAAGTATCAACGTGTCGTAGCGGACTTTGAAGATAAAACCTGTGTTTACAAAGTGGCCGAACACCACCTATAGTCTGTGTGCCATTGCCTTTGGCATCGGTAAAATCTGTGCTAAATGCGGTAGTCGCGACACTAGATGAGTGTTAACAAAATCCGTCCATTGTAACATGCCCAATGCTCTCAGGAGGTTGCCACGAACGTTCGTGCTTATAGCTTGAAGCAGGCGTTTATACTTAAATGAGATCGTACGATGTACATGGCGCGTGAAGGAGATCCCCAAATATTTGAGCTAGTTCACTAATGGCAATGGAGCTACACTCTCTGCTGGAAGACCTCTACCGACGAACATACCACACGGCTGCCGGCAGCAGTCCCGTAGTGGTTGATCTATGCCAGTGCCTCTCGCACGTCATCCTCCGATAGAACCAAGAACATCACGTCATCTGCACAGGTGCGGCAGGTGAAAGCATGCCCTCTCATTGTTATCCTTGTCAACCGGCTCCTCAAACCGTGTAGCAGTGGCTCAAGGGCGATGACGAAAAGGAGCATCGACAGCGGACATACTTGACGACCAACTTCATAATATTTATAGGTCCTGCCACACGACCATTACCAGCAATCGCGACGTCGCACCTCGGAGGAGCCGCAAGAGGATGTGTTTAAATCTGTGGGGAGAGACCATCTGTCGGAGTAGGTTTTCTAGAAAGTCATGACTCTGTGAAAGGAGTGATCGAAGTCCTCTTTCACTAAGGCACCGCGACTGCAAGCACATTTGATCCAGAGAAAAGACTTGAGGGATGACGCGCCGAAGGTGAGTGGCAAGAATTCGGGTAAAAATCTTGAAGTCACAATTTGACTAGGTCAACGTCCGATATTGTACAGCTCACCCACCTCACGATGACTTGGGGACCGGGATAAGCAAGGCTTCTATGAATTCTGGTGGGAGGGGAAGGTCAGGGTTCATCAGTTCTTCATACATCGCAATCCAGCGTAAGCACATGATGTCGTGGAACGTGCGGTAAAACTCAAGCGGAAACCCATCGGGGCCTGGGGCTTCGTTCGCCGCACCCTTATTAAGAGCATCAGCGACGTCATCAGCAATAACAGTCGGCGTGAGAATCTCCGCAGCAGCCCCGTCAAGGGTACCTGCCAAGGAACGGAGGACATCAGTCGTTACCGCCATGTTCTGGTCCTCTGCTGCCTAGAACTGTTTGTAGTGTTCCACAAAGGCGTTTACAATATCATCCTGGGACGTCAATCGATGACCATCTGGTATGTCGAGGGCGCTGACCAGCTTTCTCCAACAACGCTGCTTCTCTCGGATGATACAATGCGTGGACAGAGTTTCTCCTAGTACATAATCGTGACATCTTGCACGTACTGTTGTCCTTTCAAGACGGTGATGGGTATGAGGAATTATCTTTGCCTTAATCCAATGAATTTCAACCTGTCGTTGAAGAGAGAGGGCATGTTTGAGAGTTCGCAGAGAATTGCCAAATAGTATTCCATGCTATATTGTTGTCACAGCATTTTGTCGCGACCGTAATTCATCGTCAAACGCTGGAAAGCCGGCTTGGTGGAGTCGAGCCACCACAGGAATATTGAAGGATGCGCTGGAAGGCGTCTCACGCAGTTGTTCTACGTCCTGCCTACATTCTGGATCCTTGAGCTTCCACAGGCCTCGACTGCGCCACACATTCTGCCTCTGAAGACAAACAGTGCAAATGTAGGCGACATGGTCGGAGAAAGCGGTAGGTCATAACTCAGCGTCAAGCGTGGCAGATACGATTCCTTAGAAAACGTAAACACAGTCAAGATGACTTGCTGAATGGCTGATGACGTATGTATATCCAGATCGATCACCATGCACACGGTTCCAAGGAGTGGTGAGAATCAGTTCATGCACGAGTAGCATGAGTTCCTGGCATGTGGCGAGATGGGGATATTCGTCCTTCTGGGATAACACACAACTGAAGTTGCCGCCAAGAATAATATGGCCGTAGCGGCCCACAAACAAAGGAGCCACCTGTTCTGAATTGAATCGTGACCATTCCCGGCGCTTCGCCTTGCCCGAGGGAGTGTAAACATTGATGATTCATACACTGTGGAAAGTCATAGTAAGACCTCTAGCTGATCGCAGGTAAATCACATCGTCTACCTCAATGCCTTCCCTTAAAAAAATAACCATCCCACTGCCACCATCAGCACACGGCATGAGGTAAGAAACATAGCCATAGATATTAGGAAACGTCGCTAGGCGAACTTCCTGCAGAAGAGCAACATCGAGGTCCGACGCCCTCAATACTGAATGGAGCAACTGTAGTTTGACAGAGGTGCCAATGGTGTTGACATTGACGGAGCCAATCCTGTAAGCTTGTCACGGAATTAGGACTACTGGGACGCTCGTGGTGGTACGAAGAGCAGCAGCGAACAGGAACGTTATCCCAGGAGACTGCACATCTCAATCCAGTAACCCTGTCGATTAGCGGTCTTGCGTTGGAGCAGCAGCATTCGCTGCTGTCACAACGGTGGGTGTTCCGTCGTCTACATCGTTAGACCACGCCAAGATGCGTGGATGGTGTACATCCAGTGGAGTATCTGTGGAGTCCGAAGGTGGTATCACGTCGGCGGTGAAAGAGTGGTGCTGGCTCAGCTGCTGTTCAACGTCCGCAGGTACAGCACCTGGTGCATACAAGGATGGTTGTACCTCCGATGGGGGCCAGGCTGGTGCTTCCGCCACAGAATCGTTCATAGGGTGAACAACTTGAGAGCTGTGATCCTCATCGTCTTGAGATTGCGTCCTGCAGGTGTCAGACGGGGCTATCCGCCGTTTCAGACGTCTCTTCGGCGACCGTTGCTTGCGTACGTGATCTACGGTGTCTGAAGACGCCTTGGGATCTGGATGGTCAAGCACAAAACCATCGGTAGGCACAACATGAAGTCAAGGGCCATCCTCTGCACTAGATATTGCTCACCACTGCACATGAAGGGAGGGGGAGGCAAGGGCGTCGGTCCGTCGGCAACAACTTGAGGCATTACCAGAGACAACGGTGTGTCAGTAGTAGGAGCCAATGGTGATCGCGGTCGGGGGTCGTTACGGAGATGCGGGAGCGTCTTCAGAGTGGTCGTGGCGTGCAATTCCCCAGGCGGTAACTGTCTGATTCTGCGTTGCAGACAGATGGAACTTAGGTGTCCTTCTTTGCCACATCCCGAGCATGTCTTCTGCTGGCCATCATAAATTATAATTGAACGGCAGCCACCAATATATGAGTAGGACGGCACGTGTTTGGTTAGCTCTGTGCAGATCTGTCAGCTCCATTGAGTACCAGGTATGTAGTGAACTGAACCCACTTTTCAGCTGACTAATCACATTTCCATATGATTTGAATGCAGATACCACTACCTCTGAATACACCTCGAAAGGCGGTTCAAACACACGGATAGTTTGCAGTCCAAGTCCTGCGTGTTCCACGGTTATGTCACTGATGTGTCCATCAGAGTGACAGAACATAAGACCACTTCGAGTTGCACTTAGAATTTTGTCACATATGTCTTCGATAACCAATTTCACGTATACCACAGTGCTCACTATAGACAGGTGGATGCCACCAAGATCGTTGCAATCAATCTTGACTTCATTTCTGATAAACTGTTCGATTTCAAGTGCTTTTGGTCGGGCATACTCAGGTGAAAAGCTAATCTGCAGTGTCGATTTTCTCTGGGCATCAACCATTCTCTTTCGAAGGAAATATAGCTCGATAAGGCGATAGAATCACGTAAACAACTTCTGAAGCGAGCTGCGCGGCGAGGACGTAAACAAGACGTCCGTGCCTCTAGCGTACCGAAAGGCGACGGTATTTAGCGGTCAAATGCTGAACCGACGCTTCACGCCCCACTCTCACACTTCAATTCCTAACTTCCACACCTCACAGATGGTCTCCTGCTACCTTGCGGGACTATCATTCGCACAAGAAAGGATATTGTGGAGACATAGCTTAGACACGAGCCCTGGGATTGTTTCCAGCATGTTTTTCCATTCTGCGTCGTAGTGTGTGCTGATCTGAAAGTTCCTAGCAGATTAAAGCTGCATGCCGGACCAGGTCTAGAACGAGGAACCTTTTCTTTTCGCTGGAAAGTGCTCTAAAGACTTTTTTTCAACTGAACACAATAAAAATGAATCATAACGGGAAGGGCGAGAGGTATTTCATAGGAAGAAGGATCCTTTATTGTATGATTATATGATAGCGGAACAAACACTGGTAGCAGTTACTTCTGTAAAATATCTGGGAGTATGCGTGCGGATCGATTTGAAGTGGAATGATCATATAAAATTAATTGTTGGTAAGGCGGGTACCAGGTTGAGATTCATTGGGAGATTGCTTAGAAAATGTAGTCCATCAACAAAGGAGGTGGCTTATAAAACACTCGTTCGACCTATACTTGAGTATTGCTCATCAGTGTGGGATCTGTACCAGATCGGTCTGACGGAGGAGATAGAGAAGATCCAAAGAAGAGCGGCGCGTTTCGTCACAGGGTTATTTGGTAACCGTGATAGCGTTACGGAGATGTTTAATAAACTCAAGTGGCAGACTCTGCAAGAGAGGCGCTCTGCATCGCGGTGTAGCTTGCTCGCCAGGTTTCGAGAGGGTGCGTTTCTGGATGAGGTATCGAATATATTGCTTCCCCCTACTTATACCTCCCGAGGAGATCACGAATGTAAAATTAGAGAGATTTGAGCGCGCACGGAGGCTTTCAGACAGTCGTTCTTCCCGCGAACCATACGCGACTGGAACAGGAAAGGGAGGTAATGACAGTGGCACGTAAAGTGCCCTCCGCCACACACCGTTGGGTGGCTTGCGGAGTATAAATGTAGATGTAGATGTAGATGAACAACAACTGTCAGTGGTATGTTTTCACCGTGGTACACTGAGTGGAGCTGGTAAGACCGACATCCAGGTAATGGAACATTGTTGCGGTGGGCAATGGTAGTGGTCCTCATCTTGGAGTCCTCATCTGATGTTCATTAACCTCGATTTGGTAAAATTGAGGTGGCTACCTAATGATTGTCCATAATGTTCGATTCATGTTATCTCATTGTGTATTTCTGCGGTCAAGTGTGTGAGAAGTAGGAGGTCATATGCATAGGTCTAACAGTGGAACATGTGGTTGCACAATTTAAATCATGATGAGGTAGGAGGCCTTTTGTTAGAGATTTGAGGGCTGTCGTGTCCCAAATAGTGGACAGAAGGCATCCCTGCCTGACCGAATGCCAGACAGGGATCGACCCAGGCTATCATTTCACCTGGAACATGGTCATGGTATTGCAAAGTAAGGGCGAATGCCATCTATGAATGGTGGAGTGAATCCCACGCATTCCGTCACCAAGAGGAGAAAATGGTTGTGGACCCTGTCGAAGATGCTGCTGAAATCCAGCGATACAAGTGCCACATGGAGGTGGCAATATGTGACCTGCACAATCAGGTCCCAATATTCTTCTGTTACAATCTGGAGGGGCTCCACCATCTCGTGATGTTTATTCTGGAGAAGGTACTGCAGATAACACTGCTTGCATAAGTACTGCCAAGAGATGTGTGATTTTATAATCCACATTGAGTAATGTGAGTGAGCGAAAGTTAGTGATATGCATGCCCCCTGTCAGTTTGGGCACTGGTATGAGAATGCCGTTGACAAAGTCTGGTGGTATGGGGAGGGAGGTATTGAACAACTCCTGGAACATCTCAGTGCAATGTGGAAGCATCAATAAACTGAAGGTCAGATAAAATTCAACCGGAAGGCCGCCAGGGCCTGGGAATTTGTTCAGCTCACCTTTGGCAATCGCATCTGCCTAGTCCGGTGCGACAGCTATCACAAAGGGTGCCACCTCCATGTTGTTAAGGCCGTAGGTGAGGAATAAAGCTGAAACGACCACTGATTGAGTGTTGACATGGTCTCCAGTCTGAGTGGTAAGGGTGGAGACGAAGGAACGTCGTCAACGACGTAGGTCAGATGTGACATAACGCATGAATGGAGGCTCCTTATCAGTTATGTCTTGACAGGAGACTGCACCACCAAGCCTTGTAGTCTGTTGTGGTGAAGTGACAGAAGTTTGGGTCTGATACATTGGCTTTCGCTTTGAGTACCAAGGAAGATCCTCCTCATAAGATGTACACTTAGGAGCGATGCATTCTCAACAAACTGGGTCATGCAGGAGAGAAGTATTGAGGTTGGAGGTACCTTGACCGCGCCAAACTGTTTGAGGTGTGGGGATTAAGGTGCAGATGTGCAATGATCAGAAAAGGCCAGAGACCACATTTCCATGGAGGAACACCTGCCCGAAGGGTTGCAGGAATATAAATCCCTGTGTATGATCTCCCATGTGTCAGTAAGATGAAAATTATGTACCAAGGCCTGACATGTTGAGTAGACAGGGGTCTAAACCTTCAGATAGAGGACATAGTTGACAGTTGTGTCGCCCCACAATTAATGGCACTACTTCTTCTTTATATAACTTAGTTCATCAAAGTCTGTGTCAAGCCTGATGGGGAGTATAAATTAATGACTTGGGTATCAAATATTGTGAAGGACATACACTGTCCAGGTGGGACAGCAAACACATTCTGTAACTAGGATACCTTCTTGGATCTAGAAAGCTACTCCATACCTTGTATGACTGAGGAAAACAACTTGAATACGTAGAGAGTCGGAATGGTAGCAAAACACACCTTTTGCAGAAAGGCGATGTCAACTTCTGATGCCCTGAGCTTGTCGCAAGAAGTTGCTGCTTCGCTGTACTGTTGACCATATTGAAACTGAAGGTTGCAAACTTGTATGTGTGACGTGTTATTGCTGGAAACGAATCTGCCATCGTCAGAAGCGATGGTGGGTGGTATAGACCGACGTCACCACCCCTTGTGCTGCAGTGTAGATGGAAGTTCTGTTGGGTATAAATGCAGGACAGTGGCGGCATCTCTGGTTGAAATGCTGGTTCGTCCACCACGTCATCACCCCGAACCCTGTGCTGTGCCCAAATGGTCTTCTCTGAAAGGAGGGCTGTCTTGTGAAAGGGAGGGCTGTCTTGTGACGACTGCAATGAGACTGTGATCTCAACCGATGTGTCCGATGGGGAAACATCCACAGTATTCAATGGCGCCAAGGTAATAGGCGCGCAAAACGTTTAGCACTGTCACCGTCGGCTGACATTAAGGTGTGAGTGTCTCCCAGCCAGGTAGTGTCAGCTTCGTTGTGGAGGGGAAGGTCGTAGGGCCCCGTGACTGACCAACGGCGACGTTTGCGTCGGCGTGGTTATCGTTTTTATCCACGTGTTCTTCCGTATCAGACGACGGCAACGAGGTGCGATGTCCCGACTCGAAGGCCATCGTAGGCACTACAAATGCGTTGAGTGGGCTTGGGGTGGAGTCACGTCTTCCGTTGGGGAAGATGGCTGTAAGGCAGCCTCCTCATTATTAGTGACCACAATGACATCCGAATGGTAGTGGAGACACACATGGCACTGGTCGATGTGCCCATGTAATAGGCTTGGAGTTGTCATCGTCACAGTGAGTGCCGCCCTATTTGTCATCGGTAGGACTGTTGTGTTGTTCAGCATTGGCACATCCCTAAGAGGAAGCTGCACAATACGTCGTTAAACGCATTCTGACCATAGATGGCCCTCTTTCCTGCCACCAGAACATGTGTGTGGTTGACCATCGTACTAAATGATGGCCCTGCAACCTCTGATCTGGAGATAGGAGGTTATATGGCTTTGAAGGTCGATGCAAACTTGCTTAACACTATTCAGGACAGGATATGTCCTGCACCATGCATCTGGAGGTAGGAGGGTACATGACTTTGAAGGTCGATGCAAACTTGCTTAACACTATTCAGGACAGGATATGTCCTGAACCATGCCCACTTTTCGGTAACGTGTTTGATGACCATTCTTTAAGGTTGGAGGGCCTCGATCACAATGTCTGCAGGGAGTTCTGAGACCAAGACCAGTGCATTCAATGGTGATGGCTCCTAAATTGCCTTCAGAATGACGAAAGTGTAGTCTACAGTGAACCACATCGTCAGTCATTTTTACATGGACAATGTCTGCTCTCGGTAGCTCAGTGGTCAGCGTGACAGAATGTCAATCCCAAGGGCCCGGGTTCGATTCCCGGCTGGGTCGGAGATCTTCTCCCCTCAGGAACTGGGTGTTGTGTTGTCCTGATCATCATCATTTCATCCCCATCGACGCTCAAGTTGCCGAAGTGGCATCATATCGAAAGAGTTGCACCCGGCGAACGGTCTACCTGAAAGGAAGCCTTAGTCACACGAAACAGACAGTACTACTGCTTATAGAAAGATGGAACCCCATTACATCGTTTGGCGGTATTTTCACTTCATCGCACAGGAATCATGCAACATCAAGAGTCTTGGGATCGGTGAAATTGGAGGAAAAGTGAATCACAATGTCACTTTGCTGTAGTTGTATTCCATGGTGTATCCTTAGGTAAATGAAGGCACATGATTATGGTTGCAGTAAACACAAACACCGGCTAGCTGTGCCTCACTGTGGAACATAGTCACATGTCTACACCATACCACCACCAGAGACAGATAGTGAGCTATCAAAGCACAATTCATGACCTGCATCCATAACTTTACTTCTGCCAATAGATATCCTGCCTTCCAAACTTTCTATTCAGGAGCGCTACTCCCACAAGGTACATCGGAGAGCTTCTGCAAAGTTCGGAAAGTGGGGTATGAGGTACTGGCGGGAATACAACTGTGAGGGCAGATCGTGATTTGGGCTTGGATACCAGGCAGTCGGCCTTCGCCATTTCAACGGCTTGGACGTCCTGTTTATGTCCCTCCCACATTAGCGCATGCGTGGTGTTGTTATAGTGTACAGCTTACTACCTTTGAAGCACCACGGCATACTTACAACGAAACCCTACGTTGCAGTTGAGTTTCACAACTGAGTATGCGCGACCAAAAGCATTGGAAATTGACCATTTTTTTCGAGATGACGTTCACATCGTGTATAACGAACTAAGAGGGATTCATCTCTCCTTCGCGCGCAGCGAGGTCTATGTGAAACTGATGGATGACGTGGCTTGTGGAAGCATTCTCAAAAAGACGAGCGACCTTCAGTTCAGACATTCGGACCGTCCCATTGGCCCAGTGAAAGTGGAAAATGCAGGTCTCGGCCAGAGGAGAGTTCGGTGTTAGAATTGCCATTGGAGGTGCCTGCAGAGACTGTGCTCACAGCACTGAGACCCTACAGCACTGTGACAAGGCATACGGTAGAGAAAGGGAGCACTTTACCACGTACGCAGTTCTGAATGGGGTGTGTCAGGTGCACCATAGGAAACATGTCCCATCCGATATGAACATCGGCAGATGATGTGGCATAGTAATTAACGACAGACACCCAAAAACCTGTTCGGGATTGGGATGCAGGCAAGAGAGACATCTCAGATCAAGCTGTATTCAATTTCATATCACGCAGCTGCTGATGGGGGAGGTGAACATGGCACCCAAACCGACAGTGCCTTCGTTGAGGTATGACGGGGTCCTTCAGTCTCTTCCACCTGATAATCTACTTTCGACAGAAGCGTCGCCTTCAGTCGACAATGAGCAACCTCCAGTATGGCGATAGGTTACTACAGACAGACATTCAGCACTGTCAGAGGAACCTCCACCATCTGTCTTGCAATGTAAATGGGGAAAGGCCATATAGTAGTTGTTGGCCACCGCAGGTTTGTTGATGTGAACCGACACTTTTGTCCCTGGGAGCTAAGTCCACCAGTCGTTGTCGGATACTGATAAACATGTCCGGAAGAAATGGGTTCCAAAGCGACAGAAGAAACGTCGACTAGCTCTGTTTGATACCTGCAGTATAATGTCAACAGAAGATGAAAATCTCGACGGCGACGACCATTCCCAGTAGGAAAATACGATCGTTGGTTCCACTGACTAGATTCGATCAGCAGCAGATTCGAAGGAGACACCTCACAGTGTCATACTTCTGCATGATGGACATCAGATGCATTTAGTATCTGACCTCTGACTTCAGCCTCTACTGTTAATTCCAAGGAATGATCGCAGCATAAGCCTGACTGTGTGTTCCGACGATGTCGAGGACATGACATCTACTGTAGTAGCTAAAGCAGTTGTAGTTGCTTCACAGCACCACAGTTGAAAGTGTACATGTGAGGGAACTCATTGTTGATGGAGGGGCCTCCACCTCTCCCAACAGACGGCAACAATACCGTCTTCCCGTGTCAGGCCTATTGGATTGGCATCATCAACCTCAATACCATTAGTTCTGACGTCAAGCTACAGTATTTCGTGACTTGCTGCTGTCGGCAGATCTCGATGTCGTACTCTTCTAGGAAGTGCGCTTCTGTCAGTTCCCATCCATTTATGGATACGACGTTTATAAGGCGCCATGCATTAATAATGCCAGCGGTACAGCCGTTCTTTTAAAGAAAGGTATTGCGATCGATGGTGTGACCTACCTTCCATAAGCAAGAGGACTTGTTATCACATATTAGGGCGTCAATATTGTGAATGAATATGGCCTCTCTGGTACTGAGACTGTTTGGGATTTTATGTGGAGGAGGTCACGCCCTCATTCGAGGGAAGCTGTGATGATATCATCTTAGGGGGTGACTTCAATTGTGTCCTGTCACCACAGGATGAAACACTATACTTAGCACACAGGGAACTGCAACGCCTGGTGCAAGACCTTCGCCTCGTCGATATCTGGGGAAGTATTCACATCTACAGACAGTGATATACGTATGTTACTGGACATTCGGCTTTTCGCCTTGGCCGGGTCTGTGTCTCCCATGGGCTTAAGGCAAAGACACCTGATACTCAGACATGGCCAGCGGCCTTTAGAGATCATGATGACTAGCTCTGCACAATTTTCCTCCCACAACAGAGGGAGTGGTGGAGCAGGAGCACATGGAAGATGAATGTAGTGCTCCTCAAGGATCCAAAGGGCCGGCACACCGGCAGAGGAAGAACTGTGAGAGGCGGCATCGGACGTCTCCTTCCGTGATCCAGTGATGTATCAATTGCACAAAACTTGCACTGTGACGTGTAATGATGAATTGCGGTCGAGAGGCTATGGGTTGGAAACAGCACATCATGGAATATCGTTTTATGTTTCTCCAGTAGACACTTGCCTAACCACCGTCGCCAGGACGTCAGGCTGAGGTCTGGCAATTGCAAGCAAAGGTCACAATGCTTACATGAAGTCATACCGAGGGCACACTTCTGCACAAGCATAGTCGCGACTGCATCGGGGGTGAACCGCAGGCCATACATCATATTATCTGTGAACGTAGCAGATGTCGAAGAGCACTGATCCCCGTGCTGGATATGTCGGATGGCCACTGCCTGAGAGCCCAAAAGGATGTCGCCAACACCTTTTTGGATCGTTACTGGCGGTTCTACGCCGCTGAAGCCGAAGATGCTACGGCGACGGATGAAGTCCTCTCCTTGCTGCTTCGGATCCTCGATGGAGACGTCGTGGCGACCCCCACAGATCCCATAACGGCGGAAGACGTCGCCAACACCCTCAGATAAGAGGCAATCAACAGAACAGCGGGCCCAGATGGTCTCCCAATATAGTTTTATTGTATGTTCCATGACGTTGTGATGCTCTTACAGGTTATGATGTACCAAGAACTGATAACCCTGTAGTACAGATTGCACCTGCCTTTGTTGACGGCATCCTTCTTTCGGTCCGCAAGCTGTCTGCAGGGAGGGGAGTTGGCCATTACCGGCCTCTTATGTTGCTCAACAGCGATTTCCAGATATTTACGAGGATTCTGGCTGCCCGAATTCCCATTGCCCTGCACTAAATCGTCTCTATAGACTAGACTGGTCTCGGCAGTGACAGCAAC
This sequence comes from Schistocerca americana, assembly GCF_021461395.2. NCBI lineage: Eukaryota > Metazoa > Arthropoda > Insecta > Orthoptera > Acrididae > Schistocerca > Schistocerca americana. The sequence continues at coordinate 222,749,159 of NC_060126.1, forward strand.
ATACAGTGCTCAGTGATGACCATGATGTCGTCTTACTAGCGGAGGCATGTCACACCCGTGGGGTTTTAGTGTCAATGGTCTTTGACTGCGCTTTCAGTAAGATATGCCACGACTATCTTGAGAAGGTGCTGCGGCAGCTGTCCTTCCTCCATATCCTCGTGAACACCACCATGCGCTTTCTGTGTGGCGCAATTTCACATGTTACGATCAATGGACGTATAGAGGGCAAAATCAATATCGCCCGCTCTGTGAGACAAGATTGCCCCTTGTTGCTGTTATGTATGCCATTACCATGAAGCCACTGTTACACTGATGTTGACTTCAGCGACTTATATCGGCTGCATTATCAAGCGTAAAATTGAAAACAGCACCCATAAACACTGAAGGGCCATGTAAAACGACTTGACCATTAGTAAGTTGGTCCACTAATTCAACGTCATCAACGGCTTTATAAACAGTAAGACGGGAACGTCTTCTCCTCATGTAGTAGCGCCGCTTTTGTCTGCCATGCGATGTGGACGATCTGGTGTTTTTAGTACATATACCAGATGAAGTTCAAAGATCACGGCTGTAGCACATATTTCTCCAACAGTTTCTCATCTTAAGAGGGATTTTTTTTTTTTGTGGACATCAGTTATGTCAACGGCCTGCTGAGTGAGCAGCAGCAGAGGGCGTGTGATGCTTATAGCCACATGATGTGAGGCCATCCCCAAAATCCGATTGAAAGCCGTCTACCCTCGGTTACTTGGTGGCCGATGGTCTGGCGTTCAGTGCATGGCGTTCTTCTCGGTTCCAACGCCAGAGCAGCATGGCGTTCTTCTCGGTTCCAATGCCAGAGCAGGTTGTTATCTGGTGGTCAACCAGAAGTACATGAATCGACAGAAATTCCATTCCATGTGTATGGCCGATTCTCCATTATATACCCAGTGCCATCTGCGTGATACAGAATGTCTGGAATGTGGGTCTGCTGTGGAGGTTGACGAGACTGATGTTTTCCCTCATTCAGCTAATGACCACTTCACTAGTGACTCAGACATTCCTTCTTATGCCAGATATGACTTTTTATCAGTGTACTAAGATGTACGCAGCGATGTGGATCAAGGGTTTGATCATATTGTACCTTTTATGTGATGATGACAAACACTTTCTCGATTTTTTGACCTTCCTATTGGAACGAGTCACTCTTTTACGACGCCACCCTCGCTGCCGCCAATTCGCTGCTAATTTTCTGAGTAGTGTCTTATTGGAAATTCCCCACAGTAGAGGTGTGCTGAGTACGAGAAGTTAATGTGTGTGCATGTCAATTTTACGAAACGGACTGAAACAAGTGACGGAACCATGTGAACCCTTTCTTCTTGAAGATCTGCCTGGCCATTATGGCGGGTTAGAGGTATCCGTGGACATGTTGTTCGATGGTAGCAGCGGTTGTTGTGTCTAATGTTGGTTCGGAAGGAAGGGCGACCTCTACGTTCTATTTATGCTTTTATTTATTTTTGGTTGTTTAGTTACTTCCTTTATTCCTAGAAAGGCACCATTGGTAGAGTAAAAATGTTTTGTTTAACGTGCCTTTCTGCTACATACTCAAAAAGAAATTACCTTCGTGTTTCTACACCAGAAAAGAAAAGAAAAAGTCGGCACAGTGCTGGCCTGCGAAAGGCAAAGGTCCCATGTTTCAGTCCCGGTTTGGCGACCACTGTTAATCTGCAAGGAGGTTTCACTTAATTAGTTGTTGCAGACGCACATTTCATGTTGGTTAATTTCATACCTGATTTGTTCCATTTTGCACTCTTCGTATGGCTATGAAAATTCGGACAAGAATATTCCCTCAAATCACCAATAAATGTTTCTTAATTAACGTTGTGACTGCAATTAATTAACCTCTAGTCATTTTTCTACCCCATTTGTCCATTTCCGGCCGGATTCTCATACCGAAACGAAGAGCCGGAAATGGAGAAATAGGGGAGACAATTATCCATCACATCACTAATTAAGTTTTCCTTAATTACTCTTATTGCCTTGAAGCAAGTAAACGTTCTTTTGCAAAACTAGAATTCACATAGATCGATTTTCTATTCTTTTTGTCCATTTCTGTTTTCATTTGGTTACGAAGATAGGAAAAAAAATGCATATCAAATCAATAATTAAAGTTTTCTCAGTTATCTTGATTACTTTCAAATAAATCAACCCCTTTAAAAAAAACCTCACGCTGATCCGTTTCATACCCCATTCGTTCATTTCATTTGGCTATGAAAGTTCGGAAAAAAAAACGCAGTGGGTAATTTATACAGAGTCTTTCCATTTGCTCCTCTCAGACGTTTGACCAATAAGAATCACATCACTTGGTAAAAGCAACGAATGTCTGCAGAAAACAAAATCATTTATGCTCTTGATTAAAGTTACATACAGTGTGGATCGTTCCAGTACTACTAAATTTCTAACTGGCTTTGAATTGATTGCTAGCATCAGCTAAAGCTTCACACGGCGAAAAATCATTTAGTCCATAATGAATACAGCGCAACGGCTGGCTCTACGTAATCAGCTTTTAGTCTTCGTTCTTCAGAAAACAACGACTGGTTGTAGTCGACGTGTTTCTCGTTTATAACCATTGTCCTGCGGCTCCACTGCATATGCTCTTCTTTTACAGGTCTGCATTTACATGTCCATTTACATCTATACTCTGCGAACCACTGTGAAGTTCGTGGTAGAGGGTACGTCCCACTCTACCAGTTTTTAGGGTTTCTTTCCGTTCCATTCACGTATCGGTCTCGGAATGAGTGATTGTTTAAATGCGTTCGTACGTGCCGTAAGTAATGCAATCTTGCCTTCACGATTCCTGTGAGAATATGCAGGGGGTTTTAGTATATTCCTAGAGTCATCATTTAAAGCCGATTCCTGAAACTTTGTTCCCATACTTTTCAGCATAGTTTACGTCTATCTTCGAGAGTCTGCCAGATCAGTACTTCCATCGTCTCTGTGACACCCTGCCGTAGGTCAAACAAGCCTGTGACCATTCGGAGTGCTCTTCTCTGTATACGTTCAATACGTCCTGCGATTCCTGTTTGGTATAGGCCCCACACACTTGAGCAAAAATATTCTAGGATGTGTTGCACCAGTGATTTTTAAGGTATCTGCTTTGCAGCCTGATCGCATTTCCCTAGAATACTAGCAAGAAGCCGAAGTCTGCTACCTCTTTTACCACGAACGACCTACGTGATCGTCCCGATTCATGTCCCTACGAAGTGTTACACACAGATATTTGTGTGAGTTTACTAGTAACAGCTGTGACTCATTGATATTATTTTCATAGGATACTATGCATATATTATGTTATTTTCATTTTGCGAAGCGCACAGTTTAATTTTTTTAGTATTTAAAGCTAGTTACCAGTATATGCACCACTTTGAAACCTCATCAAGGTCTTACTGAATATTTGTACAGCTTCGATCATACTGCATTTCGTTGTAGATAACAACATCATCCGCAAAAAAATCTGATGTTACTGTTAATATTGTGCGGAAGATGATTAATATACAACGTGAACAGCAAGTCCCCAACATACGTCCCCCGAGTACAGTGTACTCCATTTCCCAGAATTCGAAGCTGGACAACAAAGGTGTTGGTGAAGTAGTTACCGCAATGAACTCGCATTCGGAAGACGACATTACAAAGTCCTGTCCGGCCATCCAAATTAAGGTTTCCGTGGCTTCTCGAAAATCGCTGCGGGCAAAAGCCTCGATAGTTCCTTTGAAATGGGCTAGGGCAGTATCTTTCCCCATCCTTGAAATATTCAGGTAGATTGTGAATACAGCTAACACGTTTTCTATAGTATTTCAATTTTTAGCTTTGATGAGTCCAATAGAATTTTATTCTCCAACACTTAAAGCACACAAAACACTTGAATGCACAAACGTGTTTACAAATATTTACAATTAGATTTGCATTCAGGAAGAACATATTATCAGCTTTATACAGGTTAAACTGAAATTTGTTACAATTTACAGTTCAGCTTTAATGTGTTCACCTGAACTTCTGCTTCTCACATCAGTCCATTTATTATTCATAATTGAAAACACTCTTCCTGCACGAACATTTGATACTTTTGCATCATGCGACAGTTCTAGAACCTAATGCCAACATAAACTTTCATACATGCACATTTTAATACGTGAAACTAATTTAATTTGGGAGTGACACTAACGCGCTGCGTAGTTGAATCATTACTGCTTCTGAGCAAAGCTATAATGTCAATCTAAAGTTCGACCTATCGCTGAGAATATTTCGATAACCAAAGCTGAACTGTCAAAAATCGAAGAAATGTTGCGCTCCAATATTAGAGTGAAACGTAGAAGAAATATTCTTACATACGCGAGACTGAAAAAATAGGTCAAAATACGTGAAAACCCAGGAAATACGGGAGACCTGGCAACCTTATTCTGTGTTTCGTCTCTAATGACCTCGCTGACGACGGGACATTAAACCCTCGTCTTCCTTCCTTCTTTCGAAGTTGAATGTAAATTCCGAAGTGTAGTTAATGAGAATATGAAACAGATCTTATCCACAGAAATTAATAAAATACTTTTTCCCCTTTTACTACCTTTCTTTCACCGCCCATATACAATTTTTAATTAATATTTTTCGTCACTCATGTTTGAAGTTAATTAAAAAAAGATCGGAGTTAAAGGAGTAAGCGTTAAGGAACCACAGTGTTTCCCATGACGCTCCACAATAATAAATCTGCGATATACCAGGATCGCGGACTACATTGCTAGAAATGCGCCAGACGTCTGTAAGGCGTGTAAAATCTTACTCCTCCAGAATCCATTAGTGGACAAGTACCCCCTCTTGTTCCTCTTTGTTGATTCTTGTGCTTCCTTCCTTTTTAGTTTTTCGCCTGAACCGAAGAGACTGCACATTCAATTCATCACGGGGCGCAAGACGACATTAGCTCGCAATCAGTTTTCCAGCTTCTGAATAACCATTGTGTCGTAAGCCACTCTGACCTTTTTGCTTTGACTCGTCATCAGCGAGATTCCTGTCGGTCCCCGTCATCACACACACACACACACACACACACACACACACACGCTCTCTCTCTCTCTCACACACACACACACACACACACACACACACAGACTGGCACTCTCGCGCACGCATACGCACACCCTATCTGTATGCTATTAATTAATATGGAGTGCTTCGGTAATCGCACCACTTGCGTAGCTTTTAGCGACAGTCAGCCAATCGAGAGCCAGAGGGTAATGACCATTTTCGGCGTTCTCTTACTCAACGGCTATCGGACTACACGCGAGAGACTGATCACCTTTCAAATGTAATATTTTCCGTTCATGTTTAAGTAGTTACGCGACAGGGCAGAAGAACGTAGTGATTAGTTCTATTGTTACTATCACAAGAAAATCGTCCGTACAACCACAAGTGAAACAAAATTAACAGCGAACACTGACGAAGTTGAAAACGTACCGTAATAGAAGCAAAACGTCCCAGAAAATATGTATCTGCAAACAAGCAGTGTAACTTATCTAAATAAAAGTTGTTTGTTTGTAATAATCTAAACCTGGACTAGCTTCCCCTCTTAAACTTCATATACTGTTACTGTGTTGTTGTCCTGAAGAATGCAAGTGGCGTAATTACGTAAACGCTACGTGATTACATGAGTCGCCAAAACTACCTGACATTTGTAGCTATATTTGAATACAGCTTTACTTAATCGGCAAACCTAAAATTATATGCTAATGAAACTGTCCTGTGAAATTCGGTTTTGTGCATTGCAGTGAGCAGTGGTACAATGCGTGATATCCCAGTACGTGACTTGTAATTTCAATACACAAAAACTAACAGAATAAAAATGCTATATAAAAATATCAATCGAATTTTGAAAGAATAAATATCAAAAATGTTTCTACTAAAAAGTACTGAGCATTTACGGGCGTAAACTGACATCTGCTTCCAAACATTAAATAATGCACACGCAAATGCAACACTGCGCTGTATGAATAAAGTTGTCTGCATATAAAATGTAATCTGAAATGAACTTTACCTAAACTGAATCTGATAGTAATTTTCAAAAACAACACCAAGCTATAAGTGATCTTACTATGTTCTGACTATAATGCAGACCTATAGTCCTATCCACGAACGATGGCGGTTCGCTCATGTCGAGGCACGGACGGGTAAAGCATTACTGACGATTCCAAGCGACATTTGTAGTACGCGCACGCACGTGCTTTCTGCTTGAAGAAAGCTTATACCTTGCAAATTATGAGAAAGCGTATATCCTGCAAATTATGTCTCTCGCTTGCTTATGTAGAATCTATAACTTACTACCACAATTAGCGATGACAACTCGCAACAAATGGAATCGAAATTCACTAAACAACTCACTACAATCATGTTTAACGGTTGCATTAGCTACAGCGTTCATAGCAGAGTGCTCAGAACACTAATGAACGCTCATTGGCTGTCGGAGAATATGTGACGTAGGTGCGCAGAACAAGCTGAAACCCGGGTTCGATTCCCAGCGGGGTCAGGGATTTTCTCTGCCTCGTGATGGCTGGGTGTTGTGTGATGTCCTTAGGTTAGTTAGGTTTAAGTAGTTCTAAGTTCTAGGGGACTGATGACCATAGATGTTAAATCCCATAGTGCTCAGAGCCAACTAACTAACAAGCTGAAACTCGACCGCCATCGTTCGTGTCTCCAACTATAGTCAAACTAGATTTTTTATGGCTTACCTGTGGCAACGGAAAATCTGTACTACTCGAAAGTGATGAACACTGAGACACAGCGCAGCAGCAGACCAGCTAAATAGGAAATAAAGCCTTGCAGAGCGCAATGAAAGGACGTGCAACTATGCTAAGCAAATGCTGCTTCACTCACTGTGTTCTCCAAAATGCAATGAGGTGACACACATAACTAGAAAATGAAATTCGTGAGGATAGGGTGGCAGTACTTAGATTTACTGAATGACTGAAAGGAAGTTAACTTTTAAAAACTATATTTTGAACCTCTGAGAGCTTCCTTAACAATTGCAATTATGTTAACAAAAGTTATCTTTTATTAAAAATATGACTCTGACATGAACTTAATTATTGAATTCATAAAGGAGTGCTGAATGTATAACCTCTGAGTTAATTGCGGCTGAACAATGAATCTGGTTAACCCAAACCAACAAAGAAACAGTTCCACTTAAGCTTCCCGTTTTCCAAACACGTCACAGATTCCATGCAAGCAAGCAGTGCAGTTACAACATTGCCTCAAAATCTTCACTTCTCGTTTTAATCTTTACCAAATCAAATTACTAATATTCCACATACTCTGTATTTTCCTCTCTGTCCACTGCAAGCTATTTCCAGTCCCCTCAGTAGCATAGTTGGCATCCGAGTCACTCACTGCCTTCTCCTAGAATGAATCCTTCAGCAACGACAATACTGCTAGCAGACATAGATCACATTGCTTGTACTCAGAACCTCTGTAACGTAAAATATATACTATTGAAAAGCTCTGTTTGAAAAACAGGTATGAAGTGCGACACATCAGATGAAAATAGAGTTCGCATAATTTTTATTGAGTGCCAAAAATAAGCTAGAAAGCTTACAGCTGTTTTCGAGATAACTCCGAACATACGGCTATACTTACATCAGTATGTTGCCCTAGTTAGTACAAACTTTTCGACTAAGTCCCTATTCAAATTGCGATGAAATTTCACCCATGCCTACGTTAACGAGAAATAGAGGACTTTATTGGCGTGCAAAACTTAAGGACGGAAGTAATTCCCGCGTGATGCAGCACTGCCAAGTAACTCAAGTGGTCGGCCGCTGTGGTCGAGCGGTTAAAGGCGCTTCAGTCGGGAACCACGCGACTAATCCTGTCGCAGATTCGAATCCTGCCTCGGGCATGGATGTGTGTGATGACCTTGGTTAGTTAGGTTTACGTAGTTCTAAGTCTAGGGGACTGATGACCTCAGATGTTAAGTCTCATAGTGCTTAGAGCCATTTGAAGTAAGTCAAGGAAACTTGGACCTTGCATAGGTAGAACTGCTGCAGTACAATACAATAGAGTACAGATGGTAAGTGAAAGCAATGTGCACTAAGAAGAACAAAAATAATACTTTTATTCAAAGATAGTAATTGCACTGAAGTAGCCCAGTTTACGATGATCCCTTGTACGTTACAGACGGAGAGACATGGTTCTTAACGGGGTGTATGATCACTACGGACAGAAATTCATGGTCTGCAATATGCCTCCATACTGGCCACTAGGTTGGGGTTTGGGTTTTTCCTTCACCAGCACTGTTAACAACTGCTAGGTACATCTACATCTACATGGTTACTCTGCAATTCATACTTAAGTGCCTAGCAGAGGGTTCATAGAAACATTTTCATACTGCTTCTCTACCATTCCACTCTCGAATAGCGCGTGGGGAAAAGGAACACCTAAATATTTCCGTTCGAGCTCTGATTTCTCTTCTTTTCTTCAGTTAAAACTTCCAGGCTGAGAGGCCGTGGTTGATGTATAAAATTTCCACCTGACGTTTCGTCTCCATCTGCGGGAGACATCTTCTGAGGTCGTCCTGCTACTGCCACTGAGGCTCCAAGTACTACCGCATTTATAGAGGGCATAGAGGGCACCATCATTCGTCACGTGATGCCGACGGACGATAAACAACAACTCTGCAAAACGGAAGCTTATCCATCCCGACTTTATGGACTCCCAAAGGTACATAAACCACAGGTCCCGTTGAGACCGATTATGAGTGCCATAGGATCTCCAACACAAGAGGTGGCCAGATATCTCGTCTGCTTGCTGCAACCACATATAGGCAGAACCGACAGTTACATTAAAAACTCGGCGCACTTTATTGAAAAACTGAGGGAGATTAACGTCAGCCCAAGTGATATTCTTGTGAGCTTCGATGTAGTGTCATTGTTTACCATGGTGCCTGTAAACGAAGCTATTTCATACATAGCAGATATTTTTACGACTGGCATAGTGGCTTTATTTAAACACTGCCTGACGACAACTTATTTCCAGTACAACAACGAGTTTTACGAACAGATCGACGGGGTGACGATGGGAAGCCCTCTCAGCCCAGCTGTTGCCAATTTATTTATGGAGATCTTCGAACAGCGAGCGCTGCAGACTGCCAGTAAAAAGCTTGCTAAATGTACCGCTATGTTGATGACACATTTGTAGTGTGGACTCATGGTGAAGGAGAGTTGGCTGTCTTCCTGGTGCATCTGAACAGTATTAACCCGAAGATGCAGTTTACGATGGAGAAAGAGAGCAACGGCAACTCAATTTCTTGGATGTGTCGGTAATTAAGCGCGTGGATGGGACTATGGGCCACAAGGTTTATAGAAAGAACACTCACACGGATCGATACCTCCACAAGGAATCAAACCATCATCCTAGGCATAAAAGAGGTGTCATGAAAACCTTGGTGGACAGAGCCAACAAAATCTGCGAGCCGGCTTGCTTACAAGATGAACTAAATCACTTACGGTCAGCCTTCAGGAAAAATGGATATACCGGCAAGGAAATTGATCGAGCCCTCCATCAAAGAAGAAAAGAAGGCAGAAGTCCAGAGCAACAACGGTCACCTACTAGAAAAGTTTTCCTACCGTTCATTAATAAAGTCACGGACCGTATCGGGAAAGTTCTGGCCAAGTATGGGATCGGAACAATCTTCAGACCCACCAAGAAGATTAAGGAATATTTAAGAACTGCAAAAGACGCTCGACACCCCCTAGCAACACCTGAGGTATACAAAATTCCATGCAGTTGTGGACAAGTATATATTGGAACAACGAAAAGAAGTGTAAACACACGCTTAGCCGAACATAAAAGAAACTGTCGCTTAGGACACATTGAAAAATCAGCCGTAGCTGAGCATGTTTTTTCGATATGGGAACCACGAAATTAAATTTAATGAGACAAGCGTTCTAGCACGAACATCCCATTATCATGCGCACATGTTTAGAGAAGCAATAGAGATTCACAAACACCTTAACAATTTTAATAGAAAAGAGGAAGTTTTAAAGTTAGACAAAAGATGGCTGTCGACGTTGCGCCAACAGAATGACAGTCGATTTCTCTTAATCGAGAATGATGATGCCTTCCAAAGTTAGGCATACTGTCAGCATCACGTGACGAATGATGGTGCCCTCTATAAATGCGAGAGTACTTGGAGCCTCAGTGGCAGTAGCCGGACGACCTCAAAAGATGTCTCCCGCAGATGGAGACGAAACGTCAGGTGGAAATTTTATACATCGACCACGGCCTCTCAGCCCGGAAGTTTTAACTGAAGACAACACCGGCCGTGAAAGCCTACATTGTATGATTTCTCTTACTTTATGATGATGATCATTTCTCCCTACGTAGGTGGGTGTCAACAAAATATTTACGCAGTCGGAAGAGAAAGTTGGTGATTGAAATTTCGTAATCAGATCTCGCCGCAAAGAACACCGCCTTTGTTTCAGTGACTGTCACCCCAACTCGCGTATCATATCAGTGACGCTCTCACCCCTATTGCCCGATAACACGAAACGAGGTGCCCTTCTTTGCACGTTTTCGATGTCCTCCGTCAATCCTACCAGGTAAGGATTCCACACCATGCAGCAATATTCCAGCAGAGGACGGACAAGTGTAATGTAGTCTGTCTCTTTAGTGGGTTTGTCGCTTCTTCTAAGTGCTCTGCCAACAAAGCTCACTCTTTGTTTTGCCTTCCCCACAATATTATGCATGTTCTCTTTCCAATTTAAGTTGTTCGTAATTGTAATTCCCAGGTATTTAGTCGAATTGACAGCCCTGAGATTAGTGCGATTTTTCGTATACCCAAAATTTATCGGATTTCTTTTAGTACCCATGTGGATGACCTCGCACTTTTCTTTGTTTAGTGCCAATTGCCACTTTTCACACCATACAGAAATTCTCTCTAGATCATTTTTTAATTAGAATTGATCGTCTGATGATTTTACTAGACGGTAAATTACCGCGTCATCTGCAAACAATCTAAGGTGTCTGTTCAGATTATCACCTAGATCATTTACACAAATCAGGAACAGCACAGGGCCTATGACACTACCTTGCGGTACGCCAGATATCACTTCTGTTCTGCTCGATGATTTACCGCCTTTCACTACGAACTGTCACCTCTCTGAGAGGAAATCACGAATCCAGTCACTCAACTGAGAGGATACTCTATATGCACGCAATTTGACTAATAGTCGCTTGGGGAGGAACGGTATCAAAAGCCTTCTGGAAATCCAGGAATATGGAATCGATCTGAGATCCCTTGTCGACAGCACTCATTACTTCATGGAATAAAGAGCTAGCTATGTTGCACAAGAACGATATTTTCTGAATCCGTGTTGGTTATGTATCAATAAGTCATTTTCTTCAGGGTGATTCATAATGTTCGAGGACAGTATATGCTCAAAATCCTACTGCAAATTGAGGTCAGTGATATGGGTCTGTAATTGAGTGGGTTACTCCTATTTCCTTTCTTGACGTTGGTGCAATGCACCTCCTCTACATATTCCATGCATGCTCAGTGGAATTGAAGTTTCAAGAGCCCCTCCACCTGCCATGTTCGATGCAGTCGCGCATTGTAATTCATAAAAATGAAGTCAGTGCCATATACACCCCTGAAAGAACGTAGATGTCAAAGGGGTAAAAACATTGATTGGTCAGTGTGCCGTGTTCAGAGATTTGAAGATCAGTACGCACATGTTACACTGTGCCTCCCAGCACCACAATAACGGAATCGCCTAAACGACCATGTTCGACAATATTTCTGGGTGCATTACGTTCCCAGCCCTCGCGATATGGAGGTAGGCCTACGTCCAGACAGAATATGCTCTCATCCGAGAAGAGCACGCGCCCTCACTCATCGTTGGTCCAGTTTTTATGCTCTTGACACCACCGCAAACGGTGCCGCTGATTTGTGGGCGTCAAGGGAACAGAAAGTACTGGTCGTCGGGCTAATGGACCGTCACCCATGCAGTTTCCGTGTCACCGTCGAGCGCGAGGCTGCTCGTCTTGCAGTTTTCTTAAATATGGTTGCAGTTGCACCCTCTGTTTGACGTCGGTCCCTTCTTACCTGTTGTACAACGCAGACGGTCATCTGCTGCTGTAGTTGACCGTGGTCCACCATATTCTTTCCTTCGGGCAGCAGTGCCTGTGGTTCACAACGTTCCCCAGCACGTGAAACAATGCTGTGAGAAATGCTGAACTCCTGGGCTACAATTCGTCCTCCTTACAGTTTCCCTATGATTCTTTCCCGCATGAAATCATCTAAATGTTGTTTCCGGACCACACTGTAATGAAGAACACAACTATCACAGTGCACCACAATTGCTCACTGATTGACACACATTGTCTTTTCTCGCTCCTTCAACTGCGTCGCATAGTGGGCCAGCCCCATTTGGTGCTATAATCACGCTGATCAAAAACCATGAGACGTCTGTGTGCGACTAGGAGACCTCTGGCAAAATGCTCCCTCACATTCATTCATTTCCACCGTGTTCTTAGTACCTTGTGTTACTTGATCCAAATCGTTCTCAAGGGCCGGCCTCTGTGGTCAGAAAACATCAGTCTAAGCTCACAATTTTGCCAAATGAGAGTAACAATTCAACTGCGCTCGTAATACAAAGAACGACAGCACGAATAGTCACAGCCGGCAGCTGTGGCCCAGCGGTTCTAGGCGCTTCAGTCCGGAACCACGCGGCTGCTATTGTCGCAGTTTCGAATCCTGCCTCGGGAATGGATGTGTGTGATGTCCTTAGGTTAGTTAGGTCTACGTAGTTCTAAATCTAGGGGACTGATGACCTCAGATGTTAAGTCCCATTGCTTAGAGCCATTTGAACCATTTTCGTTCTCAAGTTTTGTAGAGCTGCACTCCAGTACGTAACATGTTACGATCTACTGGTCATTCGTATCTGTTAAAGGAGGTGTTCCGTGCATTTTCATCCCATTTGAATGCAATACAGCACTCGTATCTGCAATGATTTTCTCGAACACCCCCACACATCCGGAGCCTCTCGCAAAGCTTGACAAGACGATACAGTTTGCTGCGCTGGTTGATGTATCCGTCTCGTCGTGCCTGCTGTGCACTTCACTTCTAATCGGACCTCTGACATAAAAACCGAAGGTGAACTAGGTGCCGAAGATACATTTTTTACCATACTGGCGCACTGGATTTTTTCTTCCATGAGCAGCAAAGTGAGATAGTGTCCCATCATACATGTATAATATTTCCCCAAAGTTGTGTAAAGGAATATCCTAAGGCAGTGCTGGAAGATACTGCCCTCGAAAAAGGTACCCCTTCCATCAGGTTTTCTTGGAAGTAGATGTGGCCCAATGAGACGATCATTTCGTACCGGGAACCACACGTTCAGTGAGAAACTTGGCTGATGTGATGACTCAGTAACAGTATGCGGCTTTACGTCACTACAAAGACTTATATTGCCAAGATTAAAAACATTATCTTCTGCGAATTCCGTTTCCTTTGTAAATAAAACGTTACTCGTTAAACGATGGTTGACTACAGCCTGTTGTTCCATCCGTTGCCAAGAAAACCACTCTAGAATTAAAGTCTCCTTCACTGATTGTGAGACAGTGAATTTGTTTGAAACGATCTGGCTACAGTGACTTTGGATTTAAAATTCTCCGTGCATTTCTGTGGTTTAGTACGGGAACTGGTGCAGTTATTTTCCACGCCGAGTTGTAGAGAGAGAGAGAGAGAGAGAGAGAGAGAGAGAGAGAGAGAGAGAGAGAGTTGTACTGGTCTTCTTCAGATGGAAGTTCATAGTTCGTCCACGACTGAACTCCTTCGGCTTAGTTTGCTTTCCATTTATGATACACCCTTTATGCATTGGAGGTGTGGACCAATTAGTTCGATAATTCAGGAGAAAACAGCATTAGTGTTGACTTCAAGTCTACGCCCAACCCACAGACAGTAGCTGACACTTATCCATTACCTCGCCTTGACTAATTCATAGACAGGCTTGGTACAGGACATTACTTCACCAAGATAGATTTGCGTGATGTCTACTTGCAAATTCCATTTCATGAAGAATCGCAGAAGTGTTTCTTGTAAATACACACTTGGGACTGTTTAAGTATTTGCGTTTCCCCTTCGGCAATGCTTCCGCACCCGCCATTTTTCAACATTTCTTGGAACAGCTGACTACAAAAGTGTCATTTTTTCGAACTACCTTAACGATACTTTCATCTCAGGTCGTACACCACAGGAACACATGGCCGGTTTGCGTATTTTTCGAGTGTTGCAAGAAGCAAGACTCAAGAGTCGTCTCGAAAAGTGTGACTTTTTTTGAAACTGACTGCGGTACTCAGGTCACATGATAAACAGTCAGGATGTGCACACACTCCGATCTCATTTGCTTGCAATCCGTGCCTGCCTGTTCCTCGCAATCTGTCTGAACTGCAGTCAGTACTAGGCAAGGCATGCTACATTTGGTTCATACCAAATGCCGCACAGATCGCTCGTCCGTTGCATCACTTGAGTCGTAAAAATGCAACTTTTGTGCTGACTAAAGTCTGTCCTGACACATTTCGGAAACTCAAAATTTGGAAATTTGTAGTAAGGTCTTAGGGACCAAACTGTTGACGTCATCGGTCCCTAAGCTTACACAATACTTAATCTGACTTAAACGAATTTACGCTAAGGACAACATACACACCCATGCCAAAGGGAGGACTCGAACCTCCGACGGGGGAGGAGCCGCGCGAACCGTGACAAGGCGCCCAAGACCGCACGGATACCTCGCGCGGCCTAGAAACTCAAAAATGCCTTGTTTAGTTACAGATGTTTAGTTTACTGCCAAGCCGGTAGTTTTGTAAGTCGACGCGTCTTCCTATGGAATCGGTGCAGTACTTTCGCACAGAACTGGTGCACAAGACAGACCCAGTACTTTTGCCTCAAAGTTCCTCAATCAAACGTAGTGCAGTTATTGTCAAATAGAAAAGGCTCTCACTATTGTGTATAGTGTGACCAAATTCCATCACTATTAGTACAGTCGCAAGTTCTTTTAGTGACAGATCACAAGCCTCTGCAGTCCTAGTTACATCCGTTAAAGATAGTTCCTACACGCACCGCACAAAAATTGCATCGACGGGTTTTGTTGCTGTCCTTGTATCAGTATGATATTGTGTATGGACCTACGGCAAAGCAGGGCAAGGCAGACACCCTATTTCGCCTTCCGATTGACCCAGACTCTTACATTGATCCATCTGCCGCATCTTGTTGCCAAATCGATGCGCACGGCGCTGAATTGCTGGAATCAGAGGAATTGCACAGGCCACGGAAGCAGACCAAAACCTCAAGATTTTGTTGCACTACATTGGCACGTCTTGCTCTCGTTCTTTGAATAGTATCCAGAACTCAGTTTTGCGCCGATATTTTGCACATGGGCAAAACCTTTCAGTTCAACAGGGTATGATTCTAATTCAAAATGACAGTGGACAATCGCGTGTGCTTATTCCCAAAGTGTTGCAAAAGGATGTGTTGCAATTGCTCCACCAAGGACATTGGGGAATTGTTCACACAAAACAGTTAGCGCGACAGCACTGTACTCAGCAGGGTATGGACGCCCATATTAAGCAGATGACGTCACACTGTCACACACGATCGGAAAACCAACCCGCTCCGCCACAGACAATCTCACCTTGGCCTAAGACTCAATCGCCATGGCAATGAGTGCACATTGACTTTGCAGGACTATTTGGGAACAGCCGTTGGGTGATAGTGGTAGACTCTTTCAGGAAGTTCCCATTTGTGGTGCCTATGAACTCTACCACTACACGTAGCACCATTCAAGCGTTAACCTCCATGTCTTGCATCGAAGGCTTGCCAGAAGTACTTGAGTCGGACAACGAACCACAGTTCACTTCTCGTGATTTTGAATAGTTTTGTGCACGAGATGACATTCGTCATCTAACTAGTTCTCCGTTTCATCCACAGTCCAACGGAAAAGGAGAACCCTTCGTACTCACTTTTAAGCAACAAGTGGCCAAGCTGCGCACCATCCACTTACAGGAACGACGCTGCAGCTCTTTCTCGCCTCCTATCGCTCCCACCCACGAGACGGATCCTCACCGGCGGAACTTCTACATGGCCGCCGCCATCCGACGGTGCTCAACTTGCTACACCCACTGCAGCATCAGGCGCCGGCAATGGTTCGCAAGTATCACTTTGTGATACGTGAGCTTGTTCTTTCCAGGTTTTATGGCAGCTGTGGGCACTGAGAAGAGGCGTGATCCAGGAACGCATCGGCTGTTTTATGTATTTGGCTGTGGGTCCAGATGGTTTGCAGCGTCACCATCAGAACCAAATTCGTGCATGTCTTTTGCTCCGTGGTTCTGCTTTTCTTCTAGCAGATTCACGGGACCGCGCGGCCTTCGCAGCCGTCCGCTGGTGTCACCAGGGCACCCAAGGAGAATGGACGATGCGCCCTCGCCCCCATGGTTCCTGCTCGCGGACCCAATGGACCTAGACCCACAGTCGCCGTCGCCGTCATCGCCCCACGACACGCCCTGAGGTCTGGCTGCAGTTTTCCCGAGGCTGTTCCTGTCGCTTCGCAAGCCAGATGGTGGGTTACGGTCGGGTGTACGCTATCTTCCATAGTCACAGCTTCTGGCTCATCCCTCCCTGTTCTCGTTAGCATATTTCCTAAACGACAACGGTGAGGACGAATGCGCTGGCGTAAACTGCAGCCAGCACACCAGTCGGCAAAGTTGTAGCGAGAATATTGATAGTAGGTGCTGGATCAAGCGCGTCTATTAGGAGAGAGGCCAAAGACAGACTCGCAAGCAGCACTCAGCCAACGCCCTCTCGACCAGAGTATTTAGATCGCCGCCGCGGACTGGAGGGCTCAGTCTCAGTCACTAGCGCACTCCCTCTGTTAGTAGCTCAGACATTGGTGCACTAATTCGCATCCTAGTTTGGCGTCTGTCATTCATCGCTTAGCGGGACTTGTACTTCACCGGCAGTGAGGCTAACATGGACTATTAGTGAAGAGCTTGTACCACAACATATGGACTCTTGAAGTTGAGTAGCTTCCTGTTTATGTAAATAATGGACCCTGTTAATAAATGTGTGCAATTGTGTTGTAGAAATAAGATACTGGCAACCAAACAACATTCTATCCCTTGATCTCCTATGGTACAAGACCGAACAGTGGTGTCGAGGACACTACAGTAATAACAGCAGAATAATTCACATTTCAAACAAATACAACTCTTTATTTAATAAAAGCTGCAGCAAAATGTGGCAAGACATTAAATACTGCAGCTTAGTGAGTCGGCAGCCGCGAGCAGTGGCTGCGCGGTTAGAGGCGCCATGTCGCTAATTGCACGGCCACTCCCGCCAGAGGTTCGAGTCCTTCTTCGGGCATGGGTGTGTGTGTTGTTCGTAGCACAAGTTAGTTTATGTAGTGTGTAAGTCTAGAAACCGATGACCTTAGCAGTTTAGTTCCTTAGAAATTCACCCACATCTGAACAGTTTTAGTGAGTTGGCGAGATAACAGTGACCAGTTACTGACAGAAAATCTTATTACAATTGTTTGGATTATTTCTTATAAATGGTAGAAGCTCCTACTTGAAATTTAATATTATTTAGGCTGTTAAGTTAATGAATGTAACGAGTGTAAGCAAACAAAATTCAGTATGTTGCAGTCGGGCAGGACGCCGAGGCAACTGCCTAGGAAACAAGGACCGGGTCCTCGTGACAAGGCGAGTTAACAACTGGCCAGACCAGACAGAACACTGCTGAAATCTGCTAAAAACTAAAACTAGAGTTAGATTACAGAATTACAGGCCAGTTAACTCACAAAGCTATACACGTTAGGAGGCGCAGAGAAGGATGTGATAGTAAGACGGTCAGGCTCAACTGACTATGTCCAATCCCGCAAAAGGGATTTTAAAAATTGTCAGTAGGCACACTAAAACTGATTTAAGTGTTAATAAAAAATTTCAAGAGACCATTTCATAATATGCCAGACGGTGATAGACTGAAGTAAGAAACCTAATTATTTCGTCAAGTAGCACCAAAATTATAATTACAGCTTGGGCAGATTTTCAGGGAGCAGTTACTACTAATAAGTAATTGAATAGTTCAGCCTTCAGCTAATGGCCATCAGGTAAGGGTGAGCAGTGGATGCCTAGAAGCCCAACTTTACACCATGCTCGTACTCAGATCGTACTTTATTGAAGACCATGAACCCACGGTATAATGAATGACCAGAAGGCTTAACCAATATGCTTGTAAAATTAACAAGAAAAGATTTCAAAATTATCGGACTCTTAAAAATAATCCTCAATAAGACGGCCGTTACGTACATTCACTCTGACGTGGCTGAACTGAAAATGCGCTCAGCCTTTGACCTACCCCGGTAGAACGCCTTGCGGCCCAAAATACAATAACACAGTTTAACGATGCAAGGTTCATGAAAAAGGTCAAAATTTTAATTCACTGAGGCACGTTTCAGACAGCACCACCTCCACAACAAGGCACTAACAATTCACAATGTAAAACAAAGTCTCAAATTGCTCATCAGCTGGAACCGACCGCTCGCCTCCGTCAGGGGATGGCCGCAAATCAAAATTTCGGATTGTCCCTCATAAGCTTACTTTCCGAGACATAGCCCTCCAGGAACGGACAGCGGACGCGGCTCGGTCGGCATCGCGTTCCTCACATTCAACCGCGTTGGCGTTTAAAACGCCTGCCTGCCTCAACATGTTCACGGCTTCTCCGATCAAAAGCACAGCGCTTTGTGGCCAATTTCTTAACGCCGCAGGCCGCGGTCCTTCCTCCGAACCCTCACTGTCAACTAGCGAGGCTCCGTTGTCACGCTGAAGAGGTCTACTAGATCAGAGCATAGATGACCACGCAACGTCGCAAAGAGATCAAGGCGGGCCGCACGGCTCGTAGTTCATGGCTCAAATGGCCCTGAGCACTATGGGACTCAACTGCTGTGGTTATCAGTCCCCTAAAACTTAGAACTACTTAAACCTAACTAACCTAAGGACATCACACACATCCATGCCCGAGAAAGGATTCGAACCCGCGACCGTAGCAGTCACACGGTTCCGGACTGCGCGCCTAGAACCGCGAGACCACCGCGGCCGGCGCTCGTAGTTCATGATACGTCCCTCGAAGACGCAGGCTTTGTCGGCTGAGCGGTCAGCTTAGCGTTCATGCTCACTCCATCTCTCCTCTACTGTCCGTATTACCTTCCTTACCTGCACTACTGGCCATTAAAATTGCTATAACACGAAGATGACGTGCTACAGAAGTGAAATTTAACCTACTGGAAGAAGATGCTGTGATATGCAAATGATCAGCTTTTCAGAGAATTCACACAAGGTTGCCGCCGGTGGCGACACCTACAACGAGCTGACATGAGAAAAGTTTCCAACCGATTTCTCTTACACAAACAGCAGTTGACCGGCGTTGCCTGGTGAAACGTTGTTCTGAGGCCTCGTGTAAGGAACAGAAATGCGTACCATCACGTTTCCGACTTTGATAAAGGTCGGATTGTAGCCTATCGTGATTGCGATTTATCGTATCGCGACATTGCTGCTCGCGTTGGTCGAGATCCAATTACTGTTAGCAGAATATGGAATCGGTGGGTTCAGGAGGGAAATACGGAACGCCGTGCTGGATCCCAACGGCCTCGTATCACTAGCAGTCGAGATGACAGGCATCTTATCCGAATGGCTGTAACGGATCGTGCAGCCACGTCTCGATCCCTGAGCCAACAGATGGGGACGTTTGCAAGACAACAACCATCTGCACGAACAGTTGGACGACGTTTACAGCAGCATGGACTATCAGCTCGGAGACCATGGTTGCCGTTACCCTTGACGCTGCATCACAGACAGGAGCGCCTGCGATGGTGTACTCAACGACGAACCTGGGTGCACGAATGGCAAAACGTCATTTTTTCGAATGAATCCAGTTTCTGTTTACAGCATCATGATGGTCGCATCCGTGTTTGGCGACATCGCGGTGAAAGCACTTTGGAAGCATGTATTCGTCATCGCCATACTGTCGTATCACCCGGCGTCATGGTATGGGGTGCCATTGGTTACACGTCTAGGTCAACTCTTGTTCGCATTGACGGCACTATGAACAGTGGACGTTTCAGTTGAGATGTGTTACGACCCGTGGCTCTACCCTCCATTCGATCCCTGCCAAACCCTACATTTCAGCAGGATAATGCACGACCGCGTGTTGCAGGTCCTGTACGGGCCTTTCTGAATACATAAAAGGTTCGACTGCAGCCCTGGCCAGCACATTCTCCAGATCTCTCACCAACTGAAAACGTCTGGCCAATGGTGTCCGAGCAACTGGCTCGTCACAAAACGCCAGTCACTACTCTTTATGAACTGTGGTATCGTGTTGAAGCTGCATGGGCAGCTGTACCTGAACACGCCATCCAAGCTCTGTTTGAGTCAATGCCCAGGCGTAATAAGGCCGTTATTACGGCCAGAGATGGTTGTTCTGGGTACTGATTTCTCAGGATCTATGCACCAAAATTTCGCGTCTGTAGCATGTCAACTTCGTGTTGTAGCAATTTTAATGGCCAGTAGTGTAGTTATTTTTCTTGTGAACTACTTGCGTACAAGACAGGAAAGAGAGAGACAAGTAGCAGCACAAAGTACGCTCCATCATGCCATTAACAGTGATTTCTGAGGTAGTTGTATAGACATAAGTGGAACAAATCTGCCTCAGCTGTTACAGCCACGTCGTGGCACGTGAACAGTGAAATTCCCACCAACAAAGAGTTAAACGATGGAAATCCTCCAGAGGCAGATGGGCAGAGTAAGGCGGATGGCCCAGCACTAGCAACCCAAAACGATGCATCCCCAGTGTGCCGTGAAATTAAATTGGGCGGCATATCTGTCTTCCAGATTGCCCTGCCGGGCGTGACAGCGCTGTCCTGGGACTTGGACCCTAGCCAGAATGCGCGTCTGGCGGCATCTGAACAGCAGCGGTGCCGCCCCAGCGCTTTCCTGAGGTGTTGTGATACAGCTGAGATCAGTCAGCTGTACCGGACAAAAAGGGCGACATGGACTTGGACCAGCGTCATTGTGCACCTTGACAACCTGAGAGGTGGCACCAGAAACTGAACACACCTGTTTCTGTCGACGTGGCTGGCCACGGAGTTGCCGCGGTATTCAGGGAGCAGTAACGATCAGGCAATGAACAAGCAAGTAAGAGACATGGAAAATTGAGCGCCGTGGATCCGGGTAGCGTGTTTGTAGAGTCTCAGTGGTTTACACGTGGCGTGACCAGGCTGTACGTGGGGATCGTCTGCTTCAGGAGTGGACGGTGTCTCTTCTGGGTGTTTAGAAGATGTCAGAAGCGACTGTTCACCTTGGTGTATAGAATACCGGAGACTTGAGGTATACCGTCAGACTTTCGGAAAAACGTCATCCACACAGTTACGAAGATAGCAGGAGCCGACAGGTGCGAAAATTAATGCACAATCAGCATAACAGCGCACGTAACTAAACTGCTGACAAGAATAATGTATATAAGAATTGAAAAGAATACTGAGGATCTATGAGATGGCTTTAGGAAAGATAAAGGCACCAGAGAGGCAGTTCTCACGTTGAGGCTGATAGCCGCGCGGGATTAGCCGAGCGGTCATAGGCGCTGTAGTCATGGACTGTGCGGCTAGTCCCGGCGGAGGTTCGAGTCCTCCCTAGGGCATGGGTGTGTGTGTTTGTCCTTAGGATATTTAGGTTAAGTAGTGTGTAAGCTTAGGGACTGACGACCTTAGGAGTTGAGTCCCATAAGATTTCACACACATTTCAACATTTTTTGAGGCTGATAATGGAAGCGAGGTTGAAGCAAAATCAGATCACTTTGATAGGTTCTACGTGAAATTTACTCGCAGTTGCGAATACGAACAACCAAAAGCTGTATAAGGGAATGATGACAATGAAAGTTGGTGCCAGACTGGGATCCGAACCCGAATTTACCGCTTTACGCCAGCAGTTGTCCCAACCGCATTGGCTATCCCTGTACGACTCACGTCCACTTCTATAGATCGTCATTCCTGCGTCGCAACCTTCACTCGTACACCAGTTATGTAATTCCTGTAAAGGTGAGGATATTTTGATTAAAAGTCGTTGCCTGGGATCGGCGGATAAATACGGTATTGAAGTGCCTGTGTTGTTAAAAAGAACGATGCATGTATGCATGTCAGAAGGAACACTGCATTGTTCTTTTTAACAACACAGGCGCTGCAGTATCGTGCATGAAGAAGGCCCAAAGGAACTCTGCGTCGCTCTTATTAACAACACAGGCATTGCAATATCGTATTGGTAGGAGTTGGCGACCTGAAAAACGCGTTCGACAATGTAAAATGGGACAAGATGTTCGAAATTCCAAGAAAAATATTGGTAACCCACAGTAAAGACTGGTAATATACTGTATGTACAAGAACCAAGAGCAAAAAATAAGATTGAATGACTAAGAACAAAGTGCTCGGATTGAAGAGTGTGAAAGCCAGGGTCGTAGTCTTTCGTCCCTGAGATGTCCCATGCAAAGCGACTGTTTCTACGCCGTGTCTGCACCGCTGTCAGCAAACGGCTGACCGTGACCAACAGCATCTTCAGCTGCTCGCAAACTGCAGGTAAACTACTACTTCATCTGCACACAGAGTGTGCTTCTGCATTCATCCTACCATTAAAATTCAGCTCAAAACAGTAGATGAGAAAATATGACAGTGAAACGAAAATGAGACAGGTGGAAAAACGTAGGTAAACTGTTTATTATTTCAAAAGTAATCACCATAACCGTTAACACATTTATTCCACTTTGAGGTCAGACGATCAGACTGCTACATTGAAAAATGTTTGTGGTTGCCCACGGGACGACGATTGTGCCTAGGCCTTCACCTCTTCATCCAAAGTAAATCGATGGTCACGGATGTCTTTATTCAGGGCTGCATGGCTCCAAAAATATGGAAATCTCATGGAGACAGATAGGGACTGTATGGAGGACGTGTATGGGCTTCCGAGCGAAACTTCTGCAGCGAACTCGAAACAATCTTGGCAACTTGTGCAAGGGCTCTTATCCTCCATACAGTGTCGATCTCTCATCATGAAATTTCCATATTTTTGGAGCCCTGAAGAAAGACATTTGTGGCCATCAATTTGCTTCGGATGAAGAATTGCACGCCTCGATACAATCGTGGTTCTGAAGGCAGCCGCAATTTTTTTTTCCGTGAAGGTACTGATCGTCTTCTTAACCAGTGGGGTAAATGTCTTAAAAGTTGTGGCGATAATTTTGGAAATAATACTTTTTCTGTGTGGCTAGTTTTCATTTGTCTGCTCCTTATACTCGTAGATAAAAACTAGCGCTGTTGCCTTTTAGCGAAGCATTTGCATTACCAAACTTGTGCAACGAAACTAAACACTGTACGTGACGCTGACAGTAGTTCGCTGCACGCCGGCAAACCAACAAATGCAAATAGATCACAGAATCGAGTAAATAAAGTGACACTAGCGCCTACTGTGGCGGTAAACTACACTGTAAATAAATTCACTCTACACAAACGAATGAAAAGTGCGCAAACTCATACTATAAAATAAACAGCAACCCTAAAAGCAGGTAAACAAGTAGCTCCTGTTCACTCGTATTTAGAAGCACGTAACACTGCCACAAAAATAAAATATGTATAAATCTGCGTACAGACTGAGTCCTGTTGCTGCTACTGACCTCTGTGCTCCATGACTAGTACAACAGAGGAACATGTGACAAATTTCATCACTGCAGCACAGTTTTCTGCATAGCTCTCTAATGCCATGCTTAAACCCTTTTGGCAAAGAATATCCATGCGAGGAGTACTGGAGCTAACAGGCTGCCCATCCAAACGGATGTGGGCTTTCTTCAGAAACTAAAACAACCATTCCTATCGTTTAGTAGCCTGCCATCAATACTAATAGTGTACATTCCTACTAATACAGTTTGAAAGGATCCTTAGAGGTCTATTGGTGCTAAGTTTGAAGGATATCTCAACAAAATTAATCAATGATTATATTGTTAATAATATCAACTAACTCTAATAGGCTTAAAATGGTTCAAATGGCTCTGAGCACTATGGGACTTAACTGCTGAGGTCATCAGTCCCCTAGAACTTAGAACTACTTAAACACCTAACTAACCTAATGGCATCACAAACATCCATACCCGAGGCAGGTTGCGCGGTTCCAGACTGAAGCACCTAGAACCGCTCGGCCACTCCGGCCGGCTAATAGGCTTCCCGATGAAGAAATTATAGTAAGATTCATTGTACACTGTTTTCATTTGACCATGCTAGAGTATCGTAGCAGCTATCTATGTATTAGCTGAAAAAGCCCAGCTTCACTTGGTCTTTATTTTCATCTGTTTCCTTAAAGTATTCCAGATAATTCGACAACGTCAGAGAACTTCGAAAAAACATTGAAAGAAATATTCTCGAGTGATGAAAAATACTCATAAGTACCCTAATTTCCACGTTAGTGGCCAACAATACCGTAATAATTAAGTACTCTGCCGCTCACATATTCGTTTTTTAAAGAACAGCGAGAACATTCCAAATACTGGAGAACATTCAAAAACACTTATAAACATTCAAGAACGTTAAAGAAGCCCGTGGAACATTCCAAACCATCGGAGACCATTCCAAAACATTACAGAGGGCTCCCTAATGTACGACACACTGTATTATTTTAGACCTTGAAAATCCGGCCATATATTAGAACATTCTAAAACGTTCATCGACATTTAAGAATAGTCACAAATGCTTGCCAACTTTACAGATAAATCGAATTATGTCCCTTGAAATATACATTGATGGTAAATAGGGAAGACGTCCTGATGGCCACCACAGTGCGATAGTGTCCACTTAAACAAAACGTCCACAACGACAGCAGCTACCATTGCACAACCACTACAATGCACAGCGGCGGAACCAACGCCCAGACCCCAGACACTAAAACGAGTTTCATGATTGACGCCATGGCATAAGATCCGCGATGTCAGTTTTAATAAAAAACGAAAAACATCGTCTGGATCACACTCATTTATACCCTAGCGATACTAAATGCTAATCTTACTGAAAATGGCAATATTTTCAACTTAATTGTAAGTTCGGTATATATGACTAAAATCATATGAATAAATTGTTTTTCCTTTACCATCTGCGTAAATTATATTGATAAACGTTTCATGGTCATTTTTCTTCCAATACATGATCTTAGAGAATCTAAATTTCTTAACATAATAGTTGATGACTGTATTGTTAAACTAGTAGTCATTGTCGGAACTTGCATTAAATTCAAAAATTCGTTGGGAAAATTAACGCTTTCATTTGTATCGATCATTGAATCGATAGATTTATGTATTCTTTCTTAATCAAGACTGCAGTTTTGAATTTTTAAGATGATATGAGGTCTGCTTCAATTCATGCAGCGAAATTTGTGTAATTTTGAACAATGTTCAGATAAACTTATCTGTTACTTCATTTGGACTGTTGAGAATATTACTTAAATCATTTGTAAGTTCAATCTAGCCAGTTACAAAATTTTATGAGGGTCTTAAGCAAGCTGTAAAAGTTTTTCTGCAAAATATTTTTCTGGAAAGTTAACTTGATGCTTGTTCTTAATTGTACTTTCTTCACCCAGGGCCAAAGAAGTAACTGCTTCAAACAATTTATTTCATCTACTATGGTTGAGTTTGGAATAAATGGGATCGTTTGCCTAAAATCTCCGGAATGTACACAAGAACCTCGTTCATCATGACTAAGTGGGGCCGAATGTAATCTGGATTACCGAAAATCCGGATAATCCAGAAATATTCTACCAAATGCTAAATCTCTAATATACAAGCCATTTTTTGGCACTATCACGAAATACTTTGGCACTATCAACAAACAGTTTTTTGGTACATAAACGCTATACGTACTCAGGTGTATTTACTGAAGTTGTATGGTTCTTTTAAACGTGTATTGTAGTGCACCTTTCTTTATAATTTACTGAAATACTTAAATGCCTACCTGAGCTGGGAATGCATACAAAACTGGAGTTACTGTGTAGCGCGTTGTAACTGTAAGTGGTGTAATTACTCTAAGTTATTGTTAGCAAAACTTTATACAAACTGATTGGGCAATGAAGCTCCCAATACCAATAAAGAAATACAGTCACTGCAAAATACATTCAGCGCCTTTGGCACTGAATCCTCTGGCCCTATTCAAAAGTGAAAACTTTGATCCCTGTGCACATAATAAATAAATAAAATTGTGTTACCTTTAAAGCAGCAACGGTGGATCGCGCTATATTCTGCTCACTCATGAAGAAGAATAAAATATACTAACTACAGGCTCAACGGTGTGCAAAGCTGACCGTAATACTTTAAGTATACATGAAATTCTTTTGGCTGTTAAATGAAAACATTTAAGAAATATTTAAAATACATCTGACAGGAAGGCGGTAGTGATTTGGGTGAATTACTAACACTGACTTTTTCCAATAGTAAAATTGTATTCCACGTTAAGCCCGTCTTTCCAAAACGTTTGACAATTGAATTTACATTACTCAGAAAAATTACATCCTTTTTCTAAATGAAAAGCTTTCTCTGCTGACGTAGTCACAAACAATGAGATTTGTATAACGAGTATTATCAAACATCACTAAAAAGCATAAAGACAAATCATCAGATTACGTATACCTGTGCTAACAAATCTTAGAAACATTACAGTAGGAAAATATCTAGCTAGCCTATACGTCAAATATGTTCACCAACAGTCTGGGGTTACTCAACATGAAAATCACTGCTGCCAGTTATCAGCCAACTCATTTACACTAGCGCTCTGGCATAAGAAAAGTAATAAAAATTTAACTTCTTTACCTTAAATGCGAGAAGACTTCTGTTTCCATATTTGTATTTCCAATAATACATGTACTTGCAAAGCTTCTTTGTAATATTAGTCCAGTAACCCTTTCTTGTCACAGTTAAATTTGCATTTGATCATTTCATTTTACATTTCATTAAAAAATCACTCATCGTTTTTAACTACCTATATTACGTATGGCGTAACACAAAAAGATTGGTACGAGAAAATTCCTACAATATAATCTAACACTTGGTGGCTTTCCTGAGCACACCACAAAAACTGCCTACTACATCCTCTTTCGCTCACTGACTGATACACAATCACTGCGGTCGTGCAAAGTCAGCGACCCACTTTATAGAGTCCATTAGAGACATACATCGTTTATAATATGACAGTTTTATTTTCGTTTACATTAGTATCATTACAATATTCGAGTGCCACATATAAGTGTACCCCAGTACACTCATTCGAAGTACTATTTCGTTTCAAACTCGCTTGGCGTTTGAGAACAGCACGATCATGTAGAAATTTTACTAACGTAAGTCCTGCTGTTGTGTCCGACTGACGTTCTAATAAATCGTTTGCTTTTCAAGCTGTGCCATTGCGTCCGCATGAGGGATTGTTTCTTCCCCTCAGACGGCAAATTCTTTGTCCACTTCACCAACGGTGTTGTTCTCTGTGGCAAGTATCACCATCGGTGTGGTTCTGTGTTGCACAATATGCGGCAATACAAATTTCGTCATTGGTCATCATGTGTAACCATCAGCTCTTTAACTTTGCAAACGGGCCTGTAAGACACTAGAGTCTGCGTCCGAACTATCTGGAATGTTTGATATCATTTCAAGAAATTCTGACATGTTGGCAAGTTTACAAACTTTAGCAGTGGAACCACAAACAGCAGGCCATATAGTTTTCCTTGGCTTCAAAATTGACAGCTCATTAATTTGATCCCAAGGAGGTGCAAGCATGAAATTTACCGATTTCAGTACAGAAACCACACCAATTTCTCCCTCTTAATCAATTAATGTAGCCAGTGACTGCCTTCTTTTTGTACGTTTGATGTCCTGCAGCAAACGTTGATTCATCAGTCGTAGGAGAACCGTTACATTAGGAAGGAAGAACATCCTCTAATGTCGCCATTGGTGAGCTGTTCCACACCCTAATGTAACGGTGCATTGTCAATAAACAATATGGCCTTCTGAGGAAGACCTTCTTCCCACAAATATCACCTCACATTTGGCACAAAATCAACGTAAACCAGTTCTTAAAAATGCCACTGAGCATCCATGTATTCTTTTTGTGACTTGTAGACAACTGCCGAATAGGACCGAATAACATGTTTCAGTGCAGGCGCAAGTTTTGATTTTGTTATCAACAGAAGAGGAAATTTGTGTCTTTTGGATAGATCTCTGCAAACCACACCTCGATCTTTATGGCACTTACAACGCCTCACTAGGTCATTTAACTTGGAAGATAGCGTGTTATTGGAAAGCATTCGATACAAACAGTCCAGAATCATCTAAATTATAACTCTGGCGTGGGGTTTAGTTTTCGGGAGAAACGAGACCTTCAAATTCATTTTTGAAGTTTTCCGCAGACACAGTACACCCTGAAGAACATTCACCCGCCTCTGAAAGCTAGCTTGCACCATTATGAGCTTTTTATCTTTCCAAGCAACCTCGACTGTCTGTGAAGTTCAGAAACTAAGATGAATCCGGATAAACAGGAAATTCGGATTGAGGAGGGCCCGGAAAACGAGGTTCTAGTATAAAAGTAATACACTTCCCAACAATTCCGAATTACCTCGGACCTAATACTTCGAATGACTATTCGTAAATCGTTCCACATTCGTCTCAATGAATAATTTAGACAGTTTTGAAAGTGAACCTCGTCCAGACGCTGTTAATACATTACAAACTAGAAATTCTCGTTCTGCAACGTTTATTGGTAGTTTCAAAGCAGAATGAGCAGTTCTTCCACTTTCATTAAAGTTGCTCCAATTCCAGACCATGCCGGTCCAAGCGCAATCTATCTTTTTGGCGGGTATTACAGCCAACATTAAATTTATCATGTTTTTCCGATACCTCCTGATGCCTCCAAAGTGATAACTCAGCCAGTAACTCTGTTCAAGTGATCGATGATGAAATCATAAGCTTGCGTTTGACTTTCTCTTAACAATGGTTTTTGGAGCGATATGTTTCAATAATTCAACAGTATTTCTTATTTACAGTTTTTTTTATCCCGACTAGATTTTCTCCTGCAGTATTTCGAAATTCAAAACATCCGTTCCATTTATTCATGGCACTTCTGTTCTGAGCTCAACTACAGTTTTATTGGTTACAGTTAAGTATTTGTCCTTGAAACGAATAAGTGCTTTATTAAACATCTCTTCAATGAACTCTATATTTATTTCCGGCTGTACTTGCCACACCTGATGCAATACAACATGTTGCTTTCAGTTTCTCTCATAACGTATTTGGATTCAATGTACTACAAGTTGTCATATTATTGCTTGCAAACAGACGTCGCGCTTATTCCGCGGTTGGTGTCAAAGCAGCTTCTTGAAGTGACAGATCCCAATGGTTATCATTTTCCAGTAATCCTAAATACTGTCACGCTTTTCCGTATGTTTCGTGTTCATATCTATCGATTTAGTTTAAAATCTGAACATGTTTTTCGACGAATTTTATATAGTAGCACTCCGACGTAGAAGTACTCAGCAACACTTGGACACACCTTGTACGGCATGTGTCACTTTTGAAGATACCTTTGGGGCTTTCGCCTGGAGTTTCTTACTTTCTTCGTTGAAAGATTCGTTTGTTGCATTCGATGTGTAATATGATAACACATCGGCATGTATCAATATTCTTGCAAATGATTTACTTTGAGTAAGTTGGAAAATACAATGAATGTTCTATTCACTAGTGGTTCACTTCTTACTCCCTCTTTGGTTTCTCTTGTAAAATATAGTTGTTGGGCATTTTCTGAATGCGTTGCCAAATGAACAGCTGCTTATTCTCGATTATGTATGCGGAATCTAATAATCACTAAGCACTTCATTACAGTTTATATATCTACAATTTCATACTGACTTTTCTTTTATCTTTTGAATCTTTTTCTTTGTTTTCTCTGCTTATCACAAATACAACGCGTAACTACCTTTATTAAAATATTTGCATACATATTTAATTAACTGAGTTGCAGTACTACATATTTACGTGTGCGTCAAATATTTCTGAGAGAAGCGGATCGCATGGTAACAACCATTGATTATCTTCTATATGAATGAGGTAATCCTCGTTTCTGTCATTCGATTAAGCACATCCTGTATGTAAATATTCCAAATATATGGTAGTTTTTGGTGACATCCGTAACTCATTTGTTTCTGTCAAAAAATCGAGGTGTTATGTTATGACGGTCCATGGGGCTTGTTCTTAAATCAGATCTTTAGTGACTCAGACCCTGATGAACAGCAGCTGAATGTTATGAATAAATCAGGGCGACGATGTTTTTTTTATAATTGAAAGCATCTTGCATACACTTTCCCTATGTAAGTTGATAGAAAAACCACCAGTCTTCCAAAGTCGTGAATGTTACCGTTTTTCATGACTTTATTGTTCTACACGCAAAATTTTTTGGTTTTGTCCTACAAATATCATTCGTTCTATCCTTACTTCTCTTCACATAAAGTGCATATAAAAAATTATTGTAATAAATGACGGGAATTGCACCCCTTGTCGTCTCTGATCATTACGAGATACGCATAAAATTCCTTCGAAGCTACTTTCATATTTGTTTCTACAGCTGTGTTTGGGGTAACTTGTTTGAAGTTCGTGATCTCCAATGTTTATCTGTCGGCTCGAATCTCGTACTCATTGAAATCTACTTGATACAGTGCTGTTTTGAATACGTGACTGCTTTCTCAAAGTTGATCAAATTCCGTTTGTTTTCCGCCAATTAAGTGCACTTGGAAAATTTCCAAGATACTTTTGGTACTGGTAACAATGCTATTTTGTTGCGTTTTGCCCATGCGCTTCTAATCGTAGTCTTCCCCGTAATCTTGTTTCTTCAGCGGTTTCTCTGTGTCTGCTCACTGAGTGTCTCATTCGAGTGTCTTCTCTAATTTCAGCTCGTTGTTAATCTGTTAAATTTCCTCTCATCCCGTTCATTCTCTTTCGGTTTGAAGCTTAAAGTGCTTCACGCTCCGCATCTGCTTCATTTCTTTGCTTTCTTTCTGATTATTTCTTTTCAGTTCATGACTGGAAAGATAACCTCCTGTTTTACGTGTCAGCTTCTTGTTAAATCTTGATATCTAGTAAAAAACTAAAATTTCATTTAATACACTGTTCACTACCTTGAGCAGTTAAGAATCTTTGGAACACTGTAGAACATTCTCGAATCTTCCGGCAGGTTATATAAGTTTCTGGGACACTATAGAACATTATCGAACCTTCTGGAAGATTCTATAACATTCTGGAACAGTAGACAAAATTCTCGAACATTCTAGAAGGAATATTGTGGTCAGTCTCAGCCACTTCGATACTCGATTGGCAGCAAACGTCCATTGGTTTCTTGCCCTACTCTGACACCCTGTCCTCGAACCCAATCCCTGTAAATGCAAATCGAAATCTTCTTCATGGGTAGCATGGAGGTCTGTATACCTCCATGTGGCTGCAGAGGTGGGTTGTTGAATTACAGTGGAGCGCACGGAGAAACCTGGCTTACATTTGTTATATCGATTTTCGTGCGTGTATATTTTAATGTTTGTGAGATATATAGTACCAATTTTTAATGAAATAACTGAACATTTCCATGCTATGAGCTCACGTCCGTGAGGGTCACAGCACTTAGGACCCGTGGACTGAACATTACACCTACCCACATCCATTCTTCCGCAAATTGTGTATCTGATTAGTGTGTTTATATTCCTTTACGCGACTTACACTGATTTAATTTAATCTTACGATCGAGAGTTGCTGCCTTGCTTTACGAATCGCCTTCATAGAATTATTCTGAATTGTGAGCGAATGGTGAATTGAAAATATACCGTTAATTTATTCAAACTATCCTACGTTTCGGGTCAAGTACGGGTGATTCCGCTGTAGTGGCAAAGTATCTTCTTAAGGGTCAGGGAAAATCATCCGACTTTTTCTACTGCTTCAGAGGCGAACGGCATCAGGAAGAGTCAGAACAAAATTAAAGACAAACAAGCAATAGCATGATTTTACGAGAAGTTCAGAAGAGGTAACCGGAGAAAGGAAGGAGCATCATTCACAGTTAAGTTGCCACAGGTAATTACCTCTCTTTTCCTTGGAAAAACTCCTCCTGCGCCACTTCGTTTTCATAAGAAGAGCCTCATTTCAAACTCTTTGTCATCATAACCTACTTTTGTACGCTCCACCAGCACATGGAATTAATTACAAGAAAACCAGAGGATGAAATTTCGTGGACTGTCTGCGTGATCTTTATTCAAAGTTAACTTCTTGTGTTGAGTCCCTGGAGCCCACTACATATATATTCTCATATAACCAAGTTTCGTCATATTTCAGCTTGTCTCGCTTTACAGAGCTTGTTCATTAAAGAGGCATTGTGAGTCAGCGCTATTTTGTGAATCCCTGATGAGGAAAACACGTAACACAGGCATACAACCTTCCCTGTATATGCTCTTACTACCGTATGCCGAAATGGGTTAAAGCTATTCCTTGTCAAGTGGTACTGTATTAAAACTGAGTGAAGTAATGAGAATTCAGAATTGAGATGAAGTCGTGTGACGAGGGCCTCCCGTCGGGTAGACCGTTCGCCAGGTGCAGGTCTTTCGATTTGACGCCACTTCGGCGACCTGCGCGTCGATGGGGATGAAATTATGATGATGACAACACAACACCCAGTCCCTGAGCGGAGAAAATCTCCGACCCAGCCGGGAATCGAATCCGGGCCCTTAGGATTGACATTCTGTCACGCTGACCACTCAGCTACCGTGGGCAGACAATTCAGAATTAATCGCGTACCGTTTCGGATGTGCAACAGACATCGAAAGAAAAGGCGGGGAGCGTCAAAGCAGCTCCTATTCAGAAAAATGTTGAACAAGAAATTTGAAGAAAAAGGTTTGTAGGTGAAGAGCTTAGAGTGGTAAGGTGGCAGACTACAAAAAAATAACACTTCACGCCAAAAAGACAAATTTATTTGAGTAAAGAGTTACTATAAATTTCTATTAACACGTAAAGTTGCAAAACTCATATGAACGCAAGAAAATCAACAATAAATATTTAATATTGGAAATTAGAACAGTTTGCAGCAGAGGTTTGAAATCGTGGTATTTCTTGCAGTTTCAGTCTAAAAAAAAAAAAACATGCATCCGGTATCAATAAAGATTTACTTAACATATCAGTTAACTCCTGTAAGCACAGCAGTTAAAAGAGAAAATAATACACAACGTGAGGCATAAGATTGTCGTAAATCAGAGAACTATTATGGGAAGTCTCATAATAAAGTAGCGGTTATCTAATTGATATAGCCAAACACGTTATTAAGTAGGATGTAAATCTCAGCGGAGAGAGAATTTACCAATGTACGTTGCGACAACTCAGTCTAGTTCAGTAGAGGGATGTATAAATAAAGTTTAAACAACAACGCCTGCACAGCTTCAACTAAAACAGCACACACTAAAACTGAACATACATTAATCGCGATTACTAAATTACACAAAACCAGCACACACAATATTCATAATTTGCCAACAGGGCAAGAGCAGTTTTAACAATGTAAGTTAGTCCAAATGGTACAATTAAACTCTTTAAATAAAATTGGGGTTAACACAAACCTACAACAATGTAACACACATAGTATAAAGAACCTTACAGCACAATGAATGTCTCGGAATAGCTGCTCACCAAACAAGTCCAAGAAGTACCGATGACTACCGCTCAGTAAGCCTTAGACTCAAATAGCAGAGAAAGTCCCTAGGCCGTCTTCCGACATGTTCGAGCAACTTGCCTGTCGGGCACATAAGATGGCAGAGAATAGCGTCAGCAGCTCAAAGTGTCACTCGATTCGGCAAATGCCAATAACGTCCACGTCCCACATGACTCGCAGCTTTTCCTTCGATGACCTTCCAGCAGTTACTGGTGGCAAAAGACAAACAAAGAAACATCACCAACTTACTGTTATATTTTAAGGAGAAAAAAGATCACTTGCAAGATACCAGCCCCAGAAATTAGTCCTACACGACAGTTTGTGCCATAATTCTGAAAGTACGCAGTTATCATCTGACTGTACATCTTTTACACTCCGCACGCACCGGTTGTTTGTCAGTCTCTCCGCTCCACTGGAGCCGCTGATTGCCTGAGTGTGATGTACAGTGTACAGCACAACGGAATGACATCCAGGGCATACCTATTCGCAAGCTGCTGATGGCAGGGAATGAGAAAGGGGGTGGGTGGAAGAGGGGGTCACTTATGACGAACGTGTTTTGAAATCTTCTTCGAGAACACGACGTTTTGCACGGAAAGAGAACCTAATACACGGACCAATCACATTAATGTGACCAGCGCTTGTGTTAGACATCAGCGTGCAGTAACGAGTCGCAGTTTGAAACGTGGCAGCACTAACAGTGTAGGGTATGCAGAGCGTGTCGAGGGGATGCAGAAAAGGGCTGTTGTTGTCGTAATGCGGAAACGGAGCGGTTTCTACGACGTCCAGAAGGGCATGTTCACATGTTCAAATGTGTGTGAAATCTTATGGGACTTAACTGCTAAGGTCATCAGTCCCTAAGCTTACACACTGCTTAACCTAAATTATCCTACAGACAAACACACACACCAATGTCCGAGGGAGGACTCGAACCTCCGCCGGGACCAGCCGCACAGACCATGACTGCAGCGCCTAAGACCGCTCGGCTAATCCCGCGCGGCCAGAAGGACATGAACATTGACTTTTGGGCCAAGGGTAGAAGCATTTCCGAAACGGCTAAGTTTGTAAATTTTACCTTGTGTGGTAAAATGGCGCTGTCCAAAACTGGCACCGAGCAAACTGTGGTGCACCACGGACATAGTTGACAAGAGCGAAAGTCGGCAGTGGAGTGTGTACGGGTACCAGACGTGGAACTGTTGAGCAACTGATCGCCCAGGTGAACCATGAGGTTACCAACCGTGTCTCCTCAACGATCGTTCAACGAACTTCGCTGTTTATCAGGCACTACAGGAGACACCTTGTTCGTAAACCCATGCTGACTACTATTCATCGGCGCTGAATGTTGGAATTTTCGTGCCATCTGGACGTCCAGTGAGTGGCAACAGGTAGCCATTTCGAATGAATCACGTTTTATGCTCCATCGGCTGTCGGCGTCTACGGCGTTAGCAAACAACGCAAAACAATCGTCGGGAAAGTCCAGGCTGGAGAAAGGTGCATTGTAGGTTGGGCAATGGATTAGCTGCGTAGATAACACACAAGTACGTATCTAGCTCTGGGGACCGTGTCCACTCATACATGTTGTTTGTTTTTATTCGGCACTACGGCAACTAACAGCAGTTCGATAAAACGTAGCACAGTGTATGTGTGTGGTTCGAAGAGCACTGGGATGAGTTTTTCGTACCATCCTGGCTATAGAACTGCCCAGATTTAAAGCCAACCAAGAATCTGTGGGACCACCTTGATCGGGCTACTGGCGCCACTGGTCCTCACCCGAGAAAGCTGGTGCAGCTGGTCACGACACTGCTGATGGCATGGCCTCACATCCGTGCCAGTGCCTTCCAGAACCTCACTGATCACTTCCTGCACGTGTCGCATTGGGGGGTCCACCGGGTGCCGAACCGCACTATAACCCTGGGTTCGGTGTGGGGCGGCAGAGGGATGAAGTGGACTGCTGCAGTCGTCATGGGGTTGTGGACCACTGCGGCTGCGGCGGGGACGGAGCCTCTCCGTCGTTTCTAGGTCCCGGTTAACACACAATAGAATACAATACAATCTGACATTTGAGCAGAAGTTCTGTGCATACCATAAAATGAAAAACTGGGCTGACGTCCACGTCATTTCTCTGATTGTGTACGCCCTAGCAAGAGAAGCTCCGACAGCAATAGTTGCCTAACAGTGCACACATTTTTTAAGCACACATTCATATCCGTGCCCTGAGGTTTTCAGTACGAGTAATATGTAGAACTACGAGGGCTATTCAGAAAGTAAGGAACGATAGGTTACGTAATGGAAACCACAGTGAAAATCAAAACTGTTTTATTTGCAACAGTTAGCTACAATTTCCAGTTACTTATCTCCTTAGTCGCCGATCCGACTTAGACGTTTGTCGTAGCGTTGTACCAACTTTCCAGTACCCTCGTTATAGAAGGCAGCCGCCAGTGCTTTCCACCAATTCTTACGCTGTCCTACAGCTCGTTGTCTGTGCCAAAATGTTGTCTTCATAGACAGCGATTCATGTAAGCAGAGATGAAACTCAGAGGGAGACAACTAGGGGCTGAATTGTGGGTAATCAAACATTTCGAATTGAAAACAATGCAGGAGCATCTTCATTGCCCCTGCAGAATGCGGCTGAGAATTGCAGAAGAAACCATACGGCTGTTATGTAACGTTGTCTGCATAGATTCAGGCAAAATTTCTCACCAAGCCATCGTACTTGGCTGGAGACACTATTGTTCTAGGTATCTTTATGTGCTTCCTGTGTGCTCTGAACCAAAACGAATGATGTAACGCGATCGACGGGCATACTGGAGACACTGCCCAACACACCTGTGCAAAACTTCATCGAATTTTCACCTTGGTTTCCATTTCGCGACCGGTCGTTCCTTACTTTCCGAATAACCCTAGTATATGTCATGGGTAAGGATCGCACATGATTAACGGCTGAATAAATTCACATTTTCAGGATGGTGAAAATGCACTGAAGATTTTGTGGTGGGCGTGAATGTAAAAGAAATGTTATTTTAATTGAAAATACTTTGAAAATTTTTTTAGAGGCGTGAATGTAAAATTGTGTTATTTTAATACCACGAGTTCATGTTCCATCTAGTTAAGATACAGACCCATAAAAAATAGAAATGAAAAACTTAACTTTCCTGGTTAACCAAAAATGTTCCTCGTAAAGGCACCTGTTTTACTGCGGTACACTGACTGCAGTTTTCAGTCATACAAAACCTACTGAGCTGCTCGTAAATGCTGTAATACTGGAGAAGAACGACTCACGATCACAGAACAAAGAAATTTACTATAAAAGCAAACTCACGTTGCAGTATAGAGCCACACATTGTAAGCTGCACGGAGGAAAACCAGCGCGAATACCAACGCGACATTCAGTCAAAAATGCAGCGGAAGAAGCACCAGACTTGGTAGGACATCTCTCGGTCTCTCGGCGACGAAACGCCGCCCCTGCGGTCCTAAACGGTTAATACTGAATGTTTCCTCTTGTCTGTCTTCCACCCTACTCACAAATGCCACTGGTAGCAGGCGCCGATTTGCAAGTTTTTGCCACCGTGGCAGCCAAGAATTTCTTCACACCTTTTAAAATTGTGGGGAAGCCAGCAGAATGTTCTCCAGAAACGCTTATTGTATCTCCGTAAAGTGACTAGATGTTGGCACTGGACGGGTTCGCAGCTTGTTTCCCACGCTGCGTACGGTAAAATGGCGGTGGTTCATTATCTGAATCTGCTCCTGGGAAAGTGCGTGGGGATTTCCTTTCTCCCTAGGACCAATCGATGATCGCACAGCTCTAAAAAGGCATACCCCGGCCTTGTAGCATAGTTACCTGTAGCAGCGTTCTCACGCGACCGTGTCGTCATTGGGGGGAAATCGGAGAAACCTTCCTAAAATCAGCTCCTCCACCGCCCAACACCGAAAGCTTGAAATTGGACACTCACGCCACGTTCCAGTAATGGGGAGACATCACAAGCCCTGTTTCCATATCCAGAAATTCTAGGATAGTACGACAGCAATTAATTTATTTATCGTTGCCTAGCACATGTGACTAACCAGTCATGTCGTAACTTTACAAAAATTCTACTTCTATACAGAGAAAATTAATCACTGCCAATCAAAGCATTGGGCAGTGTGGCCTACATCGAGTCTACAAACGTCATACACGAACTTGAACGGCCTTACGACCATTGTGAGTGATGGTACACATGAAAATGACAATAAAATTGCCGATTCGTAAAGTATAAAAAATGGTCGTTAAACACAGGCTTGCTCTAAAAATGGTTTTATTCGATAAAATTATTATGGCTGTGGACTCATGCACTAGAGAAGATGAAGATACTGCTGGAAATGTTTTGCAGCTACCGTATTTTAAGTACCGAAGGTCTCTTTATCGCCTCTTGATTTTCTCATAAAACAAATACAAGTCGTTGGACAATATTTCAATACTGGATACACCTTATCACCTTCAGTGAGAGTGTATGAGATATAATCTTCAAGTAGATGGGAGCTAAAAAAAAAAAAAAAAAAAAAAAAAAAAAAAAAAAAAAAAAAAAAAAAAAGGATCTAAAAATATTTTTGTCAATTTTGTCTGAAATTATCTCATAAAATAGGTTACTTATTTTGTTTCTTATTGAGGAAATTGGAGAAGTTGGATCTAAGTACTGATTCAGTTCCAGAGGTGAGTTTTTTAAATACTGCAATAGTCATTTTAGATCATAAACTCGTCTCCATACGAAAAAGTAAGTTGCACTGAGATATACTTTATTTTATTTCTTCCCCATTGTTCCCTAATCCGAGTTTGTGGTCTGTCTCTAATGATCTCGTCGTCGACGTGACGTTAAATTCTAATCTTCCTCCTTTTCTTTCCTTTCAACGAAAGGGAATTAGTGACTGAGACGGAAATGATATATGGTTGTAGCATCTCGTCGATATTATTCAGTCTTTATATTAAGCAAGTTGTAATGGAGACCAGTGAGAAATTTGGAACGAGAATTGAAGTTCCGGGAGAAGAAATAAAAACATTGAGCTTTCCTAACGCCAGTGTAATTTTGCTAGAGACGGAAAAGAACTTTGAAGCCCAGTTGAAGGGAATGGATAAAATCTGGAGAAGAATATACAATATAAACATTAACGCTGGTGGTACGAGAGTAAAGGAATGTAGTCGAATTAAATCAGGCGATACTGAGAAAATTACATTAGGTAGCGAGGCACTAAAAGTTGTCGATGTGTTTTGCTGTTTTGGCAGTAAAATGACACGACGACCGAAGTAGAGAGGTTGTAGAGGATATCCCATGACGAATGATCAATATTCAGGAAATTAACACAAACTTTCATTTTCATGGACATGTGCTTTATTTCGAAGGGTTTTTCAGATAGAACATATTTAATGTAGATTTGATTTCGGGACTGGTCGTGGTAGTATAGTTAACTGTCCAGGAATATCGCTAGACCTTACGCCATTACACCATTAGATTGTTGTTTATGAAGTTGTATGTAGTCTGAGGCATACAACGGAATGTGAATACACGAAATGAACTGCTGGTTCGCATCGTGGACGCTGCTACCCTCATTAGGGAACTTGCAGAGACACTCATACAAGCGCACATCACGATCTCCCAAGAGTGCACAGATGTACTGAAATTGGAACATTTGTTACGAACTGTACAACAGTCATAATGTGATGTGGTGTCTGCAGTGTTGTACAGGGGGAACCAGCCGATGTATTGAATAATACAGAAAATAAATAACACAGTACCTTAAATGTGTACTATCTCGGAAACCATTCGGAACAGGGTATATATCGATATGAAGTTCTTTGTTTCCAATGATCGTTACTTTCATATACCTGCATCGAGAATTCCTCTAGGAATTGACAGTGGACGCAATAAGAGAAGTACTTCTGAAAAAGAGAAAATTGTTAATACTGAGTATAAATTTCAGTACTGGGAAGTTTTTTTGTGAAGGAATTTGTGTGGAGTGTACCCTTTTACGGATGTTAGGCCATGACGGTAAACAGTTCGAGAGAGAATTGAAATGTGGTGCTAGACAAAAATGCTGAAGGCTGGATGGGTAGATCGACTAATTAACGAGGAAGTACGGAATCGAAATAAGGAAAAACGAAATGTATTATACAACATGGTTAAAAGAAGGGATCGATTGATGGGACAGATTGTGAGCCATCAAGGAATAGCCACTTTGATAAAGTGGAGAACTAAGGGGAGTTAAAAATTGTAAGCAGGTTCAATTCGATGTAGGTTGCAGTAGCAGAGATGAAGAGTTTTGCACAGGATAAACTAGTATGGAGAGTTGCATCGAACGTGTCTTCGGACATAAAAAAATATAGCAGTTCATTTCAAAACTAGATTCCTGCAAATTTTTGTGATTTATTCCTCAAGTAGCAGGTTAAAACTCTCAATCATACATGATTTCTACTACAAAAGAGAGCGAAGGATGAATTTGTGATTCAGTGATTGTTTTTCAGGAAATTTCTTACGATCAGAGTAGTGAGACATTAACTTGAGTGACCTATATATTAATTTTATGTTATAACGGTAGCAAGGAGCACACGTGTACACTTTTCAAGCATTGTGTCAACTCTCGGCGAGTTCAAGTAATTAAGAACGAAGAGGTCTATGCAAATTAGCTACGCTCGGCGAATATCTTACTTCAACTGTTAAACAAGGGATATACCTTTCCATTTTCTACTCCAAGAATATTACTTTTGTATTTGCTCAAAATCTTCTTTTTCTCTAATATTTAAGGTTTGAGATGTTATTTCCGGATCCTCGTTAATCATAACAGTGTCCTTATAAGTAGCGACTCCTAGTTCTCGCTCATTTACGCAGTAGCAGGTGTTTTCTTTTAATTTATTCTTTTAATTAGTCGCTCCGACTTCGTATTCTCAGCGCTCGAGTATCTCAGGAAACTTCCGTAATGAACATGGTAAAGAAATGGAAAAGTACCGAGCGAGGTGGCGCAGTGGTTAGCACACTGGACTCGCATTCGGGAGGACGGCGGTTCAATCCAGTCTCCAGCCATCCTGATTTTGGTTTTCCGTGATTTCCCTAAATCGTTTCAGGCAAATGTCGGGATGGCTCCTTTGAAAGGGCACGGCCGATTTCCTTCCCAATCCTTCCCTAACCCGAGCTTGCGCTCCGTCTCTAATGACCTCGTTGTCGACGGGACGTTAAACACTAACCACCACCACCACCAAATGGAAAAGTAAATTAAACTTTTACAATCCACGTTCTGGTTTCAGACTAGATAGGGTACTAACACCAACTGAGACTATGCAGTGGACACTACCGTTATAGTAGTGTAGAGGAGGCAGACGAAAAAAGTCCATGCGCTATTAATTCAGGAGAAAAGCGCATGAAGTAACATAATACGACTTTTAATAATCGCTGTTATTACTCTGAGGAGGTTTACAAATAAATTATTAGTGTTAGGTTAGAGAAGAGTATTCGTAGTACTGACATATTGTAAACTAAAATGATTATATAAAAAATTACCGTCGTCATTGTCATCATCATCATCATCCGAAATTTGACATCTAGTGTTCGATGAACGCTTCTTATAGACTTTTCTTTGCATTACGATCTCCAGTGATATCCTATCATGCTAGTACGCATGTTTTATAATCTCATATACGCATTTTCCGTTACGTTGTCTTCTCATTTCTTATCTCTTGAAACACAGCTAAGAACTTCCTAGACTCATCGACCATGCAGTCGCTTAGCTTCATTTCCATTTCATTTTTATAACAGCTGTAATTACATCCATTCCGTTAATTTCTGTGACCATTTTTCTGATTTCCTATCTCTCCAAGTAGATCATAGCGTGCAAACTCACCACTGCTTGTTGAGAACCCCTCAGTTTTTGAATGGTTTTCGGATTAAATACCTGTGGCACAGGTAAAAATATTTTAAAGGAAGTTACCCTGAAATGTACTTGGTTTCTTTTTAGTTTGGACGTACAAAACTTGAAAAAATTAATGGTAAAATTTTAGTGGAATTTGCACAGAGTCATGTCCGAATTTGCCACAGACTAGTGTGTTGTGAAAGGTGAAAATACACAAGGCGAATAACTGAAACTGAGCAAAACTGGTGTTTGCAAAAGCACAGCCGGTCGACCATCACTCATGATGCCAAGAAATAGGAATCACCAACAGTGTGAAGCATTTTATTTCGAATTTAAAATCATTCTTGCAATTTTAACTTTGGTTATTGCGATATTTGCAGCATAACTTTTTATCTAACAATTTCTTATTCTTCTTTTTCTTCTTCGTCATCATCATCATCATCATCATCATCATCATCATCATCATCATCATCATCATCATCCTCATGATTATCATCCTTGTTAGTCATATATTGTGCGCTGCTGATATGATATGGTGAATTATGAATTGAGTGTGTGTTTTCTCGCCTCCACCACAGATTCTTCTAATATTAATTTCACTCTGTTTGTACAGTCATGCTCAAAAGTATCCGAACGACCTGAATTGCATTTTGCCTCATTCGCATGCAACCCACATAACGCAACTGTCTAGCAGGTCCTCTAATCGCTCCTTGGTACAGTCGTCTGACTATTGAAAATGGTTCCAACAAGTCACCACAAGAAAACACTACTCCGTATCGCAATAACTCAATATGTAAAGTAATACCACGATACTAGAAATATCAGGGAACACCTTATCACAGATAAGACTGTCCTTAAGGCTTGTAAGCTCACATTTATTACAATAAATGACATACCTGAAATGTTATCACTCTCATTATTACGTCAGATACGTAATGCACGCAGTAAGTTCGACGTATTCATTATTTCCTCTTCAAAGTAACATACCGTACGTGTTATTTAACACAAAATGACAATAAAAATTTAGGTGATTCACGAGCAGCTAGTTGAGAATATGTATGAACTTCAAATGACACGACGAACCGTCTCGTTCTGCATATGGATTCAAACCCAGGTCATGCAGACTAAGATTTCGTGACTGACGGAAAGTAACAGTCAGTCCTGACTAGCCATACACAGAGTGATTCAACTCGATTTTAGACAGTATCAGTTAGCAAATTTCAACTTTAAATTGCATAACGCAAACATTTCTAACAGACGCGAATTCCTACCCAGCATCTATTGTCGCTGTTAACAAACTACGGGAGATGTTAAATATTGCTTCTTCACAAGTAACTTACTTGAAATACCATGAGGTAACGCTTTGTGTTGGACAGCGATTCGAACCCAAAACCTAATCGGATTGTTATCGAAGCACAATCAACTGTGACATACCGGATTTTTCTCGGCAGTAGCTAGATGTTGTAACTGAAATGACGAGACCACCCATTGATTTATTCCTTAAAAGCAGCGACATGTGAGCATGTTTGAACTAGAAATAATATGACGAAGAGTTCAGTGCTAACTGGGAATCGAACCCCACACATATCGATTCTACACACAAAAAGACGTCAGCTACCGAATTTTTCTCCACCAGCAGATAGAAATAACATCCTTGAACTTACAGTGATCTCGCAAATAGTCATATGACTCACTGGTTGTCAAAAACGACAGATATCGTTAGTGTTGACAACGAATGAAAGTGCATTAACAATCGAAATTATTATCAACCAGCAGATACGTGTTCTCATGCTAGAGCTTGATAATTCATAATGAAAACCTTAGTTCCGGGCCAGGATTCGAACCCATTCACGCGCAATATGTGGAGATGTTGAGGAATCTGCAGTTTGAACAAACAACAAATTGTAGTCGAGCCGTATTGTCACGAAGGGATCAAATTCCGCGTTAAGGGCGGTCTGAGATGCATTCCCGGTTCAGAACCAAATTTATCGTCATACAGAAGCTCAAATAAAAGATGGGATAAGTGTCCTGTGACCCTACATAGCGTTTGTTTCGTCACAATAAATAAATACTTAGTATAAGAAGGGATACTGGTAATAGAGTTTCTACATGTCGCCACTCCTGACTTTTGTGGTTGAACCTAACTTCTACTTGGTAGAGAAGGAATATCATGTTAGATGTGAATTTCAGACCACAGTGCTACTATACCTTCACAACTTGGCATAGCCAGAAGAGAATAGAATCTCCCTATCAAAAATCATGGGTAGAAGATGGACTCGAACCCAGACCATAAGAATATGAACATATCATCAAACCAACAGACCATCAAACCCTTTTCTCTGTGAATCATTTTCCTATCATAACGCCGTTGCGCCACACTGGATGAAACTTCTGACACACATGTTTCCTCTAATGGTTTGCTGCATCTTCAGTACATTCATTTACTTGGTTGACCAAATCGCCATGAACTAGTTGCCTCG
Source organism: Schistocerca americana (assembly GCF_021461395.2). NCBI lineage: Eukaryota > Metazoa > Arthropoda > Insecta > Orthoptera > Acrididae > Schistocerca > Schistocerca americana. Next base: position 222,793,341 of record NC_060126.1, read on the forward strand.
GCTACCCGCCCAATGCATACATTCGAATGTGTTTTGTTATCACCGAATTCAAGTCACATAACTGCCACCTACACAGAACTGCTAACAGTGTAGGATGAAGAAATTTAAATAGAAAGTGTTCCTTTCCACTTGAGCTATTCTATTGCCCTATCTGTTGTTGAAAACAACGTGCAGTGCGAAGAAAAGCTGTAACTGTCTGTCTCTCAGAAGTCTAGATCCGGTCGTATGCGTTGTCTCACAGCACTGTGGAAAGCAGAAGTTCTAGAGGATTTGTTGTAGATTTCTGGAGGTGCTGTAACTATGTGTGCTGGTATCGTGATGGAAAGCGTTGTGCACTGTAGATAAGATGTCGTGAGTTCCTGTACATTCCCTGCTACATTTTTAAAACGCAATTCTGCTGTCTGCTGAAGTTATCAATCTAATGGAACCTCGAACATAATTCCCTTCACCTCTCAACCTAAGATAGTCGCATGTGGAAAAAGGGCTAACCTGCGGTATTTTGTTCTTTTCAAGATTAATAGACGGCCAGGCAGCAGATGCATCTCGAGGCTTTCGTATTATGTATGGGGAGATCGCATCGTGCCAAAATACTCAGAAAAGTATTTTCTACATTAGCTGTCGTCTGGTAATGGCATTTTATTCTTCTTCAAACCTTGTTTGACAGCTTTAACTCAGAAGAAGTATTCTACATGCATGTAATCAATAAACTGCTTGTGCATTGTCAGACTTTTATAGATAACATCAGAGAATTCTCATATATCGTTGATGGTTAACTTCTCTCTCATGTTTTGTATTGTTTTAACAACACTAAAAGAAACCTTATGAAACTTGTGTACTGTATTATAACAAATGAAATAAAACTACCCACGGTAACATTACGACGAAAGTCTGTTTTAATAAATCTGAGTATCTGTACACAAGCGTGCCTCTATCGGCACGAGTTTGTAAAAAACTACTCACTTGGATTTCGATTGGATCTGTGTTTAATTGGTATGCTGTGTCATACTCACCAGGTATGCAAATGTGGCATTTCATAAATAAAGTTATGTGTTCCTAGAATCCCAAAATTTGCTTGTCAGCAGCGGAAAGAGGAATTACCTGTTGTGCAGCATTATGAGTTTTCCACCATTGCACAATGAGCTGACAGTATTTTTTTACGATTTGCTTATCAATGTTTTATCTGACTGCTTGTATCTCTTTCACAGAAGGGATAAAAACTTTACACTCAGCGAAACTGGAACAACGAACCATAACAGACCTTTTTCCACAGGTCAGCATATCACAACAGAGCTAGCGAAGAGATATGTGTTGTCCATTCCTCTTACAAGGTCAATAGTGGCTAGAACTCGTAAACCGCTACTTAAAGGACGAGATTAGTTGCGATTTCCACGTGCAAGTACTTTCCTGGGCTGAAAATCGTCAATTTACAATCTTCTGTTACACCTCAAGCGATAATAACTTTGGTTATTCAATGGAAATGTCAGGAAAAATCAAGTGAACTTTGAGGCTTAATTCCGTGCACACCAGGAAGTAGCTCGTCGATCACAGTGTTGCCAAACATACCTTGCCTTGTTGCCAAATCTCAGTTACAGTACCAGCTGGAAGAAGACGAACCGATGTGATCCTACAGCTGGCTGGGAAGTGACCATAGCTGGCGTCTCAATGACGTGGCTGCTACGGCCTGGAATACGTAATGCGTCTGATTCGTATTTCTGTAACTAGGTTTAGGGACTGGAGCGTAGTTACTAATAATGCTCAGAACTGACTGCTGACTATGCATCATAAATCACTAACTCTCATAGTTGTTTTTATATTTCTTTCGTAAGTGTACTCAAAACTAAGAAACTCGTACACGGACGTTTTCGTGCCTCGCCGATAGTCGAGCGCAACAAACAAATAAAAATAAAAAGAGAATGTGTGTGTGTGTTGTGTGTGTGTGTGTGTGTGTGTGTGTGTGTGTGTGAGAGAGAGAGAGAGAGAGAGAGAGAGAGAGAGAGAGAGAGAGAGAGAGAGGCAGAATGATAAAAATAAAAAACAATGAGAGAGAGGGTAAAAAATTGTTGTAAGGAAATTGAATACTGGTATGTAAAGTAACCTTTCATTAAAATGACACGTTCCACATCATTACGAAATGTCGTATTCATGATGTACGTAACAAGTATTAATCTAATCTAATCTTATCATATAATCATATCATATTGCTAACTAGTCATGAAGAGTCATGAATTAGCCAAATTTTCGCCAATATCAGTAACCAAATCGCCGGCCGGTGTGGCCGTGCGGTTAAAGGCGCTTCAGTCTGGAACCGCGTGACCGCTACGGTCGCAGGTTCGAATCCTGCCTCGGGCATGGATGTGTGTGATGTCCTTAGTTTAGTTAGGTTTAATTGGTTCTAAGTTCTAGGCGACTGATGACCTCAGCAGTTAAGTCGCATAGTGCTCAGAGCCATTTTTAGTAACCAAATCTAAACTTGAAAATAAAAGACGACAGTTTTTGTAATAAACCGGGACTCCTATCAAGACCCTTTCATCCCTGTTAACTAACCACGAAAGATGTCTGATATAACTGAATTCAGAAGTAACAAAGTGTGTATCCATTTAAGGACGAAATGCATGATGTGCAGTTCTGTGACGGAGATACGAACCCAACACGTAATTGGATTGTTAACTAAGTAAAATCAAGTGTTATGTATCGGTTTTTCTTACCAGGTGCTAGGTGTTTGGATCCAAAATAAGGATGCAAATTTTTGTGCCTGAGTGACAATCGAATCGCACTCCTATCGTTCTTCTTTATCGTCCACGAATATAGCTTAAGTATCAATTGCTTACTCACCAACAGTAAGATGTGTGCGTATTTGACCAGAAGTTGTTGGCAACACATGAACAGACATTAAAAATGCACGTTAATTTACACCAGCAGGCCGGTGTGTACGTGATTGGGCTTGAAATGAAATTATGAATATTTTTGTACTGGATCAGGATTCAGACCCACATACTTACCTTTGGAGGAGACCTAGAGAAGATTGAACTATACTATTCCGAGAGATTCCGATCCTCGAAAGAGGAGATACGAATTCGAATCACAGTCCAGCACCAAATTTTTCAACGTCTCTAGTTCAATCGAGTACAAGTAAAATAAGAGCCCTTTTCTTTTAAATGGCTATCGGTTCATCAAATAAAATAAAATTTTCTGATGTAAGTTTACTGGAGACAGTATTTCTGTTTACCATGACCTCTACTTATATCATTTCCCAACGTAAACCGGCTCTGCCCAGTTGGGAATGAAGGAACGTGATGTTTAGCGCGGATTCTGGATTATAACATCTTTCTCTTGCAGTTACCAGAGGTAAAGTGAATCTGTTTGTGCCTCTTGAAAATAAATGCCTGAACCCATGCATTGCACTTGTGATAGTTCGTTATACCAGACCACTGTGGCCACATTTCCCAGCCCCAAGAGTGTGCTGTAACGGATGATGTGCTTAGCTTACAAAATTAGTTACAGTGGAAAAAATGGGAGTCTATTAAATGGTTAAGTAGAAGAAGATTCTGAAGTGGATATTAATCTATTCTCATGTCAGCAGAATGTAAAGACTCTTCTGGGCATCATAGCCTCGATGTAAATCCGTTTTGAAATTTTCACTAATTCAGGAAATTTCTTAGTTCAAGAAACTCCACTGGGAAGTGCGAAGTTACCGGATAATTCGATTATTACCGTCATTATTACTATCATTTTCTTCATACCGCTGCTGGAACACTGTATTTGAAGATCATTTGATGCCTTTTGGCATTATAGAAGTAATTTCCCAAGAACAGCTTCTTTCCCTGTCTACGGAAACCTTTTCATGTTAATATCAAACATCAGTAATAACTCGTAGATTACATTAAAACTAAAGTAATTGATCAAGACGTTACTTGATAACAAAAACGCGCTGCCTTTCTTCATTTACTTGCGCCAGAAATGGCTGTCGAATACTGCTAAACCAAAATTCAAGGGATCTTACTGCCTTCCGATATACGTCGCTGTGAGTTCTTCCATATGATTTGGTCGACGTGACCTGTTTCAAGTTGGGTAAGACAGAGAATGTATTAGAAAATCAGTTGTTTTCCTTTGCAATAAACAGAAAGATTTTCATTCTAAGCTATTCAAGTCCAAAATTTTCGCAATATTAGTTCAAATTTAATATTCGCTTCCATAATGTAAGGAAAGTATTTCACAGTTGCAAAACCCGCATCCGACTCACTGTCCTTACACTTAGTCGCTGGGCATAAATTGTAGCCCCGAGTGACGCCAGTTTAAGTAACCTAATGTAGCGAAGACTGTTTGCCAGTGCTCTTTCTCACCGGAAAATATGCAATTCACTCATTGGGCTCCATAAGTACACTGTAACAGTAATTTCTGTGTGTATGCAATGCATACGGATTGTAGAATTTAGTGGTGCTCTCTCTTCCACTTCTGTGTGCAGTATGCCTGACCTAAACGGGCTATGTACCATTACAGGCCCTGGGCGGTGCAACATATTAACAACAGTAATGTGCTTATACTGACAACCTCACTGTTCGTTTTACCTGATTTTGTAATCATTTAAATAAAACAACATGGCCTTCCAGTGGGAGACATTTCGTCCCCCTTTTCCTGGTGTGATATTTGTCAGTAAGCTTTTTGCCTTCCAACCAGCGAAACGCGGCAGAGTACGGGCGGTAAACGATTCACAAACCACGATTTAGAGACGTTAAGACGATTTCTTTAAACAGTGGCGTAGCTGGAGGAATTTACTTTCTTCTTAAATCGTCTTATGCAGCAACGTTCACAAATATCTCAAATAGGGAAAGTTCTTTATCCAGGTACGAAGGTTGTAAGACAAACTTCCCACAGTTTGTGTCAGGTTGATCTTTTCGTCTGCTAGCACTGCGTAAGTATTTTGTCTAAGAGGTATCACAAGTCGTGTTCCTGTAGCTGTGGGAATCATTGGTTGAAATCGAGTTTAACACCAATGGGTACAGTACTGCTAAATACTGAAAATGATTGTCAACCTAAGTCTGAGTTCATCCACAAACTGAGGCATATTTATAATATTGCAGCTAGGCTGTGTATCCTTGTATTCCTTGAGTGGGCATTGGAAGGCGTTTACACACACGTATACGAGGATAATCCCAAAGGTAAGGTCTCCTAAGGGACACGCAAGGGCCAACGCAGGCACAAACGAGAGATCCTAATTTTAATGCCCAGCAGAACCCGCAGTGTTGGCTGCATGGTGGCAAGGTGATAAAGAGCAAGACTACGAATACAAAGGTCTAAGGTTCGATCCCTCAACAGTCTCGCAATTTTTATGTGTCATTTTACACTCATTTCCCCTCTGGCAGTGTTTTTTGATGTGAAAAATGCCGAGTTGCACTGTGGTCCGAAAGCCACGTTAAACTGTAGGTTCCCCTATTAACTGGCTAGGTAAGTCAACTCAAAGGTCGGAGGAAAGCAATGGCATACCACCTCCAACAAGACTGTGCCTACTAAAGCACTGTGGTGTTCAAACCCTCTTCCGAGTGATGACTGCTTTACTTTCTATGGGTTCCATAGTTAATTATCTTCGGGTTATTAACATTTTTGTGTTTTTATGCTGTAGCTTTGATACCTATAAACGTAAGTAACCGGCCGAGCACTGTCACCGTTCGAGTTGCCAAGGTGGTAGACGACGATGCTGTCGACCCCAGTTACAATCTTGGTTATGGCTGTGTTTCAGTCGAATACCTCTATGTCCCTTTCTGCGTATTTCAAGATATACTTTTAAACACTTGGTACGCGTCCAAATTGATATCTGATAGAGCTGTATTTACAACATGAATCAGATATGTTTTCCGAGCAATATATCGGACAACATGACAGTGCAGCGAGATTTCGTTTGTGTGTTGCACATGGCGCAAGAAATATTTGTGTTTTGCTTGCTTTTGTGATAGGTTTCACCCCACTGAATGTGAGCAAGCTCACGAATAGACTGTCAATAACTGGAGTTACGCGATAATACACTTAAAAAGTGTATTTTTGCATTACATATACCAATGAAAATAACTGTAAACAGGTTATATGCCAACTTGCTTATTATTCGCGCTTCTCGATGCTTTCCTCAGAAAATAAAAATAAAAAGAGGGAAAGAGACAGAGAGAGAAAACAGAAATGTATTTTAAATATCAGCTCAGTGATGCCATGTTCGTCTCGTGATGTAAAGCAAGGATAGTTGATAGGTGATATGTCGTTGTACTAGCGATATGTATGGCTACAGGTTTCTTTCTTTTCTCTCTACAAACAACCAGAACAGAATTCAGTAACAAAGTGGTAAGAACACCTATGCAGTGCGCCAATTAAACACTCAGCCTTTCTTGGTTATTTTGTTAATCGTCTGTAATGCAGTATACATCCTTGATTATTGATTTGTTGTTACTACCATTGGCATTGTTATTCGTCACCTCACAACAGCTTTCATATCACTCATTGCCACCGATGCATGTAACGAATGTATCAGGATGAATGGAATGTGGGATGTTTCATCACGGAGAATATACACACTTATCTCGGCGTCTTGTGTTCAGGGTAATACGAAAATCTCAATAAGAGAAGACGACAACGGGTTGCCAGTGATGCAGGCAATAACACCCAACTACACTCCTGGAAATGGAAAAAAGAACACATTGACACCGGTGTGTCAGACCCACCATACTTGCTCCGGACACTGCGAGAGGGCTGTACAAGCAATGATCACACGCACGGCACAGCGGACACACCAGGAACCGCGGTGTTGGCCGTCGAATGGCGCTAGCTGCGCAGCATTTGTGCACCGCCGCCGTCAGTGTCAGCCAGTTTGCCGTGGCATACGGAGCTCCATCGCAGTCTTTAACACTGGTAGCATGCCACGACAGCGTGGACGTGAACCGTATGTGCAGTTGACGGACTTTGAGCGAGGGCGTATAGTGGGCATGCGGGAGGCCGGGTGGACGTACCGCCGAATTGCTCAACACGTGGGGCGTGAGGTCTCCACAGTACATCGATGTTGTCGCCAGTGGTCGGCGGAAGGTGCACGTGCCCGTCGACCTGGGACCGGACCGCAGCGACGCACGGATGCACGCCAAGACCGTAGGATCCTACGCAGTGCCGTAGGGGACCGCACCGCCACTTCCCAGCAAATTAGGGACACTGTTGCTCCTGGGGTATCGGCGAGGACCATTCGCAACCGTCTCCATGAAGCTGGGCTACGGTCCCGCACACCGGTAGGCCGTCTTCCGCTCACGCCCCAACATCGTGCAGCCCGCCTCCAGAGGTGTCGCGACAGGCGTGAATGGAGGGACGAATGGAGACGTGTCGTCTTCAGCGATGAGAGTCGCTTCTGCCTTGGTGCCAATAGTGGTCGTACGCGTGTTTGGCGCCGTGCAGGTGGGCGCCACAATCAGGACTGCATACGACCGAGGCACACAGGGCCAACACCCGGCATCATGGTGTGGGGAGCGATCTCCTACACTGGCCGTCCACCACTGGCGATCGTCGAGGGGACACTGAATAGTGCACGGTACATCCAAACCGTCATCGAACCCATCGTTCTACCATTCCTAGATCGGCAAGGGAACTTGCTGTTCCAACAGGACAATGCACGTCCGCATGTATCCCGTGCCACCCAACGTGCTCTAGAAGGTGGAAGTCAACTACCCTGGCCAGCAAGATCTCCAGATCTGTCCCCCATTGAGCATGTTTGGGACTGGATGAAGCGTCGTCTCACGCGGTCTGCACGTCCAGCACGAACGCTGGTCCAACTGAGGCGCCAGGTGGAAATGGCATGGCAAGCCGTTCCACAGGACTACATCCAGCATCTCTACGATCGTCTCCATGGGAGAATAGCAGCCTGCATTGCTGCGAAAGGTGGATATACACTGTACTAGTGCCGACATTGTGCATGCTCTGTTGCCTGTGTCTATGTGCCTGTGGTTCTGTCAGTGTGATCATGTGATGTATCTGACCCCAGGAATGTGTCAATAAAGTTTCCCCTTCCTGGGACAATGAATTCACGGTGTTCTTATTTCAATTTCCAGGAGTGTATTTCTGTCGACTTAACACCATGACGACAGACAAATTGGCGTCTCACTATATTTCACTATATTCTTGCGACCTCGTTTTAATACCACGTGGGAGCAGACATTATATTTCTCTTTTTGAACACCGAACAATAACAGACAAAGATAGTAGAGGAAAGGGTACAAAGAAACAATCAAACTCATGAGTGTGGATGCAGCTCATCGTTAGAAGACTAAACAAGAGAGAAACATTACGAAAGCAATGAATACGCTGATTAGTATACATTATTTGTATAGATATGAAGACGAAAAAGCGCATATCTGCACAGTGCCCACATCTGCGCTTTAGTTTCGGTCTTAATAGTCATAATATTTAGTTTCTTCTCTTCTGAATTTTGAAATGAATTGATTATTGAGTGGTACAGAATAATTAGTTAACTGTGTTTCTTACAGCATCCATTCGCACCAACGTTTTTCTACATTCTCGTGCAGTTCATGAAATTCTACTTGTATGATCACAAAACTGCACATAGATGCAATCGATTTCGAGGTGCAAAGTGTTTGTTATCTTACTTTTCGTGACAGGTGGGCAAAGTTGATTTCCAAAGACAAAGACTAAGTAACAAGGTAAGGGTTGTATTAGTATATATTTTGTGGGAAACTGTAATCGTGATGGAAGATTACACACCTGAATGTTTGACACAACTGGTAAGAGAAAACGCTGCATATTAACCAAACCCCGCGCCTCCTGTCCGTATTCTCCTATGACACGAGCACTGGATTCTCTTCCTATAACGCTACAGAGCTGTTCCTAGCACGCTGAGAATTGGCAACATCGTCACAAACATTTGGAAACACTGTGGCAGTGCAATAATTTCCGCGTATGGTACTGAATTGACTCGCTAAATTCACTTGAAATTAACTTTCCATTTGAATTACTCGTGCTATGTAATCCTCATGTAAACTAAGACACTGAGACAGAAAATTCAATTTTTTGGCTACAGAAATGCTATTATACACATAAGTAACAACTTTTATTATCTTTCACGATGCATTAGGAGGCTGAGCTGAGCGACCAATACTACGATGAGAGTGGGGTGCTGGCAACAGTGCGTACGTAGCCCCGTGGTACCGTCCGTCTCTCGTGTTGCAACGGTTCAAGGAGTCGTCAGTTCTAGCCGTGGCAGAGGCCAGCGTGTGTGAGCTTTATATTTGTGGTTTATTTCATGGAGCTGCGAATTTCCAGAAAAATTCTGTAACGAAATCAGAGGAAAACCTTCACACATCAAATCCTCTTGGCAGCTCGACTCAGTAAGTTGTGTTAATGGTGATAGACTCGGCTTTCTGACTGCCAAGCTGCTTCACAATACAAGCGTCTCTGAGGAAATTCGAATCGACTGTCAATGATGCGAAATTCAATGTTGCTCTTCACTTAAGACTCACGTGCCAGGGTGATAAGTATGAAGGAAATGAACTGAAAAGCAAATCGAAAGAAAATACTTTCAGCTCGTAGTGCAATGGTGAAAAACTTACAATGCTGCACAACAGGTAATGCCTCTTTCCGCTGCTGACAAGCAAATTTTGGGATTCTAGGAACACATAACTTTACTTATGAAATGCCACATTTGCATACCTATTGAGTATGATACAGCATACCAATTAAACATAGACCCAATCGAAATCTAAGTGAGTAGTTTTTTACAAATTCGTGCCGATAGAGGCACGCTTGTGTACAGATACTCAGATTTATTAAAACAGACTTTCGTCGTAAGGTTATCGTGGGTAGTTTTATTTCATTTCTTATAATACAGTGCACAAGTTTCATAAGGTTTCTTTTAGTGTTGTTAAAACAATACAAAACATGAGAGAGAAGTTAACCATCAACGATATATGAGAATTCTCTGATGTTATCTATAACAGTCTGACAATGCACAAGCAGTTTATTGATTACATGCATGTAGAATACTTCTTCTGAGTTAAAGCTGTCAAACAAGGTTTGAAGAAGAATAAAATGCCATTACCAGACGACAGCTAATGTAGAAAATACTTTTCTGAGTATTTTGGCACGATGCGATCTCCTCATACACAACACGAAAGCCTCGAGATGCATCTGCTGCCTGGCCGTCTATTAATCTTGAAAAGAACAAAATACCGCAGGTTAGCCCTTTTTCCACATGCGACTATCTTAGGTTGAGAGGTGAAGGGAATTATGTTCAAGGTTCCATTAGATTGATAACTTCAGCAGACAGCAGAATTGAGTTTTAAAAATGTAGCAGGGAATGTACAGGAACTCACGACATCTTATCTACAGAGGACAACGCTTTCCATCACGATACCAGCACACATAGTTACAGCACCTCTAGAAATCTACAACAAATCCTCTAGAACTTCTGCTTTCCACAGTGCTGTGAGACAACGCATACGACCGGAGCTAGACTTCTGAGAGACAGACAGTTACAGCTTTTCTTCGCACTGCACGTTGTTTTCAACAACAGATAGGGCAATAGAATAGCTCAAGTGGAAAGGAACACTTTCTATTTAAATTTCTTCATCCTACACTGTTAGCAGTTCTGTGTAGGTGGCAGTTATGTGACTTGAATTCGGTGATAACAAAACACATTCGAATGTATGCATTGGGCGGGTAGCCGAGGCAACTAGTTCATGGCGATTTGGTCAACCAAGTAAATGAATGTACTGAAGATGCAGCAAACCATTAGAGGAAACATGTGTGTCAGAAGTTTCATCCAGTGTGGCGCAACGGCGTTATGATAGGAAAATGATTCACAGAGAAAAGGGTTTGATGGTCTGTTGGTTTGATGATATGTTCATATTCTTATGGTCTGGGTTCGAGTCCATCTTCTACCCATGATTTTTGATAGGGAGATTCTATTCTCTTCTGGCTATGCCAAGTTGTGAAGGTATAGTAGCACTGTGGTCTGAATTTCACATTAAACATGATATTCCTTCTCTACCAAGTAGAAGTTAGGTTGAACCACAATAGTCAGGAGTGGCGACATGGAGAAACTCTATTACCAGTATCCCTTCTTATACTAAGTATTTATTTATTGTGACGAAACAAACGCTATGTAGGGTCACAGGACACTTATCCCATCTTTTATTTGCGCTTCTGTATGATGATAAAATTGGTTCTGAACCGGGAATGCAACTCAGACCGCCCTTAACGCGGAATTTGATCCCTTCGTGACAATACAGCTCGACTACAATTTGTTGTTTGTTCAAACTGCAGATTCCTCAACATCTCCACATATTGCGCGTGAATGGGTTCGAATCCTCGCTCGGAACTAAGGTTTGCATTATGAATTATCAAGCTCTAGCATGAGAACACGTATCTGCTGGTTGATAATAATTTCGATTTTTAATGCATTTTCATTCGTTGTCAACACTAACGATATCTGTCGTTTTTGACTCCCAGTGAGTCATATAACTATTTGCGAGATCACTGTAAGTTCAAGGATGTTATTTCGATCTGCTGGTGGAGAAAAATTCGGTAGCTGACGTCTGTTTGTGTGTAGAATCGATATGTGTGGGGTTTGATTCCCAATTAGCACCGAACTCTTCGTCATATTATTTCTATTTCAAACATGCTCACATGTCGCTGCTGGTGTAACAAACCAACATTTAACGTTTGTTTTCTCTAGGATATAACAGCGATAGGTGCCGGGTTGGAGTCCTGGGAAGGAAAAAATCAATGGTTCGTCTCGTCATTTCAGTTACAACATCTAGCTACTGCCGAGAAAAATCCGGTATGTCACAGTTGATTGTGCTTCGATAACAATCCGATTAGGTTCTGGGTTCGAATCCCTGTCCAACACAAAGCGTTACCTCACGGTATTTCAAGTACGTTACTTGTGAAGAAGCAATATTTAACATCTCTCGTAGTTTGTTAACAGGGACAGTAGATGCTGGGCAAGAATTCCCGTCCGTTGAAAATGTTTGCGTTACGCTATTTAAAATTGATATTTGCTAACTGATACTGTCTAAAATCGAGTTATATCACTCTGTCTACGCCTAGTCAGGACTGACTGTTAGTGTCCGTCAGTCACGAAATCTTAGTCTGCATGACCTGGGTTTGAATCCACATGCAGAACGAGACGGTTCGTCGTGTCATTTGTAGTTCATACATATTCTCAACTAGCTGCTCGTGAATAACTCAAATTTTTGTTGTCATTTTGTGTTAAGTAACAAGTACGGTATGTTACTTTGAAGAGGAATTACTACGTGCATTACCTATCTGACGTAATAATGAGAGTGATAACATTTCAGGTATGTCATTTATTGTAATAAATATGAGATTACAAGGCTTAAGGACAGTCTTATTTGTGATAAGGTGTTCCCTGATATTTCTAGTATCGTGGTATTACTTTACATATTGAGTTATTGCGATACAGAGTAGTATTTTCTAGTGGTGACTTGTTGGAACCATTTTTAATAGGCAATCGACTGTACCAAGGAGCGATTAGAGGACGTGATAGACAGTTGCGTTATGTGGGTTGCATGTGAATGAGGCGAAATGCAATTCAGGTCGTTCGGATACTTTTGAGCGCGACAGTACATCGTTAATCTGTATTTGGTTGAAGGTTCGTCTCATTAAAAGAAGAATTGGCTGATATAGGGAAAAACATTCTTTCTTTGTAATCCACCAGCGAGCTGTCCTGGGTTTACATGACTAGTGCACAGTATAGATGGCTGGATGACTTGTCTGCCATCGGTAACTCAATATCATCACGTTCATGTAGTGATACAAGCAGCGCTTGTCTAGGGAGTTCTCAGGAGGCAGAACTCTTACTATGTAACTGACTATCAGCTACAGGAGTGCTCCCCTATCGGTGGTTTTTAATGATGAGTAATGGTTGGTACGTAAGCTACTGTCCATGCAATGAGATCAGTTACCCTCACATGTTTGCCTTTTTAAGTAAACATGGCTTGTGAGGCGCTCCCCACTGTCCCCTCTGCATACATAGGGGCATAGGTAGCAGTGCACAAGTATGCAGTGTGCTGGTGGAGTTGAAGTATGGATAAAACACATTCAAGATCGTGTAAGCATTGTATTCGCTAATTTGAATCTATCATGTAGCACATATCAAACAATAAAAGCATTTCCACAAGTATGATGAAATTCATAGGTCAAAGAGTAAATATTTTTCACTAACCCCACGTAATATTCTTTAAATCAATAAGTATCTTATAATACACACTTTCTGAAGCAGCCTATGTTCTTCTTCAGGGTTCTAGCAATCCCCTTATCAACTTACATCGATATCGGTCCAGCGGGTTAGTAATAATAGGAGAGTTGTTCCGAAAGTAATGGTTCCTATTTTATTGTGGTGGCTTTGGGCTTCCACTCCAGAAGTCGTTGAAATAGTGCTAATGCTTGAACCTTCCTCTTTCATTTCAACGTGGTTCTGTTGTTCTGCGGCAGTTGGCGGCAAGAGAGCAATGAAACAACATGGAGTCTCATATGGAGGGGCGTATAATTTGTGATTCAGTTCCTCACTGCCGAAGAAATTGCTCCGATTGAAATACATCAACGTTTGCTAAAGGTGTACGGAGACTATACAATAGACGTGAGCAATGTGAGGCGATGGGGACGGCATTTTCAAGAGGGTGCAAAGTGTGTCCATGACGGGCCACGGACCGGTCGACCCTGCACAACTGTCATCCTTCGCAATGAAGACCGTATTGATAAACTCATCCGTGCTGATCGGCGGATAACGACCAGAGAATTGTGTACATAGCTGGATGTCGGCTGTAATGCCTTGGAAACAATATGGGAACATCTTGGTTATCGCGAAGTCTGTGCGAGACGGGTCCTGTAGATGCTTACAGAAGAACAAAAAACTCATCAAATGGAAATTTATCGGGATCTGCTGGACCAATATGAAGCTGAAGATGACAATTTTGTGAAAAGCATTGTCATCGGATATGAGACGTTGTGCCGCCACTACGAGTCGGAATTCAAAAGACAGTCCATGAAATAGCGACATGCAAATTTTCCGTCAAAGAAGAAATTCAAGACACAGCCGTCTTCAGTCAGAGTGATGTGCACAGTCTTCTATGATAGCCAGGGTGTGGCTGGATGTCCTGCAGGCTGGAGAAACTGTCGATTCAGTACGCTACAAGACGACACTCACTAAGCTGAAAACCAGAATTCCCAGAGTAAGGACAGAGACGAAGACCAACTTTCACCTGCAACATGATAACGACTGTCCCCACACCAGGTTTGCGACCATGCGACTCACGGCCAAATTCAGCTGGACTGTCTTACCACATCCACCGAACAGTCCCGATTTAGCGCCTTCAGACTTCCATCTCTTTGGGCCTGTGAAAGATGGACTACGTGGCGAAAATTTTCAAGCTTCCGATGCTGTTGCCAAAGCTGTAACGAAGTGGTTAGCCTCAGCTGGCTCAGATTTTTAGAAATGCGGTATGCAGGCCCTATTTCGTCATTGACAAAAGTCCATAACGAATGGTGGCGACTAAATGGAAAAATGACAGCCTGTACTTGGAATATTGATCTATTTAGCTTGCTGTCATGATTTTTGTATGTCCTATAGCTTCCATGAATCAAAATAGGAGGCTTTACTTTCGGAACGAGCCTCGTAGGTTTAGATGTCATGCATGACGGGCACTTTTTCACACGTTTTAGTATTTATGACGTCATATGTTCTGGACTATGTGTCGTACAATGATATGATTTTGGAGGGATATTCGGTTATATATGTGAACACTGTCTGCAAAATGTGTGTGTTAGCAGAAAGAAGTAGTAAATTAAAACCTCTGGCAACTTTACGGCATGAACAGCGAAAATATAGTGAACGATAAACTATTTTCTTTCATCATTTTGTGGAGGATGTCAGCAAGAAAAAGTGTCTTAAAAGTTTGAAATTATGTGCAAAGTTTGTTACAAGTTACAAAGTGCTCTCGTTCTCAAATACTGGATAGGTAAAGTCTGAGTATTCACGAGTCTTGGCCTACACAACTTTTTCCACCTCCATCCCCCCAACCCCCTCCTTGATTATCAGCACAGTGATTCTTGCCAGATTGGCCGATAGTAAAAAAAATGGTTCAAATGGCTCTGAGCACTATGGGACTTAACATCTATGGTCATCAGTCCCCTAGAACTTAGAACTACTTAAACCTAACCAACCTAAGGACAGCACACAACACCCAGCCATCACGAGGCAGATAAAATCCCTGACCCCGCCAGGAATCGAACCCGGGAACCCGGGCGTGGGAAGCGAGAACGCTACCGCACGACCACGAGATGCAGGCGGCCCTATAGTAAGACGGCGACCAAAGCTATATTCAAATTACATGCGAAAACACCATTGAAATTCTTCTAATAGTTTTGGAGAGTAGTGTGTTCAGACAGTCTTAGTAAAACTTTCAATCGAGATATCCTTTTCTTCGTAATCCGATTTTGATGAGCTGAAGCTTATACGAAACTCCAAACTATTCTTAAATTACCTGCAAAAACTCAGTGTAATGGAGATCAGCGTGTTTAGGCAGACACGACGGTTTCACAAATTTATTATTAGTATAAAGACTGGCGACTGGACTGACATTTAGTGGCAATGATTGGAGCAGCGAGCTAGTGCTCCACCCAGTCCGCCCAATAGCACCGCCAGTTCCTTCACACACAGAAAGAAAAAAAAAAAAAAAAAACACTCGTCGGGGATTATAATTTACAACTTGTACAGATTATGGCCAAGCTTTGCACCTCCCTGGATTTGTAGCAGCTGTTACTTTATTGTGCCCGCGCCAGACTGCGACTCTTCTCTAGCTGACCAGCTAGTAGACCAGCAGCTGTCATCATTGTCATGTTACTCTAAATATTCAATACAGAACAGCTAAAAATAAAAGTATTTCACACTCATTACTTACCAGTTTTATTATTTAATTTTTACTTACATGTGTGGTTCCGTAGAACCAAATTGAGGAGCAGATCTCCAAGGTCATGGAACATGTCAGCACATCAAATTACAACATAAAAGTAACAGCGGATAAATTATATTATTAAATTATAAATTATTAAATTATATACACAAACCTTCCTTTGAGTCTATCTGTTAGTGAAAACTCTATCACAATTCATGCAGTGGTTCCTGCGATTAGTCCAAGCATACAGACAGGAACCATGGTGAGGAACTTGACTTTTTATGTATAGAAAATACAGAAGAAGAAAATCGCCTCCATAGTCATATTTATCTTCAAACCGGACAAACCCTCTAGCGATTTCTCCTGCTACCGCCCATCTGTCTCATCTAAGTTTCAGCAAGGTTTTCGAATTTATTCTGTCTCGACACATCCACCAACACTTGAAGCAATACGACCTCCTTCTCGTTAAACAGTATGGCGTCTGTCCCACCTTCTCTTGTGATGACCTGCCCCTCCCTGCACCTCATCCATCACCTACACCAACAGCTCCACACCTGTACATCCGCTGTATTCGTCTCTCTCGACTTACAAAAAGCCTATGACCGTGTGTAGGATTCCGGTGTCTCCTTTTCAGACTCTAGACTTACGTATTTCCAGTTAACTATGTACGCCTAACTGCATCCTTCCTATGTAATCACCTGTCCTTTTTCTGTATTAGGGATCCCAATTCCCATACCTTTTATCGCACTGCAGATATACTCAAAGGCTCGGTCCTCTCTACTCTACTGTATCTCCTTTACACAGCTGATACTCCCAAACCAACTACGTCAGTCCACCACCTTCAGTATCCTGATGACACCGCTCTACTCGCCCTCTATCATGCTCTACGGAAATCAGAACGACCCCTCCAAATCCACCTCTGTCACTTTACGTCCTAGTGTAACCAATCGCTCCTCAAGGCCAGTCCCTCGGAAACCTAGGCAATAATAATAGGACGAAGGGCGCGAATATTTTGCTGCGGTTTTCTGATGGTGTGATTTATCTTAGAAACATAGATGGATCCCACCAGAAGTCTTGTATAGCGAAAATATAGAAATACTGTATAACATTCTTGCAAATGGAACCGAGGGCGAGGCAGCAAGAAAGCAATAACTTCAAAAATGGTTCAAATGGCTCTGAGCACTATGGGACTTAACTTCTGAGGTCATCAGTCCCCTAGAACTTACAACTACTTAAACCTAACTAACCTAAGGACATCAGACACATCCACGCCCAAGGGAGGATTCGAACCTGCGACCGTAGCGCCTAGAATCGCTCGGTCACTCCGAAAGCAATAACTGACTGACACTTAAGTCATTCAGTAAAGGCAGGTTTTCTGGCCCAGATTGTATACCAGTTAGTTACTTTCCGAGAAGACGACGATCCGTACCCAAACACTGCAAAGTATACAGCACTCACGAATACATAAAAAGGAAAACAGAAGCACTGTTGAATTATACACCCATATCACTGACATCGATTTGCAATAGCATTTCGGAACGGACACTGTGCACAGAGCAGAATTTAATCATCGCTAACACTTGGTTTAAGATTCATGAAATAAGGCTGTATACGGGGAAAGGATCTGAAGCAACCGGAAGGTTTAAGATTCTATAATATTAAGACAGAGATTTCGGAAACATATTTTAAACTGTAAGATATTTCCTGGGTGTTGATTTGGACTGTGACCGCAATTTACTGGTTGTAAACCGTAGATTAAAACTGAGGAAATTGCAGAAAGATAGTAAATTAAGGAAATGGCCCTTAGGTACGTAGGAAGATCGAGATATTGTTGAGAGTTCCCGAGGGAGCATTAGGAAACGGTTGACTGAGACAAGAGAAAGGAATTCAGTACAAGACGAATGCATAGCTTTCAGAGATGAAACAGTGAAGGCAGGAGAGAATCGCATCGATAAAAAAGCCTAATAGAAATCCTTGCAGAACAAAGTAGGTACTGAATTTAAGTGATGATAGGAGAAAATATAAAACTGCAGCTAATGAAGCAGACAAAGGGGAATACAAACTTCTAAAAGTGAGATTGGCGGGAAGTGCAACGTAACTAGAGGACAGGTATCAGTATATAGAAGCATTTATAACTATAGGAAAGACAGATAGCGCCAACAGCAAAATCAAGCAGACATTTGGTGAAAAGAAAAGCAGGTGTATGAATATCAAGAGCCCAGATGTAAAAACAGTACCAAGCTAAGAAGAGACAGCTGAAAGGTGGGAAATTTTAGGGCGTCTATACAATGGAAATGAACTTGATGGCAATGCTATGGAAAAGGAAGAAGGCGTAGATGAAGATAACGTAGGGGATAACCATACTACGAGATTAAATTGACGGAGCACTGAAAGACTTCACGCTTCTGGAGTAGGCAACATTTTTCTCAAAACTGCTGATATCTTTGAGAGAGCCAGCCATAACGAAACAATTCCATGTTGTGTGCAAGTTATATGGGACATGCAAAATACCCTCAGACTTCAAGAACAATGTAATAGTTCCTATTTCAAAGAGGACAGGTGTTGACAGATGTGGAAACTGACGAACCATCAGTTTAATAAGTCATGGCTATAGATTAGAGGCACGAATTATTTACAAAAGAACAGAATACTGGAATAGTCGACCTCGGTAAATATTATTTTTGATTACAGAGATACGTGGGAAAACATGAGGCAATTCTAACCCTACCACTTATATTAGAAAATATGTCAAGGAAAGGCAAACCTACGTTTATAGCTTTTGTAGATGTGGTGTAAGCTTTTGAAAATGACTGCAATATATTTTTTGAAATTCTGAAAGTTGCAGGAGTAAAATACAGGGAGCGAAAGTTTGTGTACTACTTGTACAGAAACCATGCGACAATTATAAGGGTCGAGGGGCTTAAAAGTAATTCAGTGGTAGAGAAGGGTGTGAGACAGCGTTTGTAGTCAATCTCCAATGTTATTCAATCTGTACACTGAGCAAGCAGTGGAGAAACCCAAAGAAAAATTTGGGGAAGTATCTAAAGTTCAGAGAGAAGAAACGAAAAAAGTTTTCAGATTTGCCGATGACTCTGTAATTCTCTGGGGTACAACAAAGGACTTTGAAGAGCAGTTGAAGGGATGGGACAGCGTCCTTAAAGGAGGATATAAGATGAACATGAACAAAATCAAAATAAGGGCACGTAATGCGATGTAGTAGAATTAAACCATACGATGCTGATGGAATTAAATTTTAGGAAATGAGACACTAAAAGAAGTAAATATGTATTGCTGATGATGGCCGATGAAGAGAGGATACTGTATAATATGTAGACTGACAGTGGCAAGGAAAGCATTTCTGAAGAAGAGAAATTTGTTAGCATAGAATATAGATTTAAGTGTTACGAATCTTTCCTGATGGTATTTGTCTGGAGTGTAGCCTTGTATGGAAATGAAACGTGGACGGTAAACCAGACGTAAAGAGCATAGAAACTCTGATATGTGCTGCTACAGATGAATGACGAAGATTAGACGGATACGTATTTGTTTTATAAATAAAACTGCCTTTTTCTGCTGCTACTTAATTTATTTACCACATATGCGTTTCGCCTTATCTTGTTCTAAGGCATCATCAGTGGGATCTATAAGGATACAGTTTTGTTAGTTTCAGATTATGAAACAGTTCACGTCACGATTGTTTTTGTACAAACAGTAATTACTTACGATGTGATGATCAGCGTTTCCTCACATCTGGTTTCATAATGTAAAACTATCAAAACCGTAACCTTATAGAACCCACTGATGATGCCTTAGAACAAGGCAAGGCGAAACGCGTGTCGGATGAATAAATTAAGTAGCATCAGCAAAAGGCAGTTTTATTTACAAAACAAGAATTTATATGCTTGCTGCGGAAGATGGCCACGCAAACAAACTTGTTAGACGGATACATCATGTAACTTATCATGAGGTACTGAATAAAATTGGTAAGAAAACAAATTCATAACGTAACTTAATAAAAGAAGGGATCGGGTTATAATACACGTTCTGAGATGTCAATGGGCTACCTATTTAGTATTGGAGGTCAGTGTGGGGGATAAAAACCATAGAGGGGAACCAAGAGATGAATACAATGAACAGATTCTGAAGGATGTACGCTGCAGTAGTTATTCGGAGATGAAGAGGCTTCCACGGGATAGAGCGGCGTGTACAGCTGCGTCAGACTAGTCTTCGGACTGAAGGTCACAACTACAATGACCGTGTTCGAACATTATCAAATGTCTCCAAGAAAATGATTTGTTGACTCAAAGCCAGCACGCTTTTTGAAAATATCGTTATTGTGAATTGCAACTACCTTTTTATTCACACAAAATAGAGAGCGCCGTCGAAAGGAAATCTCAGGTATATTTCATATTTCTAGATTGCCTGATGGATTTTAACACCGTTCCTCACAAATATCTTCTGATAAAATTGCATGTTTAAGGATTATCGTCTCAGTTGGGTAACTGGTTTCGTGATTTCTTATCAGAAAGTTCACAGTTTGTAGTATTAACGGGAGGTCAACGAGCGAAACAGATTTAATATCTGGGGCTTATCAAGTAAGTGTTGCAGGACCCCCGCTGCTCTTAAGCTCTATAAAAGATTTAGAAGAAGATCTGAGCAACCCTATGAGATTGTTAGCAGGGGGCTGTCGTCTGGCCTCTAGTAAATTTCTCAGAAGATAAATACGAATAACAAAATGATTTCCACAATATATCTTCATGGTGCTAAAGAGAGCAACTGACAGTGAACAATAAAAAGTGTGGGATTCTCTATATGAGTACTAAGAAAGTTCGGTTACATTCCGGTTACTTGTTAAATCGTACAGAGCTAAAGGTTGTCAATTCATTTAAATACTTAGGAATTACAATTACGAAGAAATTAAACTGGAATCATCACATATAAAATATTGTGGGGAAATGGAACCAAATATTGCGTTTTGTTGTCCAAACATTTGAAAGACGGAACAAATCTGTTAGACTGCCTACACTACCCTTGCCAGTCCTCTTCTGGAGTGTTGCAGTGCGAAATCGGCTTCTCAGAAGATAGGCTAGATGCTGGACATCAAGGAAGTCCAAAGAAGGGCGGTTCATTTTGTATAATCGCGAAATAACGGACAGAGTGTCGCGGATAAGATAAGCCCGTTAGGGTCGCAATGCTTAAAACAGAGACATTTTTAACTGCTGCGAGATTTTTTCACGAAATTTCAATCACGAAATATCTCCTCACAATGAGAAAATATTTTTCTGGCTCTCACGTACATAGGTGAAACGACCAACATGATGAAATAAGAGAAATCACAACTTGTACGGCATGATTTAGGTGTTCATTTTCCCCACAAGCTATTCGAGAATGGAATGGTAGAGGAGTAATGTCAAAGTAAATAATAGAGACGTTGTGGGTGTTCAATATTTCGTCGACCAACCCATTTATTTTCTTCAGGTGTTGCAACCAGACTGTGAATTATTGTTGGTCACACGCCGCTATTTATAGTCGTCCACTGCGCCCTTTGATGTTCCTTTGTTCTACAGAGCACTCGCTGAAAGTCTGTAAGAAAGAATTCCCTCGGCGCTTTCCAGCGAGCTTTGATGCAACTTTCACTCAACTGCCCATTTCCCTTCATTATTAATGTCGTGCTGCGAGATTGCGGTTTGCAAAGTGGCTTGCTCATGGTGATGTTTTTAAACTACCTACTGTCATTGTCCTGGTATTTATGAATGCATGTCATCGCTTGACTGCAGCTAATGATGATTTCCAATACATATTAACGGCTCTTTTACATTTTGAATGGTCTGAATATAGTTGTAGATGGCAACCCAAACTAGTTATCATGCTTTAAACGTAATAGGAAAATTACAGTATAGGCACTAAAAATTTTGTGACTTTAAAATGTTTTTATTTAATAAAATTTCTAGCTCTGATGGGTGCGACGATCTGCAAGGTTTTAATAAACCAAGTGCCGGACGCCAACAGTTACTTGAACTGAAATCTTCATCCCCGATTATTAGGTTTTCTGACATCTTTATTTCGATAGACTACTTATTATGCTGCCCCAGAACTTCGGCGTTTGCACCATAATACTGGTCTAATCGTATTTCATTTCACGTATATATTCGAGGCAGTGGTGAACCCACATTACACCTCACATGAACTTGTGAGCTCTGGCCTTTTTTCGCGAGTGTCGGCACCTTGTTGTTTGATGTCTCGTCGTGTCCAAGGGTGACGTCACAGGGCGCCATGCTTTTGCGCAATTAAAGATCTGAGTGGAAAAACATTGCATTGGAGTTGGGATGTTTTTCCATTCAGGGCTTCAATTGTAGATAAAGATATTTGTGTCATGAAGATCGAAGATAGAAAGTCTGGCTTTACGCAATTTAAAGAAAACTAGACTCCGTTGGCTGTTTGGGAGGCAGTTGAGGTTTCGACCAAAACTACTGGGCGACCTCGGAAGACCAGAACATCAACAGGTTTCAACAGCATCACAGTGTATTTACGCTTACAAAATGCGGAGGGTTTATGTTATGATGGTTGAAAGATTGCTGTTACAAAACACAAGGACTTGATGTCCCTGCTCTCTTGCTTCCCTGAAAACCATCATACAGGCTACCGTGTTCTTCAACCAGACACTTCTGGTGGAGCTAGTGGAAAGGAGGAGAAGGATTCGGAGGGTTGAAAGTGAGCATAGGTTCCGGTAATGGACGGCTGCTAAGTGTCTGTGTGACTTGAATCCCAGACACTATTAGTAATCCGTAAATGTAACAAGAAACACATGCTGAAGGAAATCTGAACCCAACTGCATTTGAAAACAAGTAACTAGTGAAAATTGGACTGTTGTAAAAGTAACCCCTTTTCTAAATTTCTTTTTGAGTTTAGGCGACTTCCATCTGAAATTTTTCAGATACCCAATGGACGTTACAAGACGATCTCAATTTTCATGTATTTTTTGATTACAATACTTGTCTATGAACCAGAAAAGTGACTTAGGACAATGAGCCCAGTTTCGTGCAACAAGGACAAACGCAGAACTCAAAAACCTAAGTTCCATGTCTGTGTGGGTTAGCTCGCTCTTGCATTCTAGCACGCAATTGTGAAATGTCAAGCTCTCGTGGAATCAGGTCTTCACACTGAGCAACGTCTGTAGCCTTCAACGTAAACATGATACGCAGTTTACAATATGTTTCCTGTGGAAAATAAAATGTGTTTCATTCAGTTATTTTTTGCATGTTCTTGCAATTTTTTCCGGGAAGTTCCATGGTCCTACGATCACTCGTTTTTCATGAGGGCCCGCTCCAGCAGCGAAAGTTTAATTATAACCTGTGTTGTAGGGATTGTATCTAGATGTACAATTTTTGTTTAAATGTAACACAATTATTTTCCTGTTTTTAAAATGTAATGCAAAAGGTCCATATTTCCCAGTCAAGGAGCAAGATGACTTTGATAACGCAGCAATGAGGCAATTGTGATACAAGCGGGATATATTTTTGTTCTAAGGCGGTGTAAGACAGTTCATCAGTTAAATAAATAGCGTTACTTACTTATTATTGAATAGTACATAATGGAAGGATTATAGTGTTGAAAATTAATATTCAAATATCTCTGTTACTGACAGAAACCACACAAAATTACTTCTCGTTTGATGTCTGAGTAGTCCTCATGCCATCTTATGTGGCATTTGTAACACTCTATTCAGTTCTCTGATTGTCATCTCGTCACATGAATGAAACTGCACTATGCTGTTTTTGGAAGTGTGAGACTGAGAGAGGACAAGTTACTCTCTCACCTATTTTTGGCATACAGAAAATTATTAAGGACTTTATTGCAACCTGGAAGCAAACCAGAAAGCAGAAACGAAATAATGGACCATGGATGAGACTTATATATACAATGCAGTACGATTGCGTTTTATTTCAGCAGCAGCGATCCTGACAGAGGAGACAGGAGGCATCCTTGTACTGTGTAATATTACGTGTACACAATCATAAATGCCACTACAAAGATTTCAGGCAAATCACAAGCACCTGAGTGGGTAGACGCACTTCCTGAGCATTTCAGCAGCAGCAGACAACATTGTCAGACATCGAAAAATGAAAGATGAGTTACAAGGAATAAAATACATGAAATTTCGCTTTGGTAGTATTATCGGAGGCATAGGGTAGTACAATAAGTTAGTATTTAGTATTGAGAGAAGTCTGCGAGTTTGGTGGAGATATAGAGGTAGCGCCAGCGTAAAATTAGGGTGCATGACAGGGGTAGATTAACCAAAAACTGACAAAAACACGTGTACAAACAAACAAAGACAGCTCACACCACATAATTTACATCCATACAACATTAACAGGGCCCTGTAGTCATTAAAACTATTTCTGGACATTTTGTCCTTAGTAATATTACAAATGTAAAAAGAAATGTGCTCTTCATTACTTCTTTCTGTAAATTGATTGTTGTTGTTGTTGTTGTTGTTGTGGTCTTCAGTCATGAGACTGGTTTGATGCAGCTCTCCATGCTACTCTATCCTGTGCAAGCTTCTTCATCTCCCAGTACCTACTGCAGCCTGCATCCTTCTGAATCTGCTTAGTGTATTCATCTCTTGGTCTCCCTCGTCTATTTTTACCCTCCACGCTGCCCTCCAATACTAAATTGATGATCACTCGATGTCTCCGAACATGTCCTACCAGCCGGTCCCTTCTTCTAGTCAAGTTGTGCCACAAGTTCCTCTTCTCCCCAATTCTATTCAATACCTCCTCATTAGTTACATGATCTACCCATCTAATCTTCAGCATTCTTCTGTAGCACCACATTTCGAAAGCTTCTATTCTCTTCTTGTCTAAACTATTTATCGTCCACGTTTCACTTCTATACATGTAGATGAAATGACATTTGTGAGAGAATATGGCACCTGACCACACTTGAGGATTGAGCAGATCCGCCATTGGACTCCAGAACCAACACAATAGACAGGACATCACAGCTCACACCAGCCAGTGAGTGGCGAGTGGAGCAGGCAGCCGTAATGAGTCAGCTGTAGCAGCTCAGGTGAGGGGGACAGCCTACAGCTACAGAACTGGCCGCTGCCAGCTGACACGCCTGTGTCAAGCAGCCTGGTCATCTACCAGTGGAGGCAGCATGTCTCAAGCCAGCGGAGACAGCAGAATTCCACCACGGGGTGCTGAGAGTGATGTGCTGTGCTCTGTCTATAACAGGCGAGTTAATCTGATGTCCTGCACCGGCAAGGCACCCGTTCCGATGCACAGGCGAATGGGTAGAGTAAGGCTGTCCCACGTCCAGCTAATGCTGAATGCATTTCTATGTCAGGGGACGGGTTACACGTCAAACTCAACGCTGTCATGCCAGTCCCTAATGGATGACTGCAGTCGGACCAGGATGAGGCCAAGGGTCCAGCTGCAGTGCAGAAGCTGCCAAATATGCTGGATGCTACCAATATGCCAGATGGTGCCAGAGAACAGACAGCACCAGAGAAATCTGCCGCCACATCTGCCACCTCATGCACTGAGTGAGAGGGCATTCCATTTTGGCAAAAATTGCTGGCCTTCAGTCCTACCAGTCACAGTATGTGTGTGTGCATAAGTGCCATGTTCTCAATTCATGTGACATTTTAAATTATATAATTTGTCTCTCCAGGGACCCTTGTGGAGGGAGCAACAGGATACCTTTCTGTAATATCATTATGTAACATTTTTTGTGTTTTTGTAGTATCAATTGATCTGTTTTGATTGTGAGACCTACAGTTTTTTCTGCACATTTATTAATGCTCTCGACAATGATTATGTGCCTGTATTTGTTTTCACATTGTAGAAAATAATACACAAATTTACACTACTTAGGTAATAAGACAAACAGATTACACATGTTATTTCATTGTTCATTCAGAAGTTGAGAACATATGTGTTTGATGATTGAGACCAAACGAATGATAGAGCAGGGGAAAATCGATGAGCAGAGAACAGTTCATACTCCAAGACATTGTAGATGATTAGGGACTTTAGACATCCCTGACCTCAGGATATGTTGTGAATGGGTACATTTCTGTGCTGCAAGGCCTTTTAACCACATATCAAATGTTTAATGGAAGTCCGTGATGTAGCAATGACCCCTGGGTCTAACGTAATTCATACTACTCACAGCAATGTTTACATGTACTCATGCTGGCTTGCACCTTCATGTGAGTGAATGACCCCTGGAATGAATGAGGTCAAGCTAGGATGTGTTTCAGCCATGGGAAATCCTGATTGGCATAGTTACCTTTTTCTCATATATATCGGTTATCAGGATGAGATTCTCCTACTATTTTCAATGATTTCCTCTGGTTGGTATCACACTAAACAATATTGAAATGAGACACTACCCATGCAGAAATCTACTGCAGGTAGGGGGCAGTGACAGAGGACAAGTTACTCTCTCACCTATTTTTCACATTTGGAAAAATATTAAAGATTTTATTACAACCTGACACACCTTGAGTGATACTCCAGAAAGTTAATGGTCTGAGCAGACGTTAATTGAGCCTGGTAGGGCGCTAAAAGCATGAGGTATTTTTATGATTCTTAGCTCACAGAAACAGCTTATTGGGAGTTGAAAGCAATTGGTGGCGAGCCCATCCTTTAGTAAATCTTGCCAGACAGGTTTACAGCCATACAGGGAAAACAGGGCAGCCTCTCTTCAGGATAGGGCTCCAATAGAACAATGCCATGATACCTGCCATGGCACTAGCAGAAGCCTGACAGGGGTGGCGGTCTAGTGGAGTTGTAAACCGGGCGTTGTGTGCAGAGCCACATGTATCAAAAATTCACAAGTTTTCATGTTCGCCGATACTGCAAGATGGCCATTGAGGAACTTCTCTCAGCTGCCCCTGTTGTATAAGAAAACTCCGGCACCTGAGAAATGTTTAGAGATAGCTAAGACTAACAAGCTCCAAGCCACAGGCGATTTAGATAGAGATCTGATTGTATCTGTTCGCTTGTTGCCATGGGAAGAGATATGACTTTGAGAAAATCATCTTTTCCCGCTCCGCAAAAACTTAAAATACCCAATAATTGGCAGTTTCTTTCTTCTTCTTTCAGAGACACAGGTTTCGTATCTCTTACCCCAGTTCGACATGAGTTTGTGCTGTCATGCGGGAGGGTAGATTTAGCGCCTCTAGAGCCTTGCGATTGGCTCAAGAAGGTGTGAAGGCAGTGTCGTTCATGCACTTTGTGGGAAAACGGAATTTTTTGCTGGATAGGTGAGAAGCATTCGCTTGATGGACTTTGGTCTGGTAAGCACTTCTGGTCGAAGCTCTGGCATGTGTCCTTGGTACTTGTGGCCTGTCCTGAGACTGACTTCACTTGCAAGTAGTTTAGACTGAGGAGCCTATGGTGAAGTTCTTAGTGTACTGACAGTCTGACTTCAAACGTCTCGGACTACTCGTCTCCCGAGGGCACACTTATTCGTATTTGGTTTACCAGTCTTGACGTTTGGTATCCTTGTGCGCTCTGTTATATAAGTGAGCCAAAATGGTGCTTGGTACAACCAGTGAATGAGTGTGTTACACACTGAAATCTACCGTGATTTCAGGGCTCTCGCAGAGAATAAATTGTGATGCGTCTGCCTGGTCGCTAGACAGTGAGATTTTTGCATTTCTTTCATGGCCGCGATCGATCCACAGGTGGCGCTTCCACGTCTCACCTCCTCCGCCGCACACATGCCACCAGCTGCAAGTTGCATCGCCGCACGAAGTAAACAGGGTAACTGTGGTGTGCGTACTGTAAGACCTTCGGTACACACACCATCAGATTATTTGACTTGTCGCTCTAACGAAGTAGGCGAGTGTCAGCAGTATGTCTCGCGGTCTTATCGTGGCGTGTTTATCTTCTGCCTTTAGGTCAGATGATAGAGTAGCAGATTGACGGTGACCAACTTTAAACAGAACTTGATTAATTTTCACACACATTTATTAAAGTAATAAAAAACCTAGATATTACGTAACTTGATTCTGGATGCTGTTTACAATTGACAATCTGAAGTTCCTTTGGTCTTGGTACGTAATCTTATTCTCACATATCTCTGATACTTGACAAAGTGTCTACACATTTATCTTCATGGCTATGTACAGGAATATGGTAATCGTATTAGGCGCAGACAAACTTGACTACAGACTGATGCAGACTAATGCAGACTAACTAATCGGAGGTCTGTACAATCGTTATAATACCTCGCGCGTTCACGTACCAGTGTGCGAGTGTGATCCGCGAGGAGAAAAGGTTCTATGTTAGCAGCAATCTCATTGGCTGCGAGACATTTTAATAAGCGGATCGGCGGAAGCAGAATTTGGTCCGTCTCTAAGATAGCGCCATCTAGTAGTGCAGAGATGGACGAGCGTTGCGCCTGCGCTGTTGTGCTTAGCGGGGCGCGCTCTATTGGGAAAGTTGTGTACGCGCTGACTACGCGGAACTATGTACACAACAGTAACGTAATGCTCCGGCATTGTCAGGGTGTACAGATCTCAATCGCCACTTATTCTCAGCTGCACCTATGTAGAGTAACTTCAGTATATTTCATCAGTCAAAGTCTTCCCAGTGTCAGATCAATTCAGCTTGTGTTATCCACATTTATAAGGCCAGAGTACTAGACTCACAGATCACCTCGTTAAACTGTCTTTGCCAACCACGCGCCATCCAGTGGAGTATTTAGTCATCTGTCAGTTGTTTAGGGAATTAAATCTATAACTTGTTCGGTATATTTTAGTTTTGGGTGGTAAAATAAATGTTGTTAGTACACTGAATTTTACCAACATTCTCAATCAGTTAAGTAGTCCAAACAAGTTACTTTTCAAAATGAGTCCTGGGCGTCAAAACTTCAGACAGCTTAGTCTTTTTCTTATACAAACCGTGCTTCGATTCCTCGGTAACAATACGTTGCTTTGGATCCCGAACCTCTTTTATATGTTGCACTAAACGTTCATCTAGATCTACGTCATAAACCGCAGGCCCCCTAACGGTGTGAGGCTGAGGGTACTTCTGGTACCACTATTTGATACCTCCCTCCCTTTTTCACTCGTGAATGGTGCTTGGCCTCTGCATTATCTCTAATTTCTAGAATGTTCTCGGAGTGTTTATTCAGCGATATGTCTGTGGGAGGTATTACTATGTTGTCCGAATCTTCCAGGGAAGTGCTCTCCAGAAACATCAACAATAAACCTGTCCATGACGCATAACGGCTCTCTTACAATCTCTGCCACTTGAGTTTGTTGAGCATATATCTAACGATCTTGCATCTACATTTACATCTATATGATTACTCTGCAATTCACATTTAAGTGCTTGGCAGAGGGTTCATCGAACCACAATCATACTATCTCTGAAAAACGAACACCTAAACTTTTCTGTTCGAGCTCTGATTTCTCTTATTTTATTTTGATGATCATTCCTACCTATGTAGGTTGGGCTCAACAAAATATTTTCGAATTCGGAAGAGAAAGTTGGTGACTGAAATTTCGTAAATAGATCTCGCCGCGACGAAAAACGTCTTTGCTTTAATGACTTCCATCCCAACTCGCGTATCATATCACTCTCTTCCCTATTACGTGATAATACAAAACGAGCTGCCCTGTTTTGCACCCTTTCGATGTCCTCCGTCAATCCCACCTGGTAAGGATCCCACACCGCCCAGCAATATTCTAACAGAGGACGAACGAGTGTAGTGTAAGCTGTCTCTTTAGTAGACTTGTTGCATCTTCTAAGTGTCCTGCCAATGAAACGCAACCTTTGGCTCGCCTTCCCCACAATATTATCTATGTGGTCTTTCCAACTGAAGTTGTTCGTAATTTTAACACCCAGGTACTTAGTTGAATTGACGGCCTTGAGAATTGTACTATTTATCGAGTAATCGAATTCCAACTGATTTCTTTTGGAACTCATGTGGATCACCTCACACTTTTCGTTATTTAGCGTCAACTGCCACCTGCCACACCATACAGCAATCTTTTCTAAATCGCTTTGCAACTGATACTGGTCTTCGGATGACCTTACTAGACGGTAAATTACAGCATCATCTGCGAACAACCTAAGAGAACTACTCAGATTGTCGCCCAGGGCAGATATATAGATCAGGAACAGCAGAGGTCCCAGGACGCTTCCCTGGGGAACACCTGATATCACTTCAGTTTTACTCGACGATTTGCCGTCTATTACTACGAACTGCGACCTTCCTGACTAAACTAGCTAAAACATCCCCTGAAGAAGCACACCGATCATTGTTGGATCTACTCTATCTCTTCTGTCAATCCTACACGATAAGGATCCTAGATTGATGAACAATACTCAAGAATCGTTCCAACAAGCGCCTTGTAACCCACTTCCTTCGTGGATAAGTTACACGTCCTTAATATTCTTCCTATGAATCTCAATCTGGCATCTGCTTTCCATTTTATTTGTTTTATGCGGTCGTTCCACTTAAGGTCGCTCTGAATAGTTACTCCTAGATACGTATTTTACGATAGATACCGTCTCCAGCAATTTCTCATCACTGGTGCAGTTGTACAGTAGTGGATTTCTTTTCCTATGTAGCCTACGCGCTATATGTTACATTTATTTAATTTCAGAGTCAACTGCGAGAGCTGGCATCATTCATTAATCCTCTAAAGGTCATTCTGCAAATCGACGCTACCTTCTGCCATTGATATTTTCTTATAGAAGACTGCACATCTGCGAACACAAGTTTCCGACGCCTTGTACTAGATCTTTTATAAACATTTGTAATTAGGCTATTTAGGTTTTTATGTTGGTAACGCCACGTAGCTCTGTATGCAGTCTGTGGCTGGTAGGACTCGTTGCTGGAAGTTACTCGTGCAGTGTTGGGCAGTTGGATGTGAACAGGCAGTAGTGTTGGGCTGTTGGATGTGAGCCACCAGCAGTGGTGCATGTGGGGGAGAGTTGCCAGAGTTTTGAAATGTTAATATGAGCGGACGATCTGGACTGTGTCCGTCAGAAAAAGGAAATTTGTATAACTGGATTTCACGAATTTATATATGTTATGACTTTTGTACACTAATTAGGTAAATACATTGTTAGTTCTTTATCAAAATCTTTTAGTTGCTAACTGTGCCTATCAGTGGTTAGTGCCTTCAGTAGATATAGTATTTTATTTAGCTGGCAGTATTGGTGCTCGCTGTATTGCAGTAGTTCGAGTAACGAAGATTTTTGTGACGTAAGTGATTCAGGAAGGGTATAGGTTATTATTAGTTAGGGCCATTCTTATGTAGAGATTATTGAAAGTCATGCGTTTCCCTAAAATATTGTGTGTCAGCTTAGACATGATCAGAATGAATAAAGTCTCAGTAAGTTTAGTTTTGCTCAACTGTTTGTAAATCAAATAACATAACAGTTTTTCCAGTACAGTCATTCTTAATTTTCTAAGGGAACGTTTCACATTCAAAGAGTTGCGGTCCTTTCAGACTTCGTTGAGGAACCCCGAAAATTACCTTTACGTCTGCCGATTTTTTTCCTTCAAGAGTGACGTATTGAGCTACATCTTTAACCCAGTCTCAAATCTGGTTCCATACTTGGTAAGTTCCTATATTTTTAATTAAATGGCAGTGCGGGACAGTGGCAAATGCGTTCGTGAAGTCTTGTAACACGGCATCAATCTGAGTGTCGTTGTCAATAGCGCTATGAATCTCATGCAGTAACAAAACGAGCTGTTTTGCAAGATCTCTATTTGCAGAATCCATGTTGAATTTTTTAGAGCAACTGTTTCGTTCTCCAGAAATGTCTTAATTCTTGAGGATAGCTCTACAACAGATTAACATCAACGATAAAGGCCTATAATTGTGTGCATCTGTCCTACGACCCTGCTTGGAAACGGGAAAGATCTTCGCCTTTTTCTAGTCACTAGGCACTCTTCCGTTTCACCAGCGATCTACGATAAACTGATGCTAAAAGGGAAGCAAGTTTTGCTCATGGTCTTTGTAGAATCTTACAGGTATCACATCCGGTCTGATGCCTTTCCAATACTAAGCAATTGTATTTGCTTTTCTGTTCCACGATAGGTTATCTCAATATCTGCCATCCCGTGTTCGTACGATGATTGAAAGGATGGGCCGTATTAGAATCCTACGGAGTGAAGCAATTTCGGAAGACTGAATTGAATATTTCGGCATTCTCTCTATTATCTTCAGTTTTGATGCCAGTATGGTCACTGAGTGAATGAATAATCTCTAACCGTTTACTGATTTTACGTAAGAACAAAACTTTTATGGCTTTTACTTAGATCTGTAGACAAAATTTCACTTTCAAAATAATTGAAAGTTTCTCTCATTGTTCTCGTTACGCACATTTTCGTTTCGTTCAGCTGTTGTTTGTCGGCTAGATTTCGACTTCTTTTGACTGAATGATGGACCACTTCTTTAACACGGCTATTAAACGAGGGTGGGTCTTTCTCATCCCTTAAGACCTTGCTCTGAACGTACTTGTCTAAGGCATATTGAACGACGCTTACGAATTTCTTCAGTTCGTGTTCCACATCTTCGTCTTCAGCACTGAATACTTGGTAAATTCATAACGTTCTTGTTCCACCTTACACGATTCCTTATCAGCCAACATCGGCTTCATTGGCGAGACTGTTACGACACTTGTACTTTGCGAACAATTATTTTAACCTTTCGTCACACTTAATCATCTGAAGGCAATGGTTTGAAATCAATTACACTTTAGCACTATTTTCACTTAATGGAAGTGTAAGGGGCATTCAAAAAGAAGCGAGCCGGTGGCATAACTAGAAAAACCAGGTACCTGTATGTAAAAAGTATTGATCCTGGCTGTTGAGACACTTTTCCACTGTGACACAAGGCGGTGAATGGCTGCCTCATAAAATTCCCGGGACTGCGATGTTAACCAGTTGCGCATGTACAGCTAGACGTCGTCGTCCGAGGTGAATCGTTTGCCCCGCAGAGTCTTTTAAAGGGGTCCAAAAATGGCGTAATTACAGGGAGAGGGGTCCGGACTGTATGGAGGATGGCCGAGAACCTCCCATTTGATTTTTTGCAGGAATGCCGCGACTATGTTGGCCGTGTGATGTGGAGCAGAATGACCCCACGTCTGAGACTGCCAGTTCGTTTTGATTTGATCGCTTGGCAAAGAGTGGTCAAGGTTTTCGAGTGACGCTGGGCATTCACTGTTGTCCCGCGCCGCAGAAAGTGAATCAGAAGGGGGCCATCTTGGTCAAAGAAGAACGCCTCAGCATAACCTTTCTTCCACTCAAGTGGATGGTGATGTCCAGCTGTACGTGCGGGGCTGGTTAACATCGCAGCTCCGCCAGGATCAGTACTTCTTACAGGTACTGGTTTCTGTAATTATGCCCCTGCTCCTTTCTTTTTGAACGCCCCTTATACCATATGTTGAAGGTCCCGGTTTTCCATTTTGCATCAGGAGATGCATCAGGAGTTTCTGTGAATAGGCCTTCAGGTGCTACAGCCTGAGAGGAATCATTTTTAGTTTCGGCTTTTTCTGTAACTAGAACACTATGTGGTTTTCGCCACAGCAAAATCATCCTCGTTAAACAAAGAGGGTCGTAAGATTCAACCCACGTTCTTTGGAACCATTATTTGCATTACCAGCTGTAGCTGCTCTGATATAAGGGTGTTCAATAGCTCACCAAACTTTTGCCAGTAATCACTTTCCCGTGACCATGTTGTTGTCACAAACTTGACTGAAATATGTCTTTAGGAGACCAAAACCTGAAACATCCAATGGTTGAAAACTCGGAGCCCTCTGCCAAGGTAGTTTCTGGGTCAGTGCGGCATGTTGGCAACCAAAGGGGCCGGAGTTCGATTTCCGAACCGGGAAAGATATTTTCATCTCTCTGGGACTGGGTATAGTTTGTCCTTGCCTTCGTGCCGTCACAACTGACTCGAAAATCGCCTCCATGGCGTCACATGACAAGTCTCACTGTATATAACTTCATACCAGAGTACGGTTTGGCATTAATGAATGTTCAGAATTACCGATACACACTGTCGTATTTTCCACTGTTGAGGTAGCAGTATCGGCACGTGTGGTAAGTCAATTTTAATAAAAAAAGTGAAGAGTAGAGTGAGGTAGAAAGCTGATCATGAAGGAACGATTTTCACCACAAGAGTTGACAACCTTCAGTGTTACGTGTGTCGTATGATTGTGAACAAGGACACGTGATTCACTGGAAGGTCTTACGTGAAGATTCAAATGTTTCAAAAACGAGGAAAAATACTGTTCCATTGCTCCACCCACTGTAACAGCAATGTCCACGACTTCTGGTGGTGTACTTTCCACAACAGCAGGTCGTATCCGTTACCGTGAAAAAATGAGGAAATACGGCAAGTAGAATGAAATAGCGTTGATGGAACTAGGACAGTAACATTTCTGTCTTTCTCTGGTGATACGATTCTGGCAACTTTATTAGTTCCTAAAGGTGAAATGATCTTCGGTAGCTTTTTGGGCACAGAGAACTATTCAGAATGCTATTCTGCAAACTTTTTTAGTTCCTGTGGGTGAAATGAATTTCGGTACCTTTTTAGGCACACAGGACAATTGAGATTCAGCTGCATCATAAATGAGCGATGCCGAAAAAAAAAATATTTTTTCCTGCACTACGATCAGCATGATACGGGTTAATACTAAAACTGAAAGTGGGGGAATGTACCGAATCTGTCGGAGGAGTGGGGAAGAGCGTTGTACCTGGTGGACAGTGTGCCCATAAACACGAAATTTTTTTTGGTAAGTGTTTTAGTCTAGTGATCGATTTTAGAAGGAATGTGCACTAGAAACTGCCGGAAACCATTTCGGGCATTTCCTATTGTTTAAGTTATTATGAGGCATGAGGTTGTGTTTTGTCCAGCATTTGCTAATGTGTTAAGTTCTACATCTACATCTACATCTACATTGATACTCCGCAAGCCACCCAACGGTGTGTGGCGGAGGGCACTTTATGTGCCACTGTCATTACCTCCCTTTCCTGTTCCAGTCGCGTATGGTTCGCGGGAAGAACGACTGTCTGAAAGCCTCCGTGCGCGCTCTAATCTCTCTAATTTTACATTCGTGATCTCCTCGGGAAGTATAAGTAGGGGGAAGCAATATATTCGATACCTCATCCAGAAACGCACCCTCTCGAAACCTGGCGAGCAAGCTACGCCGCGATGCAGAGCGCCTCTCTTGCAGAGTCTGCCACTTGAGTTTATTAAACATCTCCGTAACGCTATCACGGTTACCAAATAACCCAGTGACGAAACGCGCCGCTCTTCTTTGGATCTTCTCTATCTCCTCCGTCAACCCGACCTGGTACGGATCCGACACTGATGAGCAATACTCAAGTATAGGTCGAACGAGTGTTTTGTAAGCCACCTCCTTTGTTGATGGACTACATTTTCTAAGCACTCTCCCAATGAATCTCAACCTGGTACCCGCCTTACCAACAATTAGTTTTATATGATCATTCCACTTCAAATCGTTCCGTACGCATACTCCCAGATATTTTACAGAAGTAACTGCTACCAGTGTTTGTTCCGCTATCATATAATCATACAACAAAGGATCCTTCTTTCTATGTATTCGCAATACATTACATTTGTCTATGTTAAGGGTCAATTGCCACTCCCTGCACCAAGTGCCTATCCGCTGCAGATCTTCCTGTATTTCGCTACAATTTTCTAATGCAGCAACTTCTCTGTATACTACAGCATCATCCGCGAAAAGCCGCATGGAACTTCCGACACTATCTACTAAGTCATTTATATATATTGTGAAAAGCAATGGTCCCATAACACTCCCCTGTGGCACGCCAGAGGTTACTTTAACGTCTGTAGACGTCTCTCCATTGATAACAACATGCTGTGTTCTGTTTGCTAAAAACTCTTCAATCCAGCCACACAGCTGGTCTGATATTCCGTAGGCTCTTACTTTGTTTATCAGGCGACTGTGCGGAACTGTATCGAACGCCTTCCGGAAGTCAAGAAAAATAGCATCTACCTGGGAGCCTGTATCTAATATTTTCTGGGTCTCATGAACAAATAAGGCGAGTTGGGTCTCACACGATCGCTGTTTCCGGAATCCATGTTGATTCCTACATAGTAGATTCTGGGTTTCCAGAAATGACATGATACGCGAGCAAAAAACATGTTCTAAAATTCTACAACAGATCGACGTAAGAGATATAGGTCTATAGTTTTGCGCATCTGATCGACGACCCTTCTTGAAGACTGGGACTATCTGTGCTCTTTTCCAATCATTTGGAACCCTCCGTTCCTCTAGAGACTTGCGGTACACGGCTGTTAGAAGGGGGGCAAGTTCTTTCGCGTACTCTGTGTAGAATCGAATTGGTATCCCGTCAGGTCCAGTGGACTTTCCTCTATTGAGTGATTCCAGTTGCTTTTCTATTCCTTGGACACTTATTTCGATGTCAGCCATTTTTTCGTTTGTGCGAGGATTTAGAGAAGGAACTGCAGTGCGGTCTTCCTCTGTGAAACAGCTTTGGAAAAAGGTGTTTAGTATTTCAGCTTTACGCGTGTCATCCTCTGTTTCAATGCCATCATCATCCCGTAGTGTCTGGATATGCTGTTTCGAGCCACTTACTGATTTAACGTAAGACCAGAACTTCCTAGGATTTTCTGTCAAGTCGGTACATAGAATTTTACTTTCGAATTCAATGAACGCTTCACGCATAGCCCTCCTTACGCTAACTTTGACATCGTTTAGCTTCTGTTTGTCTGAGAGGTTTTGGCTGCGTTTAAACTTGGAGTGGAGCTCTCTTTGCTTTCGCAGTAGTTTCCTAACTTTGTTGTTGTACCACGGTGGGTTTTTCCCGTCCCTCACAGTTTTACTCGGCACGTACCTGTCTAAAACGCATTTTACGATTGCCTTGAACTTTTTCCATAAACACTCAGCATTGTCAGTGTCGGAACAGAAATTTTCGTTTTGATCTGTTAGGTAGTCTGAAATCTGCCTTCTATTACTATTGCTAAACAGATAAACCTTCCTCCCTTTTTTTATATTCCTATTAACTTCCATATTCAGGGATGCTGCAACGGCCTTATGATCACTGATTCCCTGTTCTGTACATACAGATTCGAAAAGTTCGGGTCTGTTTGTTATCAGTAGGTCCAATATGTTATCTCCACGAGTCGGTTCTCTGTTTAATTGCTCGAGGTAATTTTCGGATAGTGCACTCAGTATAATGTCACTCGATGCTCTGTCCCTACCACCCGTCCTAAACATCTGAGTGTCCCAGTCTATATCTGGTAAATTGAAATCTCCACCTAAGACCATAACATGCTGAGAAAATTTATGTGAAATGTATTCCAAATTTTCTCTCAGTTGTTCTGCCACTAATGCTGCTGAGTCGGGAGGTCGGTAAAAGGAGCCAATTATTAACCTAGTTCGGTTGTTTAGTGTAACCTCCACCCATAATAATTCACAGGAACTATCCACTTCTACTTCACTACAGGATAAACTGCTACTAACAGCGACGAACACTCCACCACCGGTTGCATGCAATCTATCTTTTCTAAACACCGTCTGTACCTTTGTAAAAATTTCGGCAGAATTTATCTCTGGCTTAAGCCAGCTTTCTGTACCTATAACGATTTCAGCTTCGGTGCTTTCTATCAGCGCTTGAAGTTCCGGTACTTTACCAACGCAGCTTCGACAGTTGACAATTACAATACCGATTGCTGCTTGGTCCCCGCATGTCCTGACTTTGCCCCGCACCCGTTGAGGCTGTTGCCCTTTCTGTACTTGCCCAAGGCCATCTAACCTAAAAAACCGCCCAGCCCACGCCACACAACCCCTGCTACCCGTGTAGCCGCTTGTTGCGTGTAGTGGACTCCTGACCTATCCAGCGGAACCCGAAACCCCACCACCCTATGGCGCAAGTCGAGGAATCTGCAGCCCACACGGTCGCAGAACCGTCTCAGCCTCTGATTCAGACCCTCCACTCGGCTCTGTACCAAAGGTCCGCAGTCAGTCCTGTCGACGATGCTGCAGATGGTGAGCTCTGCTTTCATCCCGCTAGCGAGACTGGCAGTCTTCACCAAATCAGATAGCCGCCGGAAGCCAGAGAGGATTTCCTCCGATCCATAGCGACACACATCATTGGTGCCGACATGAGCGACCACCTGCAGATGGGTGCACCCTGTACCCTTCATGGCATCCGGAAGGACCCTTTCCACATCTGGAATGACTCCCCCCGGTATGCACACGGAGTGCACATTGGTTTTCTTCCCCTCTCTTGCTGCCATTTCCCTAAGGGGCCCCATTACGCGCCTGACGTTGGAGCTCCCAACTACCAGTAAGCCCACCCTCTGCGACTGCCCGGATCTTGCAGACTGAGGGGCAACCTCTGGAACAGGACAAGCAGCCATGTCAGGCCGAAGATCAGTATCAGCCTGAGACAGAGCCTGAAACCAGTTCGTCAGACAAACTGGAGAGGCTTTCCGTTCAGCCCTCCGGAATGTCTTTCGCCCCCTGCCACACCTTGAAACGACCTCCCACTCTACCACAGGTGAGGGATCAGCCTCAATGCGGGCAGTATCCCGGGCAACCACAGTCGTAGTCCGATCAGGGGATGCGTGGGACGAGCTGGCCGTCCCCGACAACCCCCATCCCGACCCCCACAGTGATGCCCATTGGCAACAGCCTCAAGCTGTGTGACCGAAGCCAGCACTGCCTGAAGCTGGGAGTGAAGGGATGCCAACTCAGCCTGCATCCGAACACAGCAGTTGCAGTTCTACACATTTAAGTGCTGCGTAATATATTAAACTAGTTTGGAAGATATTATTAATTTTTCAGTTACAGAATTCTATAATGAGTTAAGTTCTATAGATTTTTAAAGACTAGTTACATAACACGTGAACTGTTTACTATATACTTCATCGGTAGAGCACCGTCTTCTACTTTGAAATAGAAGGAGGTCTTCTACTATGGAACATGTGATATTTGCAGATGAAGTAAGTTTCTTGAATGTCTTAGCAATTTTAGCCGTCTTGAAAATGAAACATGTGTTAATTTCCAACACCTTCTATTTTAAAGTGTATTTAACTTTCGAATGTTTTCCAAAATACTTCCAATCTATTTGATTCCACTTACTGATAACTGGTGTGTAGCAAACTAATGATGTAACAGGTAAACTGTTAAAAACATAGTAGTCATAAGATATTTTCTATTGCAACACTCTTAAATTTCTGTACAATATTTGTTTCTAAGTGTATGACCATGTTGTACCTTGGAACATTTTTTTCTTGTTTCGGTAAACCTTACTTTTCTGTTGTAATTTGTGTAATTTCAGTAAAACACTGCAGCACAAAAAAATATATGCGACTAATGAAGAATAAGAAAATATATTAAGCTTCTATAACAGGGCTGGCTAGAGACGAATGTTTGAAGGGAGATCCAAGATAAAATATTTTTCCTTATGATAATTGAGATCTTACATTTAACAATTACATACCACAATTCACAATCTTTTTGGTATCCACGTCTTGATATCAGTGTATGTAAAAACCCCAACAGCTCTTTTCTTACAATGGAATTGATAGTACTTATTCAAAGAGCTGTTGTGGTGTTTCTTAATTCCAACAGATATTCCCAAATTCTGTTAAGTTTGAATACTTTTAACATAGGAAAACTTATTAGTTATACAAGCAGAAGAAACTGATAGAACTATAAGAGCTCCAAAACCCTATTAAGTACACAAGTAGAAAAAATTTAGAGAATCATAAAAGCTCTCTGATATTTCTTTTAAAACACATTTCAGTTGCCAAGAAAACTATTTTGTGAATATCCCCCTTACAAATCACTCCACGAGTATACCGATTATACACAGTTTATTTTTCTTTTTAAGCACAGGTAGCTGTCACAGACAACTGGTCAACAGAAAAATCTAGAAATATCAAAAGTGGGAGGAGGTAGTCTACCAGAAACTTTAAATTACATTTTCTCTCTGTAGTTAGATAGGATTTTATGCCATAGCTTCCCTAACATCGTGGGCTACTATCCAAGAGATTAATAGAAATAAATAACCAAAAATGTCTTAGAAAAATTAATATAAGTTTTTGCATTTCTCGAATCCTCTGCAGTTTTGTCTTTCAGTTCAAATTTTTTTGTGGTTTACCTAAATACGAGACGTGTAACTGAATTCTAGAAGAAAACAATTTCAGTGTAAAGAAATATTGCCGATCTAAGCACTATTCAACGAAAGCAAGCGAATCATCTATCTTAAGCGGAAATTTGGAGATCACCATAGTTAGCATTTTGTGTAAGTGAGAGGGCGATTCCATTATTTAGGAAGCTGATACACGTACCAGATATCTGGTTTGCAGGCACTCGTCCAAAAGCACAAGATTTCTTGGTGTCCTAAATGAACTGATTGGTGTCACCCCGGAGAGGTTTAAACAGCAGTGGCTGCTGTTCAGAGTAAATAAGGACACCCTTTGTATTTTTATCGCCGGGTAAGAAGCCACACTTAACTATAAGAAATCTTATCACTTTTCCAAATCTGGACTGATTTCTTACAACGCTATGGTGATGTAACATATTTATCACAACCAGTTCAGTGCATTTACTGACTGACCTACGTGTACAAACCATTTCAGTGTGCAGAAAAACACCATCCAACTGAGTCATGCTAACTGCCAGTAACTTAGCAAATTACACAACTGTTTTCGCATTTATTTCGACAGAATTGGTTTATATAACACGTTTCGAAGATGAATTAGGTTCTACTCAAGCATAATGATTTATAATCCGTAAGAGAACAAATCAGACAACCCATACGTTGACGTAACTGTTTGCCCTGCAATTTTTCTGAGACTTTGTGCGATACTTGTACTTTTGTTCTTTTAATCTATTGCAGTTGTAATACTTGATAATGTCCTAAGTCCGAAATGTAGATTGTGAAATAAAACCTATTGTACAGTCAAATGACGGTTATATCTTTCGCAAAATTTTTATGACTGTGGCTCCACACAAAAGTAAAATCATAAACTGCAACATCTTCTGAACTTGTCGCCCTAATTAAACCCATAGAAGCATGATCTTTCCGGAACGTACTTCTGACCAAGAAGCGATTTTGCTGTCATAATGAAATATTTTTGTAAAAATTTTTATCCCATATTTCACCCCCTTTGGGGTTGAATTTCCAAAAACATTGAAACACATAATTTTGCATTTCTGAGAACTCAAACACCAATTTTCGTAGACGTAATTTTTGAAAATAGTTTGGTAGTTCTTTAATAATGATGTATTTTCAAAGAATCTCTCATCCACTATCTCACCCACTTAGGGATTCAATTTCCTAAAACACTGAAACAAACATTATTTTATTTCTATTCGAGAATTCAAATACCAATTTTCGTAGATGTAGCTTTATAATGCTTTAGAAGTACTTTAATAATGCTTTATATTCAAAATAATATTTAACGCACTCTTTTACCTTCTTAGCGGTTGAATTTTCAAAAGTGCTGAATCATGTAACAGTCAGTTCAGCGTCGTGGTTGGGCGCAGCTTGTTCCATGTAAGTCCACCTGCCGTTCTGGAGTCTGAAGATGATCCGTAAGGATTGAAACCGGTCACTCCGATTAAAAGAAATTTGGAATCAAGATTTTTTTAAATTATCATATTAATATAAGATCGCTGATAATGTCATCAAAAATTTTATTTCCATCTCTGTCTTCATTACCAATTATTGTTGTCTATAGCTCGTCCTAGTACCGCGGAAGTTATCCCTTACTGGTTTAATATAGGTGATATTATTCAATCCCTTCTTCTAGTTAATGAAAGTATGGGCTTTAATACGAATAGTATGACATCATAAAGAGTGAAGCCAACAAATGTTACATTCCTTGCCTGTTCTGGGGAGAATCTTCTCATTTCTTATGCATCTATTTAATTTTGGACGTCCATCTTGTAAATATGCAGTCGTTCTCATGTATCCGTATCTGAATCTGAACACTTCAAGTTGAGGCGCTCACACTGTTGGGTGTAACTGGACTTATCGCCTTTATTCTTTATGTTTGCCGCTATTTGCTCGCCAGCAGTCTGGGTCGGAGTGAGTCGGTGTATATGCCGTTTGGCAGGACGGCTGCAGCGTGTAAGATTTGTGGCGATACTATTCAATGGAAGTATGATTTTGAAATGATTTTAATGCAGGGTTACTCATAAATACCACTTGGGTTTCCGAAGACGTCTGCACGAAAACTGCAAGACACGCAAAATATACACTTTTATCTGGACGGATCATCTCTCCAAGCTTTTGACACCTGTTACATATGCTTTACGAAACATTTAATAGTGGTGGTGGAGAGCTTGAGAGAAAGCACGAACGTCCTGCTGACGTTCGTTCTCCACAGAACGTTGAAACTGTCAGAGCAGTGTTGATCAGAACCCCGGGCAAATCAACAATGAAAACAGCAGCACTGCTTGGGATTGCTAGACGATCTGTGTACAGCGAATTTTAAAAACTAATTTACAACTGTATCCACAGAACGTAAGTGTTGCCCAAAATTAACGTCGAAGAACTAACATCGAAAAACGAATCACATTCCCTATTTGCTTTCCAGATGAGGCAAATTTTCACTTGTTAATAAACAACATGTGCGCTTTGGGCGAGCGAGAATCCAAACGAAATTAATGAAAAGGTGCCTTATGCTGCATGAATTACTGTATTGGTCGCTATCTCAGTTCATGGGGTAAACGATATCTAAAGATGCTGAGTAATAATTTTGCTCCTCAGCTCCTTGCGAAAGGGTTTGGACTTGAAAACCAGTGGTTCACCTCGACTGAGCAAACCCACACACAGATAATGTTGCCTTAGACTTCCTGCATGAAACTCTTAAGGCAAATGTCACTCCAGACAAATTTCCTAATCGTTTCGCGTATGGATAGAGCTGGCCCATGAACAGTCCTGATTTGTATCGGTGAGATTTTCTTCTTTGGAGGAAAAGTTTTTCCCTAAACATTGAAAGGTGGCTACACTGAGTCACAGCGCCAGAGATTGCGCCAAAGAGTATTATTCAGCCGCCTCCACTGGCAGTGCTTATCGAGAAGTCGTGGTGGAAAGTGCTTGTTGAGATGTAGCAGTGGTGAGTCGTTGTTGAGAAGTTCCCATGGAGAGTGCTTGTTCAGATGTTGTCATATTGTTTTGATGGGCTAGACACCAGATATTGTTGGATTGGGGATGCTGTAATGATCAGAGTGTGCTTTTCGTCAATATATATGAAGGCAAAAAATTCCTTTTTTTTATTATTTCAATGTCTTAAACAATAATGCCTCTTGGTCACAGGTTCAGTCAACAAAGCATCTGGCTAGTGTTCTTGTATTAGACTGTATTTCTGGTTTCTATGTGCAATTATAGTATTTCAGGTTTTTTTTAATTACTTCAGTATAAATGGTGTTTAAAATATCTGGTCTTATTGAGGAAGAACCGTGCCAGATGTGTACGTTGAATCACACTTCCACACACAGAATAGCTACACTTGTGTTTTGTTGTTTCCTAGGTTTCATAGTTGCTGGGGACTTAATTAATTAATTGTGTTAACGGAAATTTCGTTTCATTCTTTGTTGTTGTTCTATGCAGTCAGATTGCGTACAAATACTAGTCAGGGCCAACCGTTTACGAGACTGCGTAACCGGACAGACAGCTACTAAAAATTAAAAAGTATTGGCATTCCTTAATTAAGCCCCCATGCAGGGGATTCACTACACTAAGTGAATATGTGCCGTAGCGTGCGCAGGGCCCTGAGCTGTAGTGGTGCTATTTCCCTTTTAGTTTTATGCACCGCTGCCTACTCTTCTACTATTCTTTGTATCTATCAAAATAACTCTTCAACTATCAATCTATCTAGAGAGTCGGTAAAGAATAACCGGACATGACTATTTTACCCAAAAGTGATTTCGGAAATTACCGTTTGGACTTACTGTATCTTCAGCAGCATTCATTCGTAGTTTAAACGAAATTTTACCTGTTTATCTTCGTGACAATATTACTTCATATGTTGACGATATTCTTATTGCTAAACGTTCGTGGAGTGAGCACAACAAAATTTTTGGATTCATTATTACGTATTTTTTGCAAGAGTTGGCATTACAGTGAACTTGGAAAAATCTGAATTTGGTCGTTCTCAGGTGAAATTTCTTGGTCATATTATTTCTACAAAAGGAATTCTTCCTGATCCAGAGAAGCTAGACGCTAT
This sequence comes from Schistocerca americana, assembly GCF_021461395.2. Classification (NCBI taxonomy): domain Eukaryota; kingdom Metazoa; phylum Arthropoda; class Insecta; order Orthoptera; family Acrididae; genus Schistocerca; species Schistocerca americana. The sequence continues at coordinate 222,837,531 of NC_060126.1, forward strand.
TCGTAATTATGCTGTTCCTACTACAAAACGTGATGTTCGTAGTTTCCTTGGTGTCTGTAATTTTCTTAGACGCTTTGTAAGATTGCACGATTTGGCCACACCTCGTTTATGTGAACTATCTGGAAAGAATTCTAATTGGTGTTAGGATGAGGAAGCTCAATCAGAATTTGAACAACTTCGTGATGCTTTAGTTGCTGCTCCACTTCTTTCACATCCGGATTTATCTAAAGATTTTTGTTTGGGGACGGACTCATCATACAAAGGCCTAGGTGCACATTTATTTCAAGAGATAGAAGAAAACGGCGTTGTAGTACAGAAAACTATTGCATTTGGAACTCGTGTTCTCTCTAAATCAGAAAAGAATTATTCGATTACGGAACTTGAAGCCTTGGCTGTTTGGGCTTTCACAAAATTTCGGACATTTTTGTTTGGCAGACATACTAAGGTTTACACCGATTATCGTGCTCTGGAATTTCTTATGTCAACAAAATTAACTCCTGGAAGATTGTCACGATGGGCGCTGTATCTACAGGAATTCGATTTTAGTATTGTTTACATACAGGGTTCTTCAAATATTATTGCTGATGTTTTATCACGTGCATCTGTGGGTTTGAAACAAAGTGCTGAGGAGGACTGCAAAGAAAACAATTATTGTTTGATGTATATTCAGGGTGTTGCGTTTGAGAATTTTATTTCGTCTTCGCTCCAGGACATCGCTAAGGAGCAAAACAAGGACATTAAGGAGAAGTGGAGGAGAAAGGAAAGCGTAGCGATTAGACAGTATTATTTAGTTCGCAATGATATTCTTTTTAAACGAAAATCGGTTGAGAACTCTGTTTGGTTAGTTTGCATTCCTGATGAGTGGGTTAATAAATTGATTTGGTATACAGGGTGGTCCCGAATTCATGGTACAAACTTTAATGGTAGGTGCAGGACATTGTAACAAGGATATATTGTATAGGAATGTATAGTCCCAGGTGACGCGGTGAGGCGTAAACAGGGGAAATAACGGCCGAAAGGAAAACGAAAGATTTTATTGACATCGTTGTTGACAAGTGTCATGTTTACAGTAAGTGTTCAAAATTGCGTCCACCATGAGCGATACATGCTTGACAGCGTCGGTGCAGCGATTGGCGTACACGTTCAAAGACGCCTGGTATTTCACGCACACCTGCAGCAGCTACAGATATGCGAGCAACGAGATCCTCATCTGAGTCAACTGGAGTCTCATAAACAAGACTCTTAAGATGTCCCCATAAAAACTAATCGAGGCAAGAGAAATCAGGAGATCGGGGTGGCCAAGGGACTGGTCCACCACGCCCAATCCATCTAGCACCAAACGTGGCATTCAGGTAATTCCGTACAGCAGTGCTGAAGTGTGCTGGCGCTCCATCGTGCTGAAACCACATGCGGTTACGAATGGCGAGCGGAACATCTTGCAGCAGTTCTGGTAACACTTCTTGCAGAAAAATAAGATAGCTTTCGCCACAGAGTCGCGTGGGTAGTAAGTATGGCCCAATCAAAAAGTCGTTCACAATACCAGCCCACACATTAATACCGAAACGTTGTTGATACGCATGTGGACGCGTTGCATGTGGATTATCTGTTGCCCACACATGGGAATTGTGCGCATTAAAGACACCCTCGCGTGAAAATGTCGCTTCATCTGTAAATAGCACATGACCTACGAAATCCGGCTGCAACGCACATTGCTGCAACAACCACTGGCAGAAGTTCACGCGAAGAGGATAATCTGCCGGATTCAATGCTTGTACTTTTTGAAAATGGAAGGGGTGTAAGCGATTTTCATTTAACACTCTGCATACAGTCTGATGACTCACATGTATGTCACGCGCAACAGTTCTTGTGCTTGACTCGGGTCTATCAGCCACTATGTTCAAGATGCGTTCTTCCAGTCTTGGAGTGCGTACAGCTCTTAATCGACCAGCGTCATGTCTGTTGACGTCGAACGTACCTGTTTCACAAAGTTGACGATGTAACCGTTGAAAGATTCTATGATCCGGCATTCGTCGATTAGGATACTCCGCGCGATACATTCGTAACGCAGCTCTGGCGTTACCATTTGCACGGCCGTACATGTAATGCATGTCTGCTTTTTCTGCATACGTAAAGTCACCCATCGTCTACGGCAGCACAATTGTGAATGGCGCTTGTCCCTACTGCGATACATCATGTTCATCTACTGCCCTCTACCGGCAGTGACACCAACCGATCACTCCATTTCTCTTTCCCCTGTTTACGCCTCACCGCGTCACCTGCGACTATACATTCCTATACAATAAATCCTTGTTACAATGTCCTGTACCTACCATTAAAGTTTGTACCATGAATTCGGGACCACCCTGTATACATTTCAGTTATGCGCACTTTGGTCCCAGAAAATGCTTTCATAAATTACGAGAAAATTGCTACTTCAGTAATATGGAAAAACGTATTCGATCTGTTCTTGCCAAATGCAAATTATGTCAAAAGGCTAAGCCGCCAACCATTTCTCACAGAGCACCGTTGTTTCCTATCATTCCAGCGAAATTAAAGGACATGGCTGCAGTCGATTTGTTCGGTCCAGTGGTTCGTTCTACTAATGGTTTTGCGTACATTTTGGTAGCAGTGGAATTGACATCAAAATATGTGTGTTTTACACCTTTACGCAAAGCAACAGCTCGTTCAGTATCTAATGCTTTCATCAAACATTTTCTTAAAGAAGTAGGTCATGTTGATAAGGTTATATCAGATAATGGATCACAGTTTCGCTCTAAAATTTGGCTTCGTACTCTATGGCGTCGTAAGATTAAACCAATTTTCATTTCACTTTTTCACCCTCAATCTAACGCTTCAGAGAGATGGATGAAGGAAATCAATAAATTGTGTCGACTTTATTGTCATCAGAATCACAGAACCTGGGATCAGTATCTTCATATTTTTAAAAACATTCTGAATGAACTCCCTAATGATTCAACTTCTTTACCGCCTATATTGATATTAAAAAATAAAGCACCGACAAATCGCATTTCTGAAATCGTTCCTTTTCTGCCTTCACGAAAACTGCGGCATTCTGAAGTTGTGAACCTGAATCTGCAAACTATTGCATCTGCAGCTGCTAGAAGAGAGAAATCAGCTAAGCGTCCTGATCGTTTAAAAATCTTGTCAGTTGGTCAAAAGGTGTTAATTAAGTCCCACCGTTTGTCTCACAAAGGAAAAGGCATGTGTCCAAATTTTTTCTGCTTTATAACGGTCCATATAGAGTTCGCAAAATTATTCATGATAACACTGTCGAAGTAGAAACTCTTAAATCTCGACGCTCTAAGGGAATACATCATATATGGAACGTTAAAATTTTTGTGGAATGACATACTTTTGAGAGAATACAAGGATACCGCGCCGTGTTCCGGTGGCGGCACGTTCTCAAAGCAACAGTCAAGTCTGCGCGCCGCGCAAGGCAGTCGTTGACCGGAAACAGTTACTTCCTACGTCACGCGTACCCTCAGCTGATCGAGCGCTCAGTGCGAATGCACTGACAGCCGTAAACAAATACACAGTCTGATTTCTCTGATTAAATTCAGTAAAAAAGCAATAATGACTTGGTAAATTATGTAATTAACGTTCAGTATTTTTCAGGATACCGTTGTATAAAATATTTAAGAACTTCAGGTAAATTCTGTGTGTGTCCGACGTTAAGAGGACTTGCTGTCGAGAAATTTTCAGGAAGAATGTAATTTCGAAGAAGAAACTAATAAACTAAAAAGGTAACTATTAATTGAGTTTATTTTTCAGGAAATATTGCCACTTGGTACGTACTTTAGACGTAATTTGCTGCTCGCGATTACGTGATTCATACTTTGTGTTAACTGATATTGACAATGATTGATTAATGAACAGGGTTGTTACTTGTGTATGTTATGCATCGCTTGGCTGCACTGCTTTTTCACTGACGTCATATTTTTTTTATTATGTGCCTGCTGTGCTTATTTATTTAAATTATAATTGTCACCTGATTAATTGTGCTGATGTGGTTATGTATGTAGGTTATAATTTGTGATTTATATGCTTGCGCCTTCATGTTTACTTATTAAGATTACAAAAATGGTTCAAATGGCTCTGAGCACTATGGGACTTAACATCTATGGTCATCAGTCCCCGAGAACTTAGAACTACTTAAACCTAACTAACCTAAGGACAGCACACAACACCCAGCCATCACGAGGCAGAGAAAATCCCTGATCCCGCCGGGAATCGAACCCGGGAACCCGGGCGTGGGAAGCGAGAACGCTACCGCACGACTACGAGATGCGGGCATTAAGATTACATGTGAACATTTATTTGCTTATGCTGATATGATGCTAATGACCTGTTTATTATGTAAGATACATAATTGCTGCTTTGTTGTCATAACTACTCTTTAATTTAGTATATAGAAATGCTGATATACTGTGTACGAACATGGAGTTTAGGTCACACTATGGTATTAATTATAGATTGTTCGCTTGGCAGAGCCTCGTGGTAGGAATTGTACTGCATCCACTTGTTGACATTATGTTCTCTACTGGTATATTGTCTCGCTATTGTTTTGCTTAAGCTTAGTGCCTTATATTTTAAGATAAGAAAATGAACTGCTATAATGCTACGAACGACATTAGTACAAGAAACTTCATTGAAGTCACATGAGCTGGAGGTTTTATGGAAGCCGTATAAATTTATGCTAATAGAAAGGAAGCTAACGACATGACATACCAACACTAGGTTTAGACCATTGACAGTTATTACACTGCATTCTTCGTGAGCAATTGAAATAGTAAGTGACACTTGACACAAGAAATACTCCACATGTTTGCTTCTGTTTTGCCATGATTCTTGAAGTGGTGTACACACTGTGAAATATTAGAATCATTCACACTCCGAACTCGTCCTTACTTACTGAAGTTATTCAAACTGAAGGCTGTTAGAGGTCATATACGCATTTCTTTTATTTTGTGATGGACAAGGTAACCAAAATGTATTTTATAACTCATAATGAGTAGAAGATTTGGGTCAGATGGATTACACAGAGGTTGTGTGTGGACACTGTGTCTTCGGATTGTATGGGATGATAAATTGAAGTTTGCACTAGGATTTTGTCTGTACTTGTTCGAGGAGACTGACTAGAGGAAAGAGTTGTTATGGAAGTGAAATGATACTGGTAATAAGGTTTATATGTATCGACGTAAGAGTTATTATTGAAGTATTGAGACGGTATGATGGTGATGATTATTGGAGTTTTGGCGGACAAGAGGTAAGGTAAATGATATTGATGATAAGATTTATATGTATCGACGTAAGAGGTATTATTGAAGTATTGAGACGGTATGATGATGATGATTATTGGAGTTTTGGTGGATAAGAAGTAAAGTAAGTGAGGAGCATATTTTTTTGTTGGTTTATATGGAACAAGGAGGATGAAGATGGCAGACTAGAACACTCAAGTAGAAGGAAGATTGTCTACACACACTTTGTGAAATCAATAAGCAGTATATACTTTTTTTTTTTTTGAAGAGAGAAAGTAATTGCATATCTTGGCACACTGACAGTTGTTCAGCAACCGTACATTTTGATCTGGCTTGGCAAACATTGGTCTTGACATGATGACTATGACGTTGACTAACTATTATCGACCGTTATACATTGCTACCACTACTACTTGATACACAAGTTGAACATAAAATTTTGGACAGAATTGCATTTACACAGTTAACACTATTCAATTACACAGTAGTACTTAATGTGGATGAAAGATGACTGAGTGTGTTTTGTGTGTTTTCCTTTCCTAATCCCAAATAATTGGTACCGGCCTACCTCCTAAATATTATTTTACTTGTTTGTTGTGGCTTGACTGACACCCATAAATATTATAGGTTTACTGATATTTGTGTATTTGTAATATTTAGTATGACAATCATCGGATATCATTTGTGTGTTTATTATAATTTGTATGTTTAGTGTAAGAACATTGAGAATAATTTTGTAAAAGCAATTGTGCATGCCTTCAAACTTTTGTTCGTGCTTGCACCTATTCAACATTAACCCTAGCATTACAAACGTATTTTTTGTTACATGTAATACCAACGGGCGGGCCTCAAAGGCCCATAAAGAATACCACAATTTATTTTATCATAAATCAAGTTTATTTACTTCTGATACCTCTAATAACAATTCAAAATGCTTAGACATTGTTTTTGTATACTGGATAATAAAAGATGTTATTATAATAGGAATAAAATGAACAAATCACGAGATTCAGTTTATATATTTTTTGGAACAATGTTTCAAAATAGTGTTTTATTATAAAAACGACTTTTTTAATTCGATACACTACATGAAGCAAACCAAATTTACTGTCTCATTCTGCAACGCATTTTTCACACAACACTGTCTTCCTGCAGTGTTTCCCACAGACGTGTTTGTGGCACTGAGAGCAGGTAACAGTTGACTTTCCCAGCTTGTTGTACTTGATCTTTTTAGATGCAGCTTCTTGGCAGCATAGGTGGCACCGTCCACGTGTTCCTGGTTCTGCTGTTGAGGATGATGGTTCTACAGAGCAGCTGAGCTTCCGTTGTGTGATGCTTTCCATTGCCATTATTACTGGCTTCTGAAGTCCATACAAATTTTGTGCCCGTTTATCTACTTGAGATCTTATTAGTTCGAGACCTAAGTTAGTGATAAAAACTCTTCTGCGGTTTAGCAAATTCTTTTTCCAATTCGGAAAGTTGAGGAGGAAGAGTGAATATGCATTTATTGCTGCTATGTCAATGAGTGTGTAGAAGAGGGACAAAGGCCATCTTCTTGTTCCTCTCTTTGTGCTGTAGTGTCTTGCCATCTGGTCTATGGTGTCCACGCCTCCCTTTGTAGAATTATAAAAAAGATTTATGTTAGTCTTTTTTGAGTCTTCATTCAACACCCCTTCTGAGTGATAAGTTGAAAGCATCAACAGCAGTCGTTTTGGCTTCTCGCGGACTAGCGTTGATGCAAGAGTAACTGGTGGCCTCTGTGTCTGAGGGTCAGTATAAGCAAAGATGGAAGTGTAAACTGCGGCCAGTTGTAGTCTTCAGCTCTTCAGGTATGTGTCGTCTGTTAGACTGTAGGGTGCCAACAAGTGTGAGGTGAAAATCATTCCATAGAGTCTCAGCAAGCTCCACTGAAGTATAGTACCGATCTGTGGTAACATTACGGCCTGATTTTTCAATAGGTTTTATTAGTCTCTTTACAATTTCCATCGGTCCATTTGAATGCTGTGTATTTCCTGACTTGCCTGTATAGATGTCCATGCTGATCACATATCTAGTCTCAGAATCAGACAGCATTCGAATTAGAATGCCGTATTTTCCAGGTTTTTCCTTTAGAAACACCTTGAATGGACAGCGACCACGGAACAAAGACAACATCTCATCCACTGTTGTATGTAGACCAGGAATGAAATACAATGGAAGTGAAGAATTGAAGCTTTCAAAAATTTCCCTCATTGGAGCAAACTCGTCAGTCTGGCGACGAATTTCTCTTGTGTTCTTATCATCAAACCTCAATATTTTAGTCAATTCGAAAAATCGGGTCCGACTCATTGATCCATAGCACACTTGTCGGCCCTGAAGCAAAGACCATAAATCTTGGACAGGTATCTTATTGTCATTGATTAGCAAGAGTCCTATATAACAAAATAACTTATCTTCATCTGTGTGCTGAATACCTAGTCGAGAAGCCTCTTCATTTGAGTGTAGTTTTATTAGATTCATAATTTGAGGTGTAAAAAAGAGCTCTATAGCCTCTTTCGGAGACGCAATTCTTCCTTGTTGTCCTAGCCCCATTCTTTCTCGCACTATATTTTGTACAGAACGCCGATATTGTCGAGATGGCTTCGTAATATACTCTCGTCCACTGTTTGCAATGAATTTATCACATTCCGTATCATTATCATCTGGTGGATTGGCTTCAACCTCATCTTCATTCTCAGACGATGAATCAGTTCTAATTTCTTCCACATCATCATCAACTTCACATTCCTCTAAATCTGATTCGTTCAAAACTTCTTCTAGCACTCTTTCAATGGAACTATCACGTAAACGATGTCTACTCATGTTGCTGGTTCAACAGCAGCAGAAACACTGAAAATAACAATGGTCCGCTTCATAATAATATGTCTGAAGGCAACAATGCCAAAATTCGTTTCATGGTAAGAATTTGAAACGAGAGACTCAACCTCGTAAATTTTTCCTTGCTATTACCAACGGGTGGGCTTCTAAGGCCCACAGAGAATTAAATCAAGTAAATGAATTTTAATTACATTTTTATTCCGAAATTCTGTAATGACTCAATAGTACATTCAATAACGAACAATTACCTTTGCTTTCAAGTTCATATATCAAAGGGTGTGGATACAACATAGAAAAACTGAGTCAGTGGGCCTACGAGGCCCCCCAGTTGGTAATGCTAGGGTTAATGGGTGCCACTTGGAAATGTTTAATTTCTGCTGATAAACTCTAATGAACTGTCTATTTAGTGATAGTGAATATTATGGACTGTTACCTGCACCTGCTCAACATTACTGGGTGCCACTGATGTACTGCTTCTACTGATATGATGTCACTTGTTGGTGTCTGCACCTGTTCAACATTGCTGGGTGCCACTGATGGAACTGCTTCTACTGAAATAATGTCACTTGTTGGCATCTGCACCTGCTCGATATCACTGGGTGCCAATGATGGACTGCTTGTACTTAAGTGATGTCACTTGTTGGTGTCTGCACCTGTTCCACAATGCTGGGTGCCACTGATGGACTGTTTCTACTGAAGTGATGTCACTTGTTGGTGTCTGCACCTGTTCAACATTGCTAGGTGCCACTAATGGAACTGCTTCTACTGAAATAATGTCACTTCTTGGTGTCTGCACCTGCTCAACATCACTGGGTGCCATTGATCGAATAATACTTATGTAAACTATTATGTAAAATCATATGTATGAAAGCATTTGTATTCCTTACTGTATTTTATGTATTAGGTTATTGAAGGGTCAGTGCAAAGCCAAAATTTATTTAGTGAAGTGATATTTACTTATTAATATTAGTTTTTAATTTTTGTCTTTATTGTTTTGGACGAATTTGGTGGTATTTTCACCACCAATGGTGGCGAAAATACCATCAAATTCTAGCCCGTGGAGGAGGGGCATATGAAAGGTGGCTACACTGAGTCACAGCGCCAGAGATTGTGCCGAAGAGTATTATTCAGCCGCCTCCACTGGCAGTGCTTATCGAGAAGTCGTGGTGGAAAGTGCTTGTTGAGATGTGGTAGTGTGGAGTGCTTATCGAGAACTCGTGGTGGAGAGTGCTTGTTGAGATGTAGCAGTGGTGAGTCGTTGTTGAGAAGTTCCCATGGAGAGTGCTTGTTCAGATGTTGTCATATTGTTTTGATGGGCTAGACACCAGATATTGTTGGATTGGGGATGCTGTAATGATCAGAGTGTGCTTTCCGTCAATATATATGAAGGCAAAAAATTCCTTTTTTTTATTATTTCAATGTCTTAAACAATAATGCCTCTTGGTCACAGGTTCAGTAACAAAACATCTGGCTCGTGTTCTTGTATTAGACTGTATTTCTGGTTTCTATGTGCAATTATAGTATTTCAGGTTTTTTTAAATTACTTCAGTATAAATGGTGTTTAAAATATCTGGTCTTATTGAGGAAGAACCGTGCCAGATGTGTACGTTGAATCACACTTCCACACACAGAACAGCTACACTTGTGTTTTGTTGTTTCCTAGGTTTCATAGTTGCTGGGGACTTAATTAATTAATTGTGTTAACGGAAATTTCGTTTCATTCTTTGTTGTTGTTCTATGCAGTCAGATTGCGTACAAATACTAGTCAGGGCCAACCGTTTACGAGACTGCGTAACCGGACAGACAGCTGCTAAAAATTAAAAAGTATTGGCATTCCTTAATTAATTAAGCCCTCATGCAACATCCTCGTACGCTGAGGATGTGTATCGGAGGGTAATTCATAACATAGGAGTTCGAGTTGAAGAAGTTGGTAGACGTGATAGTGGTGATATTGAACATGACATAAGCAGAAATTAATCTTCAGTTATATTATTAACTCGTTGTATTTTACGTTTGTGTATATCGACTGAATCAAATATCTTTGTAAAGGGACAAATTTTGAATCATTTTATGCTGCACCTTGTATATTCAGCCGTGTAAGGATTGAAACAGAGACAGTACAATTGTCTTAATATTAAAAAAATGAAACCTCATGTAACTACTGCAGAATATACGGGGCTTAGATCTGTAATACTGACCTGCCATTAGTCTTTCACGGCCAGTATCAGACAGTGCATGTAGAAGTGTGTAAAGTATAATTAAGCGTTTTAGACGAATCACTCTCCGTATCTTGTAGAGCGTTGTTTAGCACGTCTCCTACCTGTGATGTGCAGCGAAATATCAGGTGCTGTAAAGAATCGATGTGACATGTGGCTTAACTGGAGATCAACACAAAGAAGAGGAACATAAATGAACTGTTTTCGAGTGTGCTACTAATCCTCTTGAAATTAGTATGTATTTTTTTCAAGTTCCTGTTGCACTATGACTTCCTTGGCTTAGACACAGAATGTGTCAGTTTTATGCTGTCAAATTTCGAGTGGATGTGGAAGGTGTCTTGCTGAACAAAATGAAGATAGGAACCTGGGTCAGGAAACGTCATCCAACGATGGTACAGGGCGTCAAAGTAATAGGCGCCGGCACCTGTGTATTTATGTCAGTACAGGCTGACTGTGATGACGTTGTGAGCTTTCATGGCTCGCAGAGAAGGATAAATGTATGAATTTGCGTTCAGGGACCCTGGTCTGCAAAAGGAACGAGTCGAAAGTTATAAACGTAAGACGTTCTAACACATCTAACACTGGAACGTATGTATCGGTACTGTTGTTGCTAAGACTGCGGGATAGGCAACTTCAAGAGGTGGTAGTATGGGCCAAAACAAGGAAAAAATGTCCAGTAAACATCGGCCTTTAAAATGCACTCCTGAGGAGCTACTGTGAAACATGTCTCCTCTATTGAACTAGTGCTCATAGCTCTTAAGGTAAGTAAGTTTATCAGACATCGTTTTTCTTGTTTTGGTCAGTACTGCCACCTCTGAGAGCTGCCTATATACCAATCTTAATAAAAACAGTAGTTAATACATTTATCCCTTTCTATCGTCCCTGAAAGTTCGATACATCATCACGTAATCACCATTCTGTTGCTGTGTGTTTCCATTCCATGATTAATGTGATTTGAAGCTCAGTAATAAAATGAGCTCTAACATGGAAAGTAAGCGTTTCTGGACACATGTCCACATAACATATTTTCTTTCTTTGTGTGTGAGGAATGTTTCCTGAAAGTTTGGCCGTACCTTTTTGTAACACCCTGTATACACTTCGACGCTCTATATTTTCACTGGATGACGTTTCTGGACATGGGTTCCTATCCTCATTTTGCTTTTCGAGACACCTTTCGCAGCAGGACGGAGTGGCCGTGCGGTTCTAGGCGCTTCAGTCTAGAACCGCGCGACCGCTATGGTCGCAAGTTCGAATCCTGCCTCGGGCATGGGTGTGTGTGATGTCCTTAGGTTAGTTAGGTTTAATTAGTTCTAAGTTCTAGGGGACTGATGACCTCAGATGTTAAGTCCCATAGTGCTCAGAGCCATTTGAACACTTTTCGCATCCCTTCGTAGTTTTTCGGTGTAATTATGAAACAGTCTGTATATAGTTTATGTTGTTCACCGACTTAATGGATACTGAGCACCATTTAGAAAATAAAGCTCTTGAAATTTCGTAGGCCCAAGCACTATGATAGTATACGCCCTGTTTGAGGTTTAGGCACACAGTTGACTAACGAAAAATAGTTATTGTCGTACCGGGACGCTTAAAAAACTACGAACGTCTGTAAGTAAATAGGGCGCTTACAGTCTGAAATTCCACATTTCGAATGTTTAGATTTTCCTCCTATTCCATTTGTCATACAGTGCAAGACTCACTTCCGCGGACTGCTCTGTATCGGGCGCGCACTCTCAGAAACCTTTCCCCGAAGCGGAGACTGAGGGACGGAAATCGCCGTGCCGTGTCGCTGCTGCTTGAGGGACCCTGCGCTCGGTGCTCGACAGCTGCTACTACGGCCGGCCCGCTGCGTGCCGCGTCGCGCACTATTGAGTTACGGCTGCTGGGACGCCCCAGAGTGGGCGCTGTGTATACACAGCGGGGTGCTCCGCCAGCACGCAGCCACTCAGCGGCGAAATCGGAGGCGCCGTATCGGCTCCCGTCTTTGTGTGCCTCCCGCTAGAGGGCAGGGGATGAAGTCTCTCCAGGGAGAGATTACCGACCTGAGGAACGCCGCACGAGCCAGTAAATCCGCTGAGAGATGACCGTCCGGCTCTACTCCAGGAGGGTGCGCATTTACACAGCCCAATAGTAGAAACGACGTCGGGAGTGGACCGCTACAGTAACTGGTACACTAACTGATCAAAAGTATCCGAACACTTCCACTCGATGCCGAATTTCCGCTAGATGACACAAGAGGTGGATCCAGAGATGGATATAAAAGGAGACCCAAAGTATTGTGTCACCAGTAGAGAGGCAGTAACAACAGAATGAGTCAGTCACAGAGAACAATGAACGTGGACTAGTAACAAATCCTACAAGGACATTTTAACCCTTCTAAATCTGCCCGTGTGGACTGCTGCTGATGCGTTTCTGGATTGGAAACGCCAAGGAACGGCCACAACAACACCAAGACAAGGCAGATCTCATGTATTGGCGGACACGGACCGCTGAACATTGTGAAGCACGAATGTAAAAAATTGTATGATATCAGCAGAAGTTGTTACTAGTGAGTTCCGGAGTGCTACCAGTAGTCTAGCTAGAACAATGAGTTAAAAACAGTGAGGTGCAATGGACGAGCAGCTCCCCGTAAGCCATGTCTGAACTCATTGTTAAGTGACACTGGAGGTAGTGTAGAGACGTGACACCACTGGGCAGTGGATGCTTGAGATGAGTGATGACTCATGCTATACCATGTGGCAATCCAGTGGAAAGCGTTGGGTTTGGCGATCGCCTTGAGAACGTTAGCTGCCAACATGTATAGTGTGTAATACACAGGAGGTACGCATGGGGATTTTCCTCGTGGTTAGGGTATGAAACCTTGTTGTACTCAAGAAAACTTTAAATATGGGATATGAACATGTACAATAGAAGAACAGTTGAAACATCTGGGCTGAGAGGCCTCTCAGCCCGGAAGTATCAACTCAAGATAACACCAGCCGTGAAAGCCTACATTGTGTGATTAATAGAAGAACAGTTCTGAGACGATGGGTGTGTGTGTCAACATGATAGCGCAGTGTCTTATGAAGCAGCATCCGTGAGGCAATGGTTTGTGGACAGTATCATTCCTAAAGTGGGCTGACCTGCCCAATGTCCTGACCCGACTCTAATGAAATACTTTTGGGATGAATTATACCACTAACTTCGATCCATACCGCAGCGTCTACAATCACTACCTCTTCTGGAATCGGTTCGTCTGCAGACATTCAGACTATGGCAAGTTGAAAAATAGAGTAGGAGAGAGGAAGAAGGAGTGATATACATGTGCGTATGATAAACCTCTTCCGTCGAAAATTTCTCTCTTTCGTATCTCCTCTGTGTTAGCAGGGATGACGTGTCATTGATCTCATTTGTACTAAGACTGCAGTACACGCCAAGTGCCTATTTGCTTCCACCACCGCAAGTGGAATGCACAAGTTCTAATAAATATTCAGCAACTTGCAGTCTTCTAAACTTGTTGTCCCCTGCACAAAAAACACCGCTTAGGTCGTCAATCCGTGATCTTGAGGCTGTAAGAAACTCTTAGCGAGGAATTTATATTACGAGGGCTATTTGGAAAGTAAGGAAAGATCGGTTGCGAAATGGAAACCACTGTGAAAATCCGACGAGGCTTTTCACAGACGCTTTGGGCAGGTGTCTGTAGTATGTCCATCGATCGCATCAAGATGCTCTTTTCAGTTGTGAGCCCACTGTGAGCGAGCAAACGTACCTAGAACAACACTGTCTCCCGCCAAGTAGGAGGGCCCGCTGAGAGGCTTCGCCTTAATGAATGCAGCCCACCTAACACAACTGCCACGCACTTCCTTCTTCATGGCAATTCTCAGCCGCACTCTGCAGGGGCAGTGAAGATGCTCCTGCAGCCTTTGCAATGGGAAGTGTTCGATCACCACAACACAGCCTTAATTGGCGCGTCCTGAGTATCACCTCTGTTCACATGAAACGTTGGATATGAAGACAGCACTCGGGCACAGGCTACGCAGTATAGACCAGCGTAGAGAATTATCGGAAAGCACAGGCGGCTGCCTTATGTGACGATGGTGTTGGAATTTTGTATAACACTCCGAAAAATGTCTAAGCCGGAGCGGCGACTATGTACCTGGAAGGTGTAGCTAAATGTGAAAAGAAAACAGTTTTCATTTTCACTGTGGATTCCATTTCACGACCGATCGTTCTTTACTTTCCGAACAACCCTCGTATGTGAATAGTTAAATTTCCAATTAGTTTCTTTATACGGAAAGCCACTAGCTTTTTATTAGCAGAACGCGAGAAACTGCACAGTTTCATTCCACTTTAGAGTCACAAATAATTTTCATTCTTCAACAAAATAATGAATTGCGTATTTCAAAAGTGGCTCTGAGCACTATGGGACTCAACATCTGAGGTCATCAGTCCCCTAGAACTTAGAACTACTTAAAGCTAACTAGCCTAAGGACATCACACACATCCACGTCCGAGGCAGAATTCGAACCTGCGACCGTAGCAGTCACGCGGTTCTGTACTTAAGTGCCAAGAACCGCATGGCCACCGCGGCCGGCGAATTGCGTATTTCCGTGGTTACTATCACACTTTTCTCACCTACATGGTCAAATAACCACACATTTCTAATAAAGTCTTAAACTATCGCGACTTAAACTATCCCCCCCCCCCCCCCCATGAACCATGGACCTTGCCCTTGGTGGGGAGGCTTGCGTGCCTCAACGATACAGATAGCCGTACTGTAGGTGCAACCACAACGGAGGGGTATCTGTTGAGAGGCCAGACAAACGTGTGGTTCCTGAGGAGGGGCAGCAGCCTTTTCAGTAGTTGCAGGGGCAACATTCTGGATGATTGACTGATCTGGCCTTGTAACACTAACCAAAACGGCCTTGCTGTTGTGGTACTGCGAACGGCTGAAAGCAAGGGGAAACTACAGCCGTAATTTTTCGCGAGGGCTTGCAGCTTTACTGTATGGTTAAATGATGATGGGGTCCTCTTGGGTAAAATATTCTGGAGGTAAAATAGTACCCCATTCAGATCTTCGGGGCTGGGACTACTCAGGAGGATGTCGTTATCAGGAGAAAGAAAACTGGCGTTCTGCGGATCGGAGCGTGGAATGTCAGATCCCTTAATCGGGCAGGTAGGTTAGATAATTTAAAAAGGGAAATGGATAGGTTAAAGTTAGATATAGTGGGAATTAGTGAAGTTCGGTGGCAGGAGGAACAAGACTTCTGGTCAGTTGAATACAGGGTTATAAATACAAAATCAAATAGGGGTCATACAGGAGTACGTTTAATAATGAATAAATTTATAGGAGTGCGGGTAAGCTAGTACAAACAGCATAGTAAACGCATTATTGTGGCCAAAATAGACACGAAGGCCACGCCTACTACAGTAGTACAAGTTTATATGCCAACTAGCTCTACAGATGACGAAGAAATTGAAGAAATGTATGATGAGATAAAAGAAATTATTCAGGTAGTGAAGGGGGACGAAACTTTAATAGTTATGGGTGACTGGAATTCGACAGTAGGAAAAGGAGAGAAGGAAACATAGTAGGTGAATATAGATTGGGGAGAAGAAATGAAAGAGGAAGCCGTCTGGTAGAATTTTGCACAGAGCATAACTTAATCATAGCTAACCCTTGGTTCAAGAATCATAAAAGAAGGTTGTATACATGGAAGAATCCCGAAGATACTAAAAGGTATCAGATAGATTATATAATGGTAAGACAGAGACTTAGGAACCAGGTTTTAAATTGTAGGACATTTCCAGGGGCAGATGTGGACTCTGACCACAACCTATTGGTTATGAACTGTAGATTAAAACTGAAGAAACTACAAAAAGGTGGGAATTTAAGGAGATGGGACCTGGATAAACTGAAAGAACCAGAGGCTGTACAGAGTTTCAGGGAGAGCGTAAGGGAACAATTGACAGGAATGGGGGAAAGAAATACAGTAGAAGACCAAAGGGTAGCTCTGAGGGATGAAGTAGTGAAGGCAGCAGAGGATCAAGTAGATAAAAAGACGAGGGCTAATAGACATCCTTGGGTAACAGAAGAAATATTGAATTTAATTGATGAAGGGAGAAAATATAAAAATGCAGTAAATGAAGCAGGCAAAAAGGAATAGAAACGTCTCAAAAATGAGATCGACAGGAAGTGCAAAATGGCTAAGCAGGCATGGCTAGAGGACAAATGTAAGGATGTAGAGGCTTATTTCACTAGGGGTAAGATAGATACAGCCTACAGCAAAATTAAAGAGACATTTGGAGAAAAGAGAGCCGCTTGTATGAACATCAAGAGCTAAGATGGAAACCCAGTTCTAAACAAAGAGGGGAAAGCAGAAAGGTGGAAGGAGTATATAGAGGGTCTATACAAGGGCGATGTACTTGAGGACAATATTATGGAAATGGAAGAGGATGTAGATGAAGATGAAATGGGAGATACGATACTGCGTGAAGAGTTTGACAGAGCACTGAAAGACCTTAGTCGAAACAAGGCCCCGGGAGTAGACAACATTCCATTAGAACTACTGACGGCCTTGGGAGAGGCAGTCCTGACAAAACTCTACCATCTGGTGAGGAAGATGTATGAGACAGGCGAAGTAACCTCAGACTTCAAGAAGAATATAATAATTCCAATCCCAAAGAAAGCAGGTGTTGACATATGTGAAAATTACCGAACTATCAGTTTAATAAGTCACAGCTGCAAAATACTAACACGAATTATTTACAGACGAATGGAAAAACTGGTAGAAGCCGACTATGGGGAAGATCAGTTTGGATTCCGTAGAAATGTATGAACACGTGAGGCCATACTGACCTTACGACTTATCTTAAAAGGAAGATTAAGGAAAGACAAACCTACGTTTCTAGCATTTGTAGACTTAAGAAAGCTTTTGACAATGTTGACTGGAATACTCCCTTTCAAATTCTAAAGGTGGCAGGCTGACAGAGAGAGCAAAGGACTTGGAAGAGCAGTTGAACGGAATGGACAGTGTCTTGAAAGGATGATATAAGATGATCATCAACAAAAGCAAAACGAGTATATTGGAATGTAGTCGAATTAAGTCGGGTGATGCTGAGGGAATTAGATTAGGAAATGAGACACTTAAAGTAGTAAAGGAGTTTCGCTATTTGGGGAGCAAAATAACTGATGATGGTCGAAGTAGAGAGGATATAAAATGTAGACTGGCAATGGCAAGGAAAGCGTTTCTGAAGATGAGAAATTTGTTAACATCGAGTATAGATTTAAGTGTCAGGAGGTTGTTTCTGAAAGTATTTGTATGGAGTGTAACCATGTATGGAAGTGAAACATGGACAATAAATAGTTTGGACAAGAAGTGAATATAAGCTTTTGAAATGTGGTGCTGCAGAAGAATGTTGAAGATTAGATGGGTAGATCACGTAACTAATGAGGAGGTATTGAATAGGATTGGGGAGAAGAGAAGTTTGTGGCACAACTTGACTAGAAGAAGAGATCGGTTTGTAGGACATGTCCTGAGGCATCAAGGGATCACAAATTTAGCATTGGAGGGCAGTGTGGCGGGTAAAAATCGTAGAGCGAGTCCAAGAGATGAATACACTAAGCAGATTCAGAAGGATGTAGGTTGCAGTAGGTACTGGGAGATGAGGGAGGTTGCACAGGATAGATTAGCATGGATAGCTGCATCAAACCAGTCTCGGGGCTGAGGACCACAACAACAACAACATCGCGACTGCGGCAAACGACATGCCTCTCCTCTGAGTCTGCCGAACCAGCTCTGATCTTACAACCGAAACACTTCACCCGCCATCCTAGTTAGGCGCGATCCGATGATCACCGAAGTGCTTCGTCTGCCTTTTCGTTTAGCAGGTGTTCATCATTCTGCTGGTAATTAATACTTGTGAGAGATACTTTAATACGAAACGCAAATGAATACGCTGTTTAGTTTTTCTAATAATAATAGCAGAAGATTATCGTTTGGATGCGCAACTTGCAAACGCTGCAGTCACCGCGGAGAAGGTCCACAGTTTAGCCGGTTTTTCTCCCTTTAGCCGTACCGAACACAACATCTGTCATCGGTACCTCACACCACATTACACCTCCGCACTACTGCCTTCTCAACTATTCTAAGAAGAGCTTCTCGAACCTGAATATGATGGCTGCAAAGCCAGAAATATTACAAGATCCCTCAAATGGAAGTGTTCTCAACATAGTTGAAATCGAGCGAGGTGGCGCAGTGGTCAGCCCACTGGACTCGCATTCGGGAGGATGACGGTTCAAACCCGCGTCCGGCCATACTGGTTTAGGTTTTCCGTGATTTCTCTAAATCGCTTTAGGCAAGTGCCGGGATGGTTCGTGTAAAAGGGGAAGGTCAACTTCCTTTCCCATCCTTCGCTAATCCCACGAGACCGATGACCTCGCTGTATGGTCCCCACCCCCAAATCAATCAACCAACCAACAGAGTTCAAGCTGTCATAAAGGGTAGGGGTGGACAAGCCCCTTATTAATGTTCACTAATAGGTCTCTGGAGATGTTTAATCAGATACTGTACGTGTCAACACTGTTTCAGCAGATGTTAGACTATTATACGTTTCTTTGCTCGCTGTGTCAGCCTGGTCATTGCTACAAAAAATTATATTTTTATCTTTCAAAAATTAAGTACACGAAAAAACATCATAACATCCTCCATCGTTTATATAAAGAGAACTGAACTGCTTGACAATTGTCGAAAACAAAGTGAGAACAATCATTCATCCTGTCATTTTTGGTGCTTTTCATTAGAATTAGAGAGTTTAAACAACGCGTATACCCTCCGTTTACAACTAATGACACCTACGTGGCATGCTCCAAGGGTCTACAAACGGTCTGCCTGTGGTATCCGTTCAAATTCTTCAGTATGAGCCCATGATAGGAGAGTCTGTGATGGAACAGGCCGGCCAAGAATACGTCTGTTAAGCATGTGCCACATATGCACGATTGTCATGCGGTCGGGACTCGTCACCGGCCATTCCATTCCTTCAGTGTCCAAATTTCGCAAAACAACACTGCCAATGGCCGCCACATGGGCCCAGGCATTAGAAGGAATTCAGGGCCACCGCCGTATGCAGCACCTACCAAATGGTCTAACAGCATCTGTTCGATGTAGTGCCTGCCGGTAAGACGACCATGGACAACGACAAGATCTGTATAGCTGTCAACAACGAAGTCTCCTAGTCTCCTAACAAAGAAACGGAGTGTTGGACATCTGTCGGTGTCCTGAACAACATTTGTGAGGTGCCACTCACCACAGGTTTTCAAAAACGATCATAGACATCACCTTGCATCAGAGGATATGTGGTCTCGTCTGTGAATAACACGTTTAGCCAGTGACAAAGTTTCTTGTTAATGTGTGAACGGCAAAACTGAAGGCGAGCAGCAAGATGTCGTGTCAAGCGAGATACTCAAACATGATGTCCGAGTCGCACGATCCTTTCTCGTAAAGTGTTCATTGCAGTCTGGTCTAACACAGCGGCACCATTATTCCTTCTGAGATGGTCTTGCAGTGCTCTGGCTGTATCCGTTCGACGCCGCAACGCAGAGATGGCCGGAAATTGGTCTTCACGTGAGGTTGCAACTCGCCATTATTGACCTGTCTCCGTGTTGTGTGTCCACAATCTATGGAAGACGGATGGAGATTCATTGGCATCTGCTGCAATACGACGGAAAAATCCATCTTTTTTTAATCAATGAGACCACTGTTACTACTTCCATTGCATTAAGGTGAAGCATTGCATGTGCTTGGTTGAATATATCGTCCACAAATGACAGCTGCCATCTGTGTACCTCAGTAGAACACGCTGGGACACTGGTACTCACTTCATTCTGAGGGGCCACATGACGCTGTAATGTGTCGCACAGCGAACAGATAGTGAATGGTTTTAACTGCTTCATATATTGAAACCGAAGATCTCAAGTCTTGCACTGAGACCGTGGATACCGTCTGTATCAAAATAAATCTAACAAGCGGACGTTGACTCACGTGTTCCCCTAATTCTTTTGAACAGTGTATTAACGCTGCCCCAATAACTACATTCAGAGTTCATGGAATGGTGGAGTAGTAACTATTTGTATCGTTCCCCTAACCAATGTTATTCCTTCTCTTATAGCCTGTTAGTTGACGGTACATAGAGCCGTAATCCCCCTTCATTCCTACAAGAGAAAACCAGCACACTCCGAATATTTATGCAGTAAATTGCAGGAATATGCACGACAAATTAATATACGTCTCTGCTACCTTCTTCCTGAGACATGCTGAATTGCATAAAGAACAGTACGTAGGGTTGGCGAGGAACAGCGAATTAGTTCGCTACTGAGAACGTTAGATGACAGTCGATGTTTTCGCGTATCGGCTAGCGAATATGCATTCTTTGTGGCTTTTAACATCGTGCTTGCTACTCATGGCACAAAGTCATTATACTTTCACAGGACAAAACATTAATCGCTGCCTTAAAGAATCACGTCGCTTGGGAGGCTGCACATAGTGTAGAACTATGCCGAACGCTCATGTGAGTCTCCACTGTTGGAGAGAGCTGTGGCAGTGAAGTGGTCTGTATGTGCGAGTCAATTGTACGGAATTAGAGCCGTAAGATGGGCTGACTGGAGACGTGACAGAATGTCACAAACAGGTTATCATGATTGGATACGCCCCTGACCACACCGTGAAAGTTGTTACCCTACTTGTTGGTGTATCAATGCAGACTGTTATAAAGTGCCTACAACGAATATGGCATTACTCGTAGACACTCATAACAGAGCATAACAACAGTTGTAAAATGAACCTAACCGACACGAAATCTGATTTGTAGTGCAAGACCCACTGAACCAACAACACACACTAAGTGATTTGACAACAAAAAAGGTGGAACGAAATAGCCAGGCACTGTCGTTATCGCATGATTATAGAAGGTGTAAAGGGTACAAGTGCAGATATTTTTATATGTTGTACCTTAATGTGTACATATATTAATGTGTTGGTTGTTTTTTCTCTGCGTCCAGCAGTCTTCCTGTAAACACGTCATGTAATTCACTGACATTTTCTGCTCGGTCGTGACTGTATCGCTAAGCGGAATACGCTAGTGATATAGACTACCCGTTTCGCGTTAACGCGTCCACATTTCAGCACTTGACATGCTGCCCAGGGGAAAATAAGCATTAATGGCTTGCTCTCGCCACATGTACTTGCAGATACTAACCAACCTAAAAACACACGACTTGTAATAGCTATAATTATTAGTCGGCAAATCACGTAAGACGGATGTAATGTAGTTCAGTACATCGTTTTCAGTGCCGTGAGCAATATCAGCATTTACAACCATTACACACTTCATATGAGAATTTAAAGTAGGACTACCATTTACTTTGGCCGGCCGGTGTGGCCGTGCGGTTAAAGGCGCTTCAGTCTGGAACCGCGTGACCGCTACGGTCGCAGGTTCGAATCCTGCCTCGGGCATGGATGTGTGTGATGTACTTAGGTTAGTTAGGTTTAATTAGTTCTAAGTTCTAGGCGACTGATGACCTCAGAAGTTAAGTCGCATAGTGCTCAGAGCCATTTGAACCATTTGAACCATTTACTTTGCGTTCCATCCTTTATGCATTCTCTACTGATATTAGCTGTTGGGTCTATTTCAGTTTTATCTGTCGACGCTAAATAACTGATACCGCAAATTCGAATAGCTATTTTTAATTTTGAGAACAGAGAGTCTGCACATTAACCCAAATCCATTTATATTTCTGTTTCTAATAAAGTGCTAACGCAGGGAAATCACATAAATATATTATGTGTATACTGATAGGAGGAGTCTACGTTTAGCGTTACAATGCAAAACAACGTCTTAACTGGAGAAGAAATGCAACATTAAAATGATTCAGTAAGGATACGAATTTATCAATGTTAATTCCAGAAATATAACTCGGTCTCAACAACACTTCATAAACTAACCTCGAGAATGTTTTCCCGTAAAGTGAAATCGAGTAGTTGTCTGAACATTAGCCTGAGAAAAACTTCGTTGTCTGCATTGGTTTCCATTAGTTTTAGGACACGTTCCGCCAGAAACACCCTCCTCATATTGCCACAAAGTTCATTACTTCTGTTAATCCAGTGATCTGGTGGTCTGGAGTTATTTTATACTGACCTAAATCCTACAGGGCACTGATAAGCAATGGCACAGAAATGGAGAAGGTCTCCTTTTAAAGTGCACCGTGAACACTGGGAAGATCTGAAAAGAATAAATTCTCTAGATAGTTTGAAATTAGTGCAGTAGTATGACTAAGCTGCTAGATGATACATGAAATGGTAACGTATTTTGTTAAACGAAGAAAGCAACTATGGAACAGTGTTTTAAAAAGCAGAAATTTTGATGAAACATGTGGCCAGGTATTCACAAGTAATTATCTCGATATATTATAGGAAAAACTTGAAAGCATGAAACTTGTCTATAGATTGATGACCATAAGAAGAGGAGCACGGGAAACTGATAATAAATCACATTTTGGAAAATCTCTAAATGTCACCGAAATCATTATAGGCACCATATCTTGAAGTGCAGCTTTATTGTTCAAAAGAATCATGAGGCGAGCAGCAAAGGCGCTTGGTGCAAGAAAGGACAATCGAAATGGCGTTTAAAGAACATAAATGAATTAGTTCAGAAATTTAGTTTTAGCTTTGTTCTCTGGAAATCTGTAGTCTCCGTGACGAGCTTAGGGAAAATCAATCTCCTCTCTTGTTTCATTCAAGTTAAGTCAGTATTACTAGTAATTTGATTTGCTGCCGGCTATGCGTCGCTTTATAAAAGATACATTCAGCAGTTAACGCTTTTGAAACGCATTTTTCACATGAAGGGGTTTGATGGAAATTGCTCGTACAGCCCTGGTGTTTAGATGGCATAGCCCTTCGCAGAGCTTTTAACTCATGTGACTGCGAATACTTTCCATCGAAAATGAAAAGATTCTAGAAACAAAAGCCCGCACCGCTCGTAAAGCGAAATTCTGCCGAAAAGTGAAAACACTTTACCCACTCCGGCTGTTCAAACTGATCCTATGATTTCACCTTGCATTCTATAGGTGAATTCAGCGCTGGATTGCAACCAGATTCGATGCACCGTTTCATATATAACGTACTCTAAGTGATATATTTCAATAGAGTACCGAATCGGAAATTAAATCACGAATTTTTGAAGGCCGATTTTAACAAATGCTCTTTTTTCGGCTGGAACGTATTTTCTGCAATGAATTATACATTCTGTAGCACATAGTCCTTTCAGAAAAACGTGCAAACCTTGTTTATACACCGATAAACACCTTAAGAAACTTCGACTATCATCTTTTGTTCGTACGTTATCTCCACAGATTAACCTATCTCGCCAGTTGGAGCCTCTATGCGTGAACTTTGTATTGTAATCTAACACGGTGATACACAGTACATTACATCGCTACTAGAAATTATCACGAGAGGATAATATTGAAAATGGCTAATAACTGCAAGATTACTATAAATTTATCACTGCCATGACCTCAAATAAGGTCTTCTGCTCATAAAGAAGTTAAGCGAAGCAAGTTATTGATATCTTCACAAACATTCCCCTTCATGCACTTCCACACAAGAACACTGCATAACAATAATTAATTGTATTAGTGGGTAAGCCGCGGCTGTTCTGGTCTATTCCTCAAAGTACGGTTCACATACTTAGTGAGGGCAGTGATGCTTCGCTATGTTTTCCCCTCTTCGGTTTTATTCACAGTTGATACGTGGGAAGAATGTCTGTCGGTAATCCTCCATATGATATCTAATTTCTGTGGTTTTTTCGTAGTGCTCATTTCGCGAAACTATATCGAGGACACTAGTATGTTGCCTGACTCCTCATGGAAGGTCAACTTCGAAATTTTAAGAATAAACCACTCTGATTCACAGCATCCGTCATTTAACATCCACCACTGGACTTCAGCGTCTTCTGGGCGCTTACTAAAAGAAACTGTGACGAAATGTGTTGCTCTTCATTGGGTCTTCTACATCTCTTCTTTTAATACTACGTGGTAAGGATCCCATAATGGCGAGCGATAGTCAAGAACGTGTGACACTTTTGCACGCGTGAATTGTATTTCTTTAAGAAACTTCGGCTGAATCTCAGCCTAGAATGTGTTTTTTCTACTTTTTGTGGTCATTCCACACTCGGTCTCCTCGGACGGTCCTCTTAGATACTTTACGACTGTTAAGATTGCGGCTTAACGTCCCGTCGACGATGAGGTCATCAGAGACGGAACGAAAGTACGATAGAGGGAAGAGGTAGAAAAGAAATCTATTTAGTAGTTTTTGAAGGAAACATCCCAGTATTTGCCTTCAATGACGTAAAGAAACTACAGGAAAACAAAATGCGGATTCTTCGACGGGGATTTAACTACAGTTCTACTGAACGCGAGTCATGTGTGTTACTGTTGACCCTGCTCAATATATGTAATTATGTCTGTAAATAGACATCCATGCCAAATGTCAGATAATTAGTTACTAGTTCCACAGATCATTTAACAACAAACGTTATGATAATGGGACTTGCATATAGAAGAAACATAGAACGCATATACGTATTCAAAAAATGAAAAAGTATTTATACGGCTACATTTTGACCACATACAGATGTTTTCTGAAAAGTGACTAGTTATTTCTGGTGAAGAACCATTAAGGAGAAACATCTTTAATCTATATTTTGAACCACATCTGGTACTTCAGACGTTTTATTTACTTGAATAGATCGTCAAATAATTTTACAGCTATATATTTCACCCATATCTGTGTCAAAGTTAGAATCATGACATGACAATGAATGTCACTATTCCTTCTTGTATTGTGAATCTCTTTGTTACTCTCAAATTCAGATGAATTGTCAGGAACAAATTTCATGAGTGAATAATTGTACTCTGAATCTGTGGCTAGTGTTCCAAGTACCAGATACTATACTTCTTTTATTTTTGACTACTTGAAAATAATAGTGTCGAGAAAAGTAAATATGTCGCACAATATGACGATAATTTTCTCCCTGCACGACTTTAATATTGTGGTATCTGGTACCACTGTGGGGACAGTTATAATTGTAGTCGGATATTCATTATTAATTCGAAAATCTGACATGCTGAGTGCAATGAGTTCTCGTTTAAACTTGAGATTCAGGTTGATCTTTTTTTGGCGTTCTCGTATTTTTTATGAAATGAAACCCTTCAGACCAATCACCAATTATATATTATTTTAGTTGAGGGGGGCATTACACTTTTTAACTTTAGTACAGCTAAAGCAGCGTCGAATGATAGCAATTCTTTAATTTGCTGCGAGCTGCAATATCTCTGCTTCAAAGATAGAGGAGCGTAGGCAATGGTACGATATAAATAATTTCGATATGTTTACCAAGCTCAGATGGTATTTTAACTGATTCGAATCTGGTTTATAGCCTTAATTGCTTAACCTGTTATTATTTGTTATTTCTGATTTCATGAAAGTATATTGACTTTAAAATGGCAAAAAGTGTTTAGAGATATAAATTCTTCTCGTTGCAATTACGAAATAATTGCTGCTGTAGCCCTGGAGCTTTCTTTTGCATAATTTGTACACTCGTTTGCGTGGAGTTGAATCAAAAGATGCGTCTAACTATCACACTTCCCAAACTAAACTTACTTTAAAAAAAAAATATGTCAGTGCTAACCTTACTTCCTACTCCTCTTTAAGCGTTGCCACCTGCTCTCAAACATCTCCCAAGACGATTCTGACCTAGATTTTGTTAATCGTACTCGCACAACACCTCCACACTGAGAATTAAAATGTGCTCTCCCGAATACTTTCTCTCGTATTTGCATGGAAGGATAGAATCTTGTTCATTAGCGTATTTCCAAGTCTGGCTCTGACTTCACTACACAAGACTATAACTTGTACAAAACATTTTTTCTACAGGCCTATGAACGTATTTTAACTCTTCACACTCATTGTAAGACTCCCGCAGATGTCACCATTTTTTGGCTTTGGACAAATATCTTACATCTCTGGGCAGCATCTGCAGTTCAGGTCCTGCCCGGTAGGTGGCTCTGCTATCGCCACATCTAGTTCAGGCATCGTATGGTTATAGAACGGAGAAACTGCAATTACAATTAACATACATTATAAGTTATTAATTCATCCTTTTCTTATTTCTTCAAAAAATTTATTTAGCGTCTCAACATTCTGGGTGTGGAAATGTACTAATAACACTCACTGAGATCAGCCTTACAATTTGGTATCTTGCACAAGTTGTTCATAAGAGATACCTGGATGATATACATCTATGAAAACCACACGTAATCCAAATTACTTTTTTGTGGAATGAATACTTTTTGACTATCTTAGGTATTACCACAGAATATTATCCCATAAGACAATTGTGTACGAAAATGTGCGAAGTATGTTAACTTATTTTCCATATCCCCGAAATTGGTAAATACTCTCGCAGCAAAAGTAGCCGACCCCAAACACTTTAGCTGGTCTATCGTACAGTTTCACCACTTTAAGTGTTCATCAATATTTTCACCTAAGAAATAATTTTCTACCTTGTCTACTATTTCTTGCTGGTATACTAAGTTAAATGGAAGTGAGACGTGTTTTACAGCTTATGAAGACACGAGTTTATAACCTATTAAGTTTAAAGCTAGCCAACTTGTGTAAAGAAAGTCAGTAAAATTCACATAAACGCAATTTTCTACCTTCTTTATTGGTGCTTCTTTGCTGCACTTCTCTACAATGTTTGTATCATCTCCAAAGAGGACCAAATCTTCTTCCTAATTCCAATAAACTAGCACATCATTAATATAAAGCATGAACAGAAGGCCAAAGCTAGAACCCTGTGGGACTCTCAATGATATTTCTCTCCACGTGGATGATGTGGTGTTCATTTTAGTGTTATTCGAACAGTCTAGAGTAACTTTCTGCGAAATATTTCTTTCTATACCATCCTTTTTTGTTAGTTAGGTATATCATGACAACTTAACTTCTCTAATACAGTATTATGACTGACACAATCAAATGCCTTCAGTGAGTCACAGAAGATCCCAGTTGGTAATTTTATCGCTTAAAGATTTGGTTATGTGCTCAGTAAATGTATTAGCAGCTGACTAAGTACAACGGCCGTTTTTAAATCCATACTGTGACAGAATAAATATCTCATTACTACACGGGCGTGTAACAAACCTTGAAAACGTTATCTGCTCATAAGTTTAGAAATGAAATGTAAGAAGTGACGCTGGGCATTAGTTATTGACACGTGTGGCGTGACCATTCTTATAGAGGGACCTAAAGATTGCATATTTCGACCTTTATGAGAAGACACCCTGAGTTAATAACGCATTACGTAAGTGACGAAGAACTTTACACATTGTAGGGCCGAAGCTTTTTAATGTCGGATACATTATCCAGCCGCTATGAACTTGTACTTTTTGCAGTCATGCTGATTTTTTTTTCTGTCCCTGTTGGAGAGGTGGGATTAATTTTTATTTCACTAAATACCCTCTGTATTACTTCTTTAGTGAACTGTTTTCTATCTCTTCTGGACTACTGACAATAATTTCTTTCCCTATGCTTAAAAAAGTAATTATTAAAAGTATCTGCTACACATGAAATGTCTTTTCCTTGCTCTCGTCCTCTTTGAAAAGTGTTGAAACAGTATGTTTCCTCTCGCTTCATTCCACGATAGAGTGTTAGGCAAACTAGCCACATTTTTATATGCAAATTAGAATTAGTTTGATATGCAAATTACTTACACTTCAATTAAATCCAGTCGAAATCGGAAAAATTCAGCAATGTACGTTTTTTTCCAACTGCAATACAATAGTGATTGCGTAAGTGATTTCTTCCTTTTCTTTAATCTTGGCATCGTGCATGTTTACTGGATACAATCTACGACCATTTCTCTGAGCTGTGTCAGCCACAGAGTAAGCAGAAGAGTTCAACAGAAGAACCTCTCCAACCCCCCACTGTTTTAGGAGGCAGGGCCTTGAGTGGGACAGGTGCTGGACTTGAGTGGGATGGACGGTGGGCCGACCACTGTGCAACGCCCACTTCCAAGGCAGACATTGTCAGCCAGGTGTCCTCTGCTTGCACTTTTACTGCTATGATCATCAGCGCACACTCCGCTGCAGAGTGAAAATCTCATTCTGAAAACATCCCCGAGACTGTGGCTAAGCCATGTCTCTGCAGTATCCTTTCTTTCGGGAGTGCTACTTCCGCAAGGTTCACAGGAGAGCTTCTGTAAAGTTTGGAAGGTAGGAGACGAGGTGCTGGCGGAATTAAAGCTGTGAGAAGGGGGCGTCAGTCATCCTCGGGTAGCTCAATTGGTTGAGCACTTGCCCGCCAAAGGCAAAGGTCTCGAGCTCGAGTCTCGGTCCGACACATAGTTTTAATCCGTCAGCAAGTTTCAATCAATGCCTTCTCTGCGTGATAGCAATGGAGATACTATCGAAGACCGTGCTGCTAAAGCCGAGTTACGAAACACAGCCTTCCGAAATGCCTTCATTAAAGAATACGAAGTAAATATTCCAGAATTCGAGTCGAGAACAGCTGCCAACATGAGTAAATATCCTCGGATTAGTGAAGCAACTTAAATAACTTAACAAAAGCAACTCTTCTCAATAATTCAAAAACAGTCTTAATCGCTTTTATTGTTGTTATTATACCACCAACCGGTTTCAACCCGACGTAGGGGTCATCGTCTGGGCGTTTACACCATTGGTCGACTGCTGGTGGTGTCACTCCTGTCTACATAACTCTTCTGGTCCAGGCTGTATACCAATTAGGTTCCTTTCGGAGTGTACTGATGCATTAGCTCCATACTTAACAATCATATACAACCGTTCGCTCTACGGCAGATTCGTACCCAAAGACTAGAAAGTTGCACAGGTCACACTAATATTCATGTAAGGTAGTAGGAGTAATCCACTAAATTACAGGCCCGTATCGTTAACGACGATATGCACCAGGATTTTGGAACATATATTGTGTTCGAAGATTATGAATTACCTATAAGAAAACGGTCTCTTGACACACAATCAACATGGGCTTAGAAAACATAGTTATTGTGAAACAAAACTAGCTCTTTATTCACATGAAGAGTTGAGGGCTGTTGACAAGGGATTTCAGATCGATTCCGTATTTCTGTGTTTCCGGAACGCTTTTGAAACTGCACCACACAAGCGGCTCGTAGTGAAATTGCGTGCTTACAGAATATCGTCTCAGTTATGAAATGAAATAGGAAGCCGCCTGGTAGAATCATGCACAGAGCACAACTTAATCATAGCTAACACTTGGTTCAAGAATCATAAAAGGAGGTTGTATACATGGAAGAAGCCTGGAGATACTGACAGATTTCAGATAGATTATATAATGGTAAGACAGAGATTTAGGAACCAGGTTTTAAATTGTAAGACATTTCCAGGGGTAGATGTGGACTCTGACCACAAGCTATTGGTTATGAACTGTAGATTAAAACTGAAGAAACTGCAAAAAGGTGAGAATTTAAGGAGATGGGACCTGGATAAACTGAAAGAACCAGAGGTTGTACAGAGGTTCAGGGGGAGCATTAGGGAACAATTGACAGGAATGGGGGAAAGAAATACGGGAGAAGAAGAATGGGTAGCTTTGAGGGATGAAATAGTGAAGGCAGGAGAGGATCAAGTAGGTAAAAAGACGAGGGCTAGTAGAAATCCTTGGCTAACAGAGGAGACACTGAATTTAACTGATGAAAGGAGAAAATACAAAAATGCAGTAAATGAAGCAGGCAAAAAGAAATACAAACGTCTCAAAAAAGAGATCGACAGGAAGTCCAAAATGGCTAAGTAGGGATGGCTAGAGGACAAATGTAAGGATGTAGAGGCTTATCTCATGAGGGGTAAGATAGATACTGCCTACAGGAAAATTAAAGAGACCTTTGGAGAAAAGAGAACCACTTGCATGAATATCAAGGGCTCAGATGGAAACCCAGTTCTAAGCAAAGAAGGGAAAGCAGGAAGGTGGAACAAGTATTTAGAGATACTATACAAGGGCAATGTACTTGAGGGCAATGTTATAGAAAGGGAAGAGGATGTAGATGAAGATGAAATGGGAGATACGATACTGCGTGAAGAGTTTGATAGAGCACTGAAAGACCTATTTCGAAACAAGGCCCCGGGAGTAGACAACATCCAATTAGAACTACTGACAGCCTTGGGAGAGCCAGTCCTGACAAAACTCTACCATCTGGTGAGCAAAATGTATGAGACGGGTAAAGTAACCTCAGACTTCAAGAAGAATATAATAATTCCGATTCCAAAGAAAGCAGGCGCTGACAGATGTGAAAATTCCCGAACTATCAGTTTAATAAGCCACAGCTGCAAAATACTAATGCGAATTCTTTACAGACGAATGGAAAAACTGGTAGAAGCCGACCTCGGGGAAAATCAGTTTCGACTCCGTCGAAATATGGAAACACGTGAGGCAATACTGACCCTACGACTTATCTTAGAAGATAGATTAAGAAAAGGCAAACCTACATTTCTAGCATTTGTAGACTTATAGAAAGCTTTTGACAATGTTTACTGGTATAATCTCTCTCAAATTCTGAAGGTGGCAGGGGTAAAATACAGGGAGCGAAAGGCTATTTACAACTTGTACAGAAACCAAATAGCAGTCATAAGAGTCGAGGGACATGAAAGGGAAGCAGTGGTTGGGAAGGGAGTGACACAGGGTTGTAGCCTCTCCCCGGACTTGGAAGAGCAGTTGAACGGAATGGACAGTGTCTCAAATGGAGGATATAAAATGAACATTATCAAAAGTAAAACGAGGATAATGGAATGTAGTCGAATTAGGTCGGATGATGCTGAGGGAATTAGATTAGGAAATGAGACACTTAAAGTAGTAAAGGAGTTTCGCTATTTGGGGAGCAAAATAACTGATGATGGTCGAAGTAGAGAGGATATAAAATGTAGACTGGCAATGGCAAGGAAAGCGTTTCTGAAGATGAGAAATTTGTTAACATCGAGTATAGATTTAAGTGTCAGGAGGTCGTTTCTGAAAGTATTTGTATGGAGTGTAACCATGTATGGAAGTGAAACATGGACAATAAATAGTTTGGACAAGAAGAGAATAGAAGCTTTCGAAATGTGGTGCTACAGAACAATGCTGAAGATTAGATGGGTAGATCACATAACTAATGAGGAGGTATTGAACAGGGTTGGGGAGAAGAGGAGTTTTTGGCACAACTTGACTAGAAGAAGGGATCGGTTGGTAGGACATGTTCTGAGGCATCAAGGGATCACCAATTTAGTGTTGGAGGGCAGCGTGGAGGGTAAAAACCGTAGAGGGAGACCAAGAGATGAATACACTAAGCAGATTCAGGAGGATGCAGGCTGTAGTACGTACTGGGAGATGAAGAAGCTTGCACAGGATAGAGGAGCATGGAGAGCTGTATCAAACCAGTCTCAGGACTGAAGACCACAACAACAACAACAATGTGACTCGATTTGTAATTTCCTGTCGGAGATGTCACAGTTCGCAGTAATTGACGGAAATTCATCGAGTAAAACAGAAGTGATTTCTGGCGTTCCTCAAGGTAGTGTTATAGGCCCACTGCTGTTCCTTATCTATTTAACGATTTTGGAGACAATCTGAGCAGCCGTCTTCGGTTGTTTGGAGATGACTCTGTCGTTAATCGACTAATAAATTCATCAGAAGATCAAAATAAACTGCAAAACGATTTAGAAAAGATATCGGAATCTTGCGAAAAGTGGCAGTTGACCCTAAATAACGAAAAGTGTGAGGTCATCCACATGAGTGCTAAAAGGAACTCGTTAAACTTCGGTTATGCGATAAATCAGTCTAACCTAAAAGCCGTAAATTCAACTAAATACCTAGGTATTACAATTATGAACAACTTAAATTGGAAGGAGCACATAGGAAATGTTGTGGGGAAGGCTAACCAAAGACTGCCTTTTATTGGCAGGACACTTAGAAAATGTAAGAGACCTACTAAGGAGACTGCGTACACTACGCTTATCCGTCCTGTTTTAGAATACTGCTGCGCGGTGTGGGTTCCTTACCAGATAGGACTGACGGAGTGAGAGGCACCCACATGCCTGCTCATACTGTGGCATCAAGCAGTCAGGCCTGCAAGATGAGTGGTCTGCCAAGCGAGTGGATTTATTCTTATTTATTGAGTAACATCAATGACTGATTATGAGCTCTAGTACTCACAATTAAGCTACAAATTATTCTCCTGTTTGAATATTACGCAACGGAAACGGATAACGCAGACCTGACTATAAGTAATTTACACAACTCTGATTGTTCACTACGCACTGGTAATACCACATTTTCATTCTTACCCAACGGCTTTAATCAACACGTGGCCATCGCACTGAATATGAATGGCGCACACATTATAAATTCTGGATATCATGACTACACACTATTAGAAGAATAAGGCCACCAATCTTTTTCTTTTCACTATCTTTTTTATTCCGATAAATTCTGTTATGATTCAAAGATAACCTGAACACAACATTACATTTTACACAACAATTACACATGAGAAACTCGGCCCAGTGGGCATGGCTTTACAATGGTGATTCTCTATCTTATGGACTCGTAATTATATAACGCTACAGTGCACTTTCTGGATAGGATGGTGGATCTTTTGCTGTATCTCACACTTCGACTCTCACACCCATCATCACGAAAATTTCCTCCAGACCGAGCGGTACAAAGAGGAACATGCATAATCCGCTGCCTCTGAGCCTATCTTGGTACTCTCCCATGCAAACCACACATAATTAAATTACGTGAAATACATCACACTGCCAACACAGAATACAATCACAAATAATAGTCACAACGTTCGAATCACTTCACTTTCAGCTTCCCCACTTCAATTAGTATTCATCCCAGTTACACACGACACTGCCCCACTTCGTAACTTTTCTTTCCTACTACGAACTCTGGAAGATATATGCACGTCTTCCTGTGCAATGCAAGCCAAGTGGTGTTGCTGGATAGACGGCTGACTCACCTTGCTTCTCTCTCAGAGTATTATAGTTTGAGTCAAGCGTCACACGGAAACATTACATGCAAAGTAATATTAAGATCATATTCGTCACACACACGAGTCCTCAACTGATACCTTGGACGAGTACTTCTCTTTATCCTTTGTCTCATACACAGATTGAGACTCACACAGTACTCACCACGTGGAAGTGCTCGTCTCTAATTTCAAGTCCTGCACACGCCATTTCTTAAATATTTCCAACTTATAGCACACACGCCAGTAATTCAGCTTAACTTTAGCACTCGGAAGTATTTCAAATTAGTACTAGCACTCGCAAGTATTTCAACTTATTGCTACACGTGGTTTCATTGTGACCGTTGGTCACTTCCGAAGATTACTACGATCCCCTTAATATTACCTACCAGACATTTAATTCTCCCCCAAAAAGTTAATGAAATAGAGAAATAATTATTCCAAACTACTCTTAAGCATTTCACATGCATACCATTCTCTCCACTCTTTTGTCTTTACGGAGAACACCTAAGACTGGTCTTACCAACACAAGATCCAGCGCCAGAGTGCTGAAACATGGCCGTTCTTCAGGTCATCTCGCAGCTCCACCAAGGTGGGGGAGCACCATGCTACCGTATTAGCCAGCCACACTTCAGGTGCTCAAAGCTCAGGTACATTTCATCTTTTTTGTTCCACAAAAGGTGACCAAAGGAGCGTCTCAAAGATGATCATATATTGCAAATGGTTCAAATGGTTCTGAGCACTATGCGACTTAACTTCGGAGGTCATCAGTCGCCTAGAACTTAGAACTAATTAAACCTAACTAACCTAAGGATATCACACACATCCATGCCCGAGGCAGGATTCGAACCTGCGACCGGAGCGGTCGCTCGGTTCCAGACTGTAGCGCCCAGAACCGCACGGCCACATATATTGCACATTCACTATCTGCGGTTAGCAGACGACCATACATTCATTCATTCATTTCACAGGTCTCACCAAATTGCATGTAGGGATTTATTTTGTGGGAGTGCACATGTGATCATTTAAATAAATAAATTGTCCTCCTTTCCTACACTGGTATCCAGCTTCGGTGTATTAAGTGAAATTGAGTTATTATTACAAGAAATATGTTGTTCTGACAAGAATAACGAAGAAGGTTGTACCTATTTTCAATGCCGGGCGGTACTGTACCCTTTCAGAAGTACAACGACAAAGTTGAAAGAAGGGCACCACGTTTTGTATTATCGCGAAAGATGGGAGAGAGTGTCACAGAAATTATACGGGATTTGGGCTCGAAATCATTAAAAGAAAGTCTTTTTTCGTTGCGACGGAATATTCTGGCGAAATTCCAATCACCAGCTTTCTCCTCCGAATGCGAAAATATTTTGTTGACACCGACCTACGTAGGGAGGAACGATCACCACGATATAATAAGGGAAATCAGAGCTCGTACGGAAAGATATAGGTGTTTATTCTTTGCACGCGCTAAATTGGAATAATAAAGAATTGTGAAGGTGGTTCGATGAACCCTCTGCCAGGCAGTTAAATGTGATTTGCAGAGTATCGTTGTAGACGTAGATGTAGACTCATCTGCCGTTTGCTGTATATACCACTTAGCGCACGACTTGTATCTCTTGAAGGAATGGACCTTTGATACCGTGGCGACAAGGCATGGCGTCGAGTAAACCTGGCATGTGAACGACGTAGTTCTACCTGCTAAGATAACTGCGTGAAGGTTGGACTAAGAACTACTGATTTTTGCGATGCTACCGTGCGAGAGCGTTGCGGTGGGTCGAAAGAGAAAATGTTCGAAAATGGGGAGTGACAGCTCTCAGCTGGTTGTTGATTACGATGGCAACTAACACCACCCTCTAATTCTCGTCGTCAAACACCTATTGTGCCGATGACGCCACTGCAGTGTATGAAGCAGTCATAGCTGCGCCCTTCAGGCCGGAGGCAGCTGTGATTAAAACTTTTGTGCGGATCTCCCGATCCGGGGCTGCCCTCACTAGAACGTCCCGAATCAGTTGTGGCAACATTTAGTAAGGAGTGGAGGGTTGGATGTATTTGACTTACGCAGCGGATCTGCACTTTGCTGACTGAAGGTTGGTAAAACCAGTGGAATCTACAGGAGCTTTTGGCGCCTCTTCTTTCTAGCAGTGAAGGAGTAACTACACTGCTGTGATAGACTGTTGTGACGAGCACCTGCAGTGTGTTCTGGAATAGAGATCCTCAGCTGGTGGCGCCCTCAGCAGTTTATTTTCTGCGTCTGCCATAGAAGAAAGGAGCCAGATTAAAGTAATTCACCAAAACACTGCGATTTACCAACTCTAGATTGTTCTGTAGTGATTCTCTCTGCAGCTTAAAATGGCTCACTATTGCAACTATGCAATTTCGAAAATCTAAACAGATGGCGATATTTAGATCTGAATTTTATCACTCTGAAAAAGTTAGTACTTTAAAAAGGACTGCACGCCTTCAAATGTTTGAATAATTTAAAAAAGTTACTCTGCGGCAAGCAAGTAAATCATAATAAGATCGCAAACACTTTTAATCACTTTAAATTTCTTAAGCCTTGTAATTTGAAACTCAAATGTAATTAACAATTGATCAGACTTAAAAGGTATATCTACAGAGACTGATCAGAAGTATCTGGCCACCCCCTAAAATATACGTTTTTCATATTAGGTGCTTTGTTCTGCCACCTACTGCCAGGTACTCCATATCAGCTACCTCAGTAGTCATTACACATCCTGAAAGAGCAGAATGGAACGCTCCGTGTAACTCACAGACTTTGAACGTGTTCAGGTGATTGGGTGTCACCCGTGTCATACGTCTGTACGCGAGAGTTCCACACTCCTAAACATCCGTAGCTCCACTGTTTCCGATGTGATGGTGAAATAGAAACGTGAAGGGACACGCACAGCACAAAAGCGTACAGGGCGACCTCGACTGTTGACTGACAGAGACCGCCGACAGTTAAAGAAGTTCGTAATGTGTAATAGGCAGACATCTATCCAGGTCATCACACATTAATTCCAAACTGCATCACGATCCACTGCAAGTACTACGACAGATAGGCGGGAGGTGAGAAAACTCTGATTTAATGGTCGAGCGACTGCTCATCAGCCACACATCACGCCAGTAAATGCCAAACGATGCCTCGATTGGTGTAAGGAGCGTAAACATTGGACGATTGAGCAGTGGAAAAACGTTGTGTGCAGTGACGAATCACGGTACACAATGTGGCGATCCGGTGGCAGGCTGTGGGTATGCCGAATACCAGGTGAACATCATCTGGCAGCGTGTGAGGTGCCAACAGTAAAATTCGGAGATGGTGGTGTTATGGTGTGGTCGTGTTTTTCATGGAGGGGGCTCGCACCTCTTGTTGTTTTGCCTGGCACTATCACAGCACAGGCCTACATTGATGTTTGAAGCACCTTCTTGCTTCCCACTGTTGAAAAGCAATTCGGGGATGGCGATTGCATCTTTCAACACGATCGAGCACCTCTTCATAATGTACGGCCTGTGGCGGAGTGGTTACACGACAATAACATGCCTGTAATGGACTGACCTGTAAAGAGTCCTGACCTGAATCCTACAGAATACCTTTGGGACATTTTGGATCGTCGACTTCGTGACAGGCCTAACCGACCTACATCGATACGTCTCCTCAGTGCAGCACTCCGTGAAGAACGGGTTGCTATTCCCCAAGAAACCTTCCAGAACCTGATTGAACGTGTGCCTGCTGGGGTGGAAGCAGTCATCAAGGCTTAAGGTGGCTGAAAACCATATTGAATTCCAGCATGACCGATGGATGGCGCCACGAACTTGTAAGTTATTTTCAGCCAGGTGTCGGGATACTTTTGATCATATATTGTATGTTGCTGATAACGCTCTGCTACAAGGACACATGCACGACACCACAACAGCGTAACACCTACGTGACTACACAGATACACAGACAGCCAATTATACCAGCCACCCAAACGCCACTTAGTGTCTAGCTATTACGTTTACCAGTCTCGGCCAGTAGTATACTTAGCCACAACGCAAAAGCACTGCTTATACCGGCTAGCGTGCCATATGAATTACTTAGTAATGGGCAGCCATAGGATTTTGGCACTAACCTTTGTAATAATAACTACAGTAGGTAGTAACACATAAACCACATTATCTGATCTCTTAATTTGTAATCAGGCCCTATTCACCGCTCAGATCTTCCACTACAGATCTTGTTTGAAAGTGGGCACTCTGCTTGTAGCCAGTAACCAGGAAGCTGGAGCCTTACTATGTATAATCGGGTCAACAGCCGTAAGCGCGAGTAGTAACTCGGTTCGCAATAGCCAGCACTGAATACACAAACCAACGATCGGGCGCATCCACGGGGTAGCCTCTCCACAATAACGGCCAGTACAATGTTCTGCTCACAGATAATAGCTTTCAGCCACAGACAAGTCATCCTAAGTTCAAACTCAAACATGAACACAACAGGTTAATACACTTATCGTTCACTACAAGATTATGCGACATTTCAGCAAGAACACTCTGGCAAACCCTCACACAGTAAGCTACTTAAATAACTGTTAAACGATGAACTGTCCAATACATGAGTCTCCTCACCATGACATGCAAAATTTTAGCCGGACTCACATGATACCTGAACCTGAACGAGTGTAAACCATACAACCGAAGCATCGATTCAAATCCCAATTCAAGGACGTGATAAGGGCAACAGCGACCTACACTGGCAAGAGCCAAGGTAAAACAACATCCACTACTGCAGTCCGCTGCTCGCTCTATTCCGCTTTATTCCACAAACTCAGAAATCCAACAGTATGCGACTTTCAGACTGGAATGACCTACTACTTGTCCAACGAACACGCAATGTTGCCGCGCTAGAGCGACGCCAACGAAACGGAGCCGCACTCCATAAACGCGCCGATACAGAATGCCTGAGGGTGAACACGCAACAACAGTGAATCTTCCTACGAAACCGTGTAGCGAGGATAGACGAACTGGTATTTTCTACACAAGCCCTGCATATCCGCGATCCAGGAAAGGAAGGTTATAGCCTAACGTCCTGTCGACAATGCGGTCGTTAGAGACGCAAGAAGACCATACGGCCACATGCTTCTTCTGAAATCTGGACCACAAATGATCTGTCACAAGGTCTATGGTCAAATATTTGAGTCCCACCCAACATATCAGCGTGCCACCTAAGCCAACAAATATTTAATTAGAAATGCGATTAATGGCTTATGTTAATTCTTGAAAAGTTCGTGCCATTGCCCGTAAGTTCACGTAAACAATGTGGCGTCCTCAGGTTGTGTACCTTGCCGAGTCGCTCCCAATCTGGCGTAACACGGGTCAGGATGTTTGTGGAACGTATAGAACAGTAGGTAGGCCGCTACGATGAGCGTTTTTTATTCATAGTGCTGGGCAACAAATCGAATGATCGCAGAGAAATCAAGTTCTGGTTTCTACATCTACATCTACAGCTACATCCATACTCCGCAAGCCACCTGAAGATGTGTGGCGGAGGGTACCTTGAGTACCTCTATCGGTTCTCCCTTCTATTCCAGTCTCGTATTGTTCGTGGAAAGAATGATTGTCGGTATGCTTCTGTGTGGGCTCTAATCTCTCTGATTTTATCCTCATGGTCTCTTCGCGAGATCTATGTAGGAGGGAGCAATATAGTGCTTGACTTTTCGGTGAAGGTATGTTCTCGAAACTTTAACAAAAGCCCGTACCGAGCTACTGAGCGTCTCTCCTGCAGAGTCTTCCACTGGAGTTTATCATCTCCGTAACGCTTTCGCGATTACTAAGTGATCCTGTAACGAAGCGCGCTGCTCTCCGTTGGGTCTTCTCTATCTCTTCTATCAACCCTATCTGGTACGGATCCCACACTGCTGAGCAGTATTCAAGCAGTGGGCGAACAAACGTACTGTAACCTACTTCCTTTGTTTTCGGATTGCGTTTCCTTAGGATTCTTCCAATGAATCTGAGTCAGACATCTGCTTTACAAACGATCAACTTTATATGATCATTCCATTTTAAATCACTCCTAATGCGTACTCCCAGATAATTTATGTAATTAACTGCTTCCAGCTGCTGACCTATTTTGTAGCTAAATGATAAGGGATCTATCTTTCTATGTATTCGCAGCACATGTCTACATTGAGATTCAAGTGCCATTCCCTGCACCATGGGTCAATTCGCTGCAGATCCTCCTGCATTTCAGTACAATTTTCCATTGTTACAACCTCTCGATACACATCAGCATCATCTGCAAAAAGCCTCAGTGAACTTCCGATGTCATCCACAAGGTCATTTATGTATATTGTGAATAGAACGATCCTATGACACGCCCCTGCGGCACACCTGAAATCACTCTTACTTCGGAAGACTTCTCTCCATTGAGAATGACATGCTGCGTTCTGTTACCTAAGAACTCTTCAATCCAATCACACAATTGGTCTGATAGTCTATATGCTCTTACTTTGTTCATTAAACGACTGTGGGGAACTGTATCGAACGCCTTGCGGAAGTCAAGAAACACGGCATCTACCTGTGAACCCGTGTCTGTGGCCCTCTGAGTCTCGTGGTGGAATAGCGCGAGCTGGGTTTCACACGACCGTCTTTTTCGAAACCCATGCTGATTTCTGCAGAGTAGATTTCTAGTTTCCAGAAGTTTTAGACAACTTCATAAGTAGCACTACTTGAAGGAAGAGCACCGCTCGTTGGTTCATCAATATTGATTGCTTCACAGCACAGCAACAAAAGAAAGACAAAAAAGGGAGAGAGAGAGAGAGAGAGAGAGAGAGAGAGAGACTAGCAAACGATGGAAGCGGGAGGGCGGAGCTGGGGTAGCCGGCAAACAGCGTGTGGCGCTGCCACTGCGCGGGTACCTCGTTATGCTGCAGCTGTTGTTGCTGTTACGGGTGTTTGGAAGTCTGCAGCCACTCCCGGTCCTGCGAATATTGCTGTAACAGCTGCTTCAGTAATTCCATAAACTCCGCCATAATGGAGGCACACACGCAGGAACTACCTAGTCGGCATTTTTGCAAATGACTGGAAACACATACAAATTTTTCTTGACGCGCAAGATAGTCGAGTTCTGCCTCGTGGTGCTCGGAGTAAAGAAAATCAAAGGTACGATCATATTTAAATAAAAACTAAGTTCACACTGTACAATTGAGACACTTTTGATTTCAATGACATGTACTTTGCTAATTTTCTGGTTTATAATTAAGTCATAAGAAAGTGACAATTTCTATTCCAAAGAACGCAAGTCCTGACAAGCGTGAATATCACAGAGCCTGCAATATTATGCTTTCCCTCTTTTTACAATCTCATTGTCTGATTTTTAAAGTTTGTTCTCTTCATAAGTGTCCAGGGCATGGCCACACGCCTGTTAAATACCCTGCTACTACTGTGTTAACTTCCAGTAACTTGATGAAACTGCATGTTTGGGAAAAGTTCAAAAGATAAAGTAACACATTCTATTCCAGAAAGCACGTTAGTTTTATTCAGGATTCCAGTACACTATATTATTCCACACTCTTCCAGCTACAAACCCTACTTTTCAACATAAGCTCCATTCAGTGCGATGCCCTTACGCCATCTTAATTGGGGGGGGGGGGGGGGAGGGGAAGGGGGTCGGGCCGGGATAGCCGTGCGGTTCTAGGCGCTACAGCCTGGAATCACGCTACCGCTACGGTCGCAGGTTCGAATCCTGCCTCGGGCATGGACGTGTGTGACGTCCTTAGGTTAGTTAGGTTTAAGTAGTTCTAAGTTCTAGGGGACTGATGATGTCTGATGTTAAGTCCCATATTGCTCAGACCCTTTTTGAGGGAGGAGAGAAGGAGTCCTGTAGGGTACCACTCTTCTGGTCGACGTCTGAGCCAACGTCGGGCTGCATCAATAATCTCTCCCTTGCCCTCCTCGCGGAGTGCTTCCTTCATTTGGCCAAAGAGATGGAAGCCGAAATGTGTGATATCCGGGCTGTAGGGTAGATGAAGAAGAACAGTCCAATGAAGTTTTGTCAGCTCCTCTCGGGTGCGCAGAATTGTGTGAGGCCTTGCTTTGTTGTGGAGAAGGATAAGTTGGTTCACATTTCTCTGTCGACGAACAAGTTGAAATCATTTCTTCATTTCGCTGAAGGTTGCACAATAGACTTCAGAGTTGATCGTTGGACGATAATGGAGAACTTCAAACAGAATAGCTGCTTCAGAGTCCCAGAAGACAGTCGCAATGACTTTACCGGCTAAGGGTGCAGCTTTGAACTGTTTCTTCGGAGGTGTTGTGGCAACACTCCACGGATCGCTACTTTGTTTCCGGTACGAAGTGATGAAACCATGTTTCATCACCTGTGACGATGTTAGACAAAAAATTGTCACCATCAGCCTTGAAATACGCAAGCAGTTCCTCAGAGATGGTCCTTCGTTGTCCTCTATGTCCTCTGTTAGGTGGCGAGGAACTCAGCAAGCACACACCTACGACTACCCAAACTAGTGGACGAGTGTATCAACATTACCAAAAAAGACGTCCAGCTGAGAAGCGAGGTGTTTGATTGTGATTCATCGGTCACCTCGAATGAGTGTGTCCGCACGTTCCAGCATTGCTGTGTGCTGTCGGGCGGCACGCAGGAGATCGGAAACGTTTGCGCGATTTTGTTGCGACGAGGACAGCCGCCTCGCTCAACGACTTGCCATCTTTTTGTTCACTACCATCTCACTGGCAGGTCTCTGCTTGTATCGCATCTCCGTCACAGACGCCATATCTAAGGCTGCGTATAGCGCCGCCTAGAGTCGGAACTTCACGAAACTGTAGGGGCTGAAGAGGGAATCTTCCACGATGTCCCACAACAAATTCCG
This sequence comes from Schistocerca americana, assembly GCF_021461395.2. Classification (NCBI taxonomy): domain Eukaryota; kingdom Metazoa; phylum Arthropoda; class Insecta; order Orthoptera; family Acrididae; genus Schistocerca; species Schistocerca americana. The sequence continues at coordinate 222,879,828 of NC_060126.1, forward strand.
CTTTTTTTAAAACTGAAACTGGCCAAGAAAAGTGTTGCATTACTTACTAGGTACCCGTGCGTAAGATTGTGGTTTCCAAAATAAATAAATGTCCTTAACACAAGGTGGATACCGTTCAGTAATTAACATGTTTACTGAATTCTTGCTTCAGACTAAGCAACGACGCACTGATTTGCAAGCACGATCAGGAATGTACTAAATGCTGCTCATCAGATTGCTGTTCAAAGCTAAAGATCGGAAAATCTGTTGTAGATAACTTTTTAAAGTCAACAAAGCAGTACTGTTGTATAAGTCATTTGGTACGCTCCTACAGGTAAGACTTGAAGTCCAGGAGCGTGAATTTCGAAAAACTTCTCTTAGTAACAAAACTCTTGTAGAAATTTTACAAGTCCCTGGACTTGTTGCGTGGAAATGTTCATGCTCTCTCAAAGTAAACTGACCCAGGCCCGTTTAGATGATATCTTATACAACCTTGATACGTCGTTGCAAAACCCTCAGAATTAGACTTAATGTACAAATATTGTATCTGTAAAAACTACGCGTCCGAACACTTGCCCGCGCTGATTCCTTTGGGCTGTTTAACAATATCACTGTCGTTATCTTTTTATCACACATTTTAGTATGTTTTTCCTTGGTTGCACATGAGCATTTTAACAAGCAAAAATTACATTAAAAGTGTCATCAATATAAATATTACACATGAATTAGGACTAAAATTTGACTGGCTGTCCCATGGCGACCTTACGTTTTTGCCACAATCCTTGGTTATTGAATTGTTGCATATAATCCACTGAAATGGTAGAATTAGCGTTATTTACTATAACCTATTTTACACATAACGCAAATCCAACCTGAACCGTGAATTTACTTTCAAACCCTTTTCGTAAGAATGTACTTTATTTACTAGAGATTCATGAAGTACATTAACACATTTAATCACACTATGTGAGCGTGGAAGTAGTTGCCAGTGGGTAACTGATGAAAACAAATCAAATTTCTTTCAACAAATGGAAATTTTATTCCTAAAAGCCCCCCTCCCTTTTTTTAGAAACAGGTTTAAAATTACAATCATAAAGCACCCTCTAAATATCAAAGTACAATTTATTCAGATGCAGAAAGAACAAATTTTTGACTGTATGAGCTTTACGGGCTGAGAACCTTGCCGCTCCCTTTTGACACGGCCGTAGTCACGACCGCTCACAACAACCTCAGAAAGATTACACTGGTGCAAATGTGCCACACACCAGATTACTTTAAACTAAAAATTTTAACAACTCATACAAGCACATAAACTATGCACCCCGTAGGAGGGATGGAAATGGTACTAAACACTAACATTAAAAGATTACCTTGCCACCGAAGGTGAAACTTGGTTTTAAAAAATACCTCTTGCGGTGGAAGGGTGGCAACTTGACATACTAAAATACCATTTAATTAAAAACCCGTGAAATGCAGTCTTACATAAAATGCTCTACATTACACATATACCGCTTCTCAAGATAATAGGCAGTGTAAAAACATATTTCAGGAATTCGGCCTTTACACATTAAGCATTAAATTCGTTAACACCGAATCCGAAAAACATGACAGAGGCAGCTATTAACGTACGGCAGACCGACAGACAGACACTAACTGCCTAACAAATGCGGACGAGAGACAGACGAGCAAGCTGGGGACGAGAGACTAACCAAGAAAACAAGTAGAATTTATTGAAACAACATATCACGAATCACTTAACTTCTAATAAACTGCGATGTCTGGCGAAGACGTGGCGCAGCACCCCCAAAACGCTCTCCCGAACTGTCCGCAGCCAGCCACTTCAACGGACGTAGGAAGGCGCGCCGATCTCCCGTCTCACGGCGTCGCAGCTCGCACCGGCCAGACAGATGTCGTGGGTTGACTCCTGTTGCTCTCGTGTCGGCCGCGAAGCCACTACTCCTCGCTATACGGCGCGGACCACTGGACTCACGTGGCGACTTCACATGCGCCGACGCTCAAGACGGACAAGTGATCTTGTGTCCCAGTGAGCGACCGACCAACAGATCGATGCAACCGCCAATGACCATTGCCTGAACAAACTCGAGCAGGCTGGCGGCCTAACACATACTAGCACTCCGGACGGCAGAAAGACACTGACCCTGCTGACCAACTGACTGATTGGCGATTTTTTTATTATTAAGGATTGGGGCCCCTCCACGCCCGCGAGCTCATAGCGCCCCTTAAATGCACGTGAATAGGCAACCTTTCCCCCTTCCCACCAGAGGGAGACACCAAAGCTGCGACTGCCACAGCGGCGCCACCGCCAGAAACGGAGGGCGACTGCTTTACACTTCGCGCTGTGGCGCGCTCTTTAAAACAGCAATTTTTGCCATGGCTCACAACCGCTATAGATAGCTATTGTAGTTCGTTAACTAATACAGCTATTACAGTTATTGTTACGCACTGTACTTTGCTCTAAAATGCGTTTTTTTAACGATCATTCCAGCCCGTAATTTGAAATGTACTGCTTAATAGAAATTCTGCCTATTCTGTATCTCTTATATGGATTTTACTTTTGCAGTGAATTTTACTTTTGCAGTGACCCTGAGGTAATTTACACCTACCGAGTTTGTGCTATGGCGGCACCCTCACATCTCGCATGAAACTATAGCTGCAATTCGTCTCGCCTGCGGAAAACCACTTGCAGTAATCGTTGAGGCTACCTGCTGGCCATCAGGCAACCGAATTACTTCGTGCCAAGCATATTTCACGAAGCACAGGTTGCTGTGTCGTCTGCAGGCGGTGCTCGCCTGCGCTGCGACACACTTGTAAAATCAGCGCGCATCTAGACGCCCCTATCTCATAAGTCATTCATGAGTCGTGCTCGCGAAATACTGACGCAAGTTACTGGCAGCGGAGTGAAAAGTCTGGTAGCAGCCGAACTCGCGGAATATTGGCTTAGGCTTCAGAGAAATGTAGCAATCCTCAAGGCAGCATTGACCCTACGACTTATCTTGAGAGGTAGAGTGAAGGAAGGCAAACTCACAAGGCACATGAAGAATTACAGAAAGCTTTTGGCAATCTTGACTGGCATACGTTATTTGAAACTGTAAGGGTAACAGGCGTAAAATACAAGGAGCGACAGGTTATCTAAGACTTACACCAAAGTGTCACTTCACTTGTCAGACTCTGTTCTAACACAACTTGCGTCGTGACATACATACTTCAGACGTTGACTCTCAGATGAGAGGTGTCGTGGGATTTTTTGTCATCCATTTCTTAGTACACGAGCAGCTGTGTACGGGAGTGAAATGATGATGAGGTAAAGTTGAGATTTTTTGGGTTTCTGTGGTTGGAGACAGAACAGAAAGGCTTGGATGACAGGCTAAATGAGGTAGGTTGGGTAATGGTAGTAAAATGCGACTCTGGGTTGGCTTACTAGTCTGCTTTCTTTTGATTCTTCACATGTTCTTCACCTGGCGAACTCTGCTTTGCTTGGCGTTTGAGGGCTCTATATACAGCGATTAGAGGTGCTTGCTTGAATGATACGTGGCTACGTTGCTTCTTACTTCAAATTCATAATCAGCGAGCGTGAAATCAGCAGTTTCCCAACGCGTGCGCCCTTGTAATTGACAGACGAAAGCGGTTTACCCCACTGAATGTCTCTAAGTTAAATGACATATAGCTAGTATTCCAACTTAGATGATCTTTTGTCTTTCTTCTGGTACCCCTCATGATTCGATCATTACAACTTAAAGGACTTGAAGTATAAGCAGCAGTTGGGATGGGAGTGAGACAGGTTTTGCAGTTTTCCCCAATGTTATTCAATCCATACACTGAGAAAGCAGTAAAGAAATGAAGGAGATATGTAGAGGGGGGATTCTGAATTGAGGGAGAAGGAATGGAAGCTTCAAGGTTTGTCGATGCCTTTTTAATTCTGTCAGAGACGGCAAAGTACTTGGAATATCAGTTAAATGGAATGGATAGCCTCTTCAAAAGAAGTTATAACTTGCATATGAATGTTGTAAGGGGTTCACCACCCTGCTGGAGCAAATGTAATCTCGATCTATTGCTCACTTGCTAGAACGACAATTCACAGGCGCTGCCTGAGACATGAAATATCGTTGCCCCTGCCAAAAAGAGATCTGCAATAGCGTCGCAGGTCAGAGCAGTCTCTGCCACAGTTGCAGTCGCTCGGTGCTACAGGGCAGTTGTAGTCTGTCGCTGGTACAGCGCACTTTATAGTTAGTAGTTGTTAAAGTCACAGTGCTGAACAAATTGGAAAATTTTACTATATGGAACTGAATAATAATTGTGATCAGCTGCAGAGCTAAATGATACCATGGAATGAGATGATGATGAACAAATAAATAACTGTTATTATAATGAAAAATCAACAGTGTAATTAAGTCAAACATATATTATAAGGTAAATTTTATTATTTTTATTGGCATGCGCGTTGTTAAGTCACTTGTCTGAGATGTTCATATGAATTTGTTTCAATCTTTTCTTTCGTGATTCGTCAGCACCAGCTGACCCAGATTTGTAATATTTTCAATTTTCCCATGTAGTGGATTGTAGATCTTTATCAATAAAGTAAAAAATATTCGGAATATAATTGTTTTTACCTGTCAACTATAAAAGTATAATTTCCCCTGAAGTTACTGCCAGTCCCAATTTAGTCATTTATCTAATTTAAAATATTCCAGAATTTTTGTCAGCTGTGGAGCTGTGTCACTAAGTAAAGTCAGTTTTCTCATAATTCAGATCTCAGACAAATGTTATCCAGTATTAGTAGATAGGCCAGCATTGCACTAAGCTGTGCCATTTACGAGCAGATATATAGACAACTTTATCTGGCGACACCATCACAAGCTAAGAATTTTTCAGTTTATTTGTCACATACAGATTCAGACTGATTTCACATGGCCATGGTGTAGCACTGCTTATGTCAAAATTTATCAGTTTTTCATGAGTCAAGATTTCTCAGTTTTCATATGTCAGTATTAATTATCCAAATTTAATGATTTTTTATTTTTATTTTTTGCTTGGGAAGGTTACAAATGTATTTTATTTTATTTTTTTATTTATATTGGAAGGTTACAGAGTAGTAGGGCAAAGATCTGACATGCCCATTTTGTTTGTGTGGGTTGTCTACATCAGGGGCAGGTAACCACTCAGAGGCAAACCAATTGTTCTCCTTTGATTGACAGGTACTTAACCTATAGTTCTCCTTTGATTGACAGGTACTTAACCTATTGTTCTCCTTTGATTGATAGGTACTTAACCGATTGTTCTCTTTTGATTGGCAGGTACTTAACCTATTGTTCTGCTATTGGAAGGTTACAGAGTAGTAGGGCAAAGATCTGATGTGCCCATTTAGTTAGTGTGGGTTGTCTACATCAGGGGCAGGTAACCACTCAGAGGCAAACCAATTGTTCTCCTTTGATTGACAGGTACTTAACCTATAGTTCTCCTTTGATTGACAGGTACTTAACCTATTGTTCTCCTTTGATTGATAGGTACTTAACCTGTTGTTCTCTTTTGATTGCCAGGTACTTAACCTATTGTTCTGCTATAGGGATCCTTCCTTTAATTGACAGGCTTTCAACCTATTGTTCCCCAGCCCTCTTCCCTTTCCACCCCACTCCTCAGAAAATTTCCCCCTCGCTGCTACAGGTACACTTTCAGGTATGAGTTATTGGAATAGCCCCTCCCACTCTTGTCATTTCGATTGACTACTTAATAAAATTGAGCAATTAATTAACCTCTTCCCCTGTGTAAACCCCACTCCCACCCTCCCTCCCAGAAACTGGCCAGAAAAAGACTCAGTTAATCGGTCATTAGCAGGGAACTCGGATGCAGTATGTGGAGTATTGTTTAAACAATTTATACAATGTGTAGAATATTAGTTAATTATTTGTGGCAGTATACGGAATATAATTGATTTATATAGTTAAAGCACTCGTTCATAATCGATTCCTGTGCATGGAATATTGCTTAAACAATTTAGACATAATGTGGACTATTGTGTATTTAAACAGTTTAGGGGATTAAAGGCAGTGTATTGAATATATGGAAATTGGTGGCTGTTTGGTGGAGAGGAAGGGTCTCATAACAGATAATTGAAGGGTATATTGTTTCTTTATAAAAAAAAAAGTTCAGTTTGTGGGTGTTGGATTTCTCTTGCTCATCATTCTCCGGTGTTTGGAAATATGTAGGTCTTGTAAGAAGTAATTACATGGGGCAAACATGTTGCATAACCTAATGTTCGGCACTGTACTCTGGGTGTCTTGACCTAATGTTTGGCCCTTTGTCGGCACTTAACCTACAGTTCTGTTACGTGGTTTTCCATGTCACTCTCATTTCTATAAACTATTGTACCGCCCTTGATACCAAATTAAGTAATCAGTTATGTCCTCCCATCATTTTCTGGTACGCTCTGAGATATTCAACATGCTTTTGAACGCCATTTCTAGCGCATTCTTCTTAGTCAACCACCCCCTTAAACTATTGTACTGTTTTTTACATAAAAATTATGCAAATGAACTTAGTGTTCTGCACTTAACCTGCTGTTCTACTACATGTCACCCACTCACACACACACACACACACACACACACACACACACACACACACAAACACCCCATAACTATTGTACCGCTAACACCAAACTGATATAATTAATTTATGGAAATTAATTAAATCGATAATCTTCATATGTATGGGGTAGTTCTTTCTTTAATTCGCAGGGTCCTATTGGACAATGAAATCGATGGAATATAGTTTAAACAAAAGATCGATAGTAAAAAACACATCCCACCACTTGATATCTGACGCCGTCGACTCCGCACACACCACCAGGAGTAGGGGTGGACATTGTCATGCTGTCATCCACGTCTCAGAAACGTTAAACGCTCTTACTGCTAAACGTCTTCATTATGTCGGTGCACACTCGCAAAAACATCATTAATCATAAAACCATTCTTGTTGTTTGGAAAGAGAGCACTGCCTAAGCACAGAGGGGGGAATCAGAACAATTATGCAGACAGAATTCGAAGCACTATGCACTATCCTACAGAAGAGAAAAATGGCGCGAATGTTCGGTATCCTACAGCTACTGGTCTGGAGAAGTGCTAATGTCATCGTGGCGGATGAGTCACGGCATCCCCACCAGAAGTGGAAGATCTGCTTCAGCTTGTCTTTGAACACAAGATTCCTCAGAACTTTCTGTAGATACCTTGCCTCCATCCAGTGTGAATCAGTTTGTAGACACTCATACGTACCAGCACGAAGGATGTCTCGTGAATGAATGGAGCATTATGATTGGCTCTTATTTAATTTACCCACTAAATTACTGATCTCGCCACTATGGAAGTACTGTCCACCTTTTTTTATTTCTGCAGATGAGACTTTCAGTGGCAAAAACCTATTTTACACAGATCACCGCAATTAAACCTTGCAAAGTGGACTAAAGATCATCAAATACAGAAAGAATCTTACTCTTTTACACTGCTCTGCCACTGAGGACAGGAGCTTGAATATTAGAGTGTGGAACTGATGTCCAACCTACCAATATATCACTGTGTACGGTGTCGATGTAGTAAACATACAGTTCATATCCTGTGCCATACAAAATCGCTCCTTTTACAACATTCATATGGCTAACGGCTGCCAGACACACATAAATATACTGCGAAGACAGACAGCGTAAGCACAAGCACTGTAGGTATATTCCTCGTCGCATTAGATACCTCCCTGGAGGTCAGGTGTTCATCCACTCCCGACGCATGACCAGAGCGCCCTTATCAGACCGAAGTCACTCTCAGAACTGTCTACAAATTTGGGGTTGGCTCCTTCAGTAAAAAAATTGGTACTGTTTCTGTCACCGACATGCTTGGTTGCCTGCTTTTCTAAACCCATCTTCAGACTCTGGGATTACAAGAAAATATATAATTTCGCATGCTGGAATATCATACCATTTTCGCGATAATTCTCGATATGAAGCACATAGCAATATCACTTGCATAGCATTATCGCTCACGCAAAAGAATTCCGAAGATATACACTGGAAATTATAAATTATTTCATTAGAAACCTGAAAATTTAGTGAGGTGGAGAGTGCTGTAAACCACTGAGAAACTAGAAACTTATCTGTCTTCAAAGGCCTTTACATGAAATCTCGAAAAAAATAGAGGTAACTGGTATTTCCACTCGAGAATACCGTTGTCGGTGATGTAACCGATTCTGAATCATGCCTATAATTTACAAAGTGAAGTAAGGTGTTTCTTATATCTAGAGAACCAGCAAACATGTCTTCCATCTGTCTTTCACCTGCTAGATGTGATCACGAAAGCTACCTAACACATACTAAGTATTAGTTAACTATTCGGTCATCTAGAGGACCCCAGGGTTAAGTCAACTACATTCCTCCATGCCAGCAGGCCTTTCCATTTGGATGGCTCCTGCCGTTAACAGGAAACGTGAATCATTCCCTCCCCAGGCCACTGGCGCTGCCCCAGAAGCATGCAAAGGCAGAATCATCATTTTACGAAATTAATCACATACTTATTTGATCGCTGGCAATTAAATGTTACAGTTATGGTCTCATTTGAACGACATTTGACTGTGAGGGAGGTATGGGTAATATACCCTGACGACGGCTGTGGCTCTGGAAATAGAAATATCTCTGCCATTCTTATGACTTGACGTACTCTCCCCTTCGCTGTCACGCTATTCCATGTCAAATCCATAACTTCTCTATGACTGGAAATAGTCACTTCCTTTGCACATGTCGGAACACAAACACATACTTTATAAGCCTGATAGTCAAGCTGCACTTATCACACATCCCCTACTACTAAGTATAATATCTCGTCAATAACTGATTGCTAGCGATACAAAACAATACTGATCGAAAATCAGCGATGGGTGGACACGTCTCATAAGTTTTCTTGCAAGTGGTACCACAGTGTTTGATAGACTTGCATGCATCTGCACTATAGGATAACAGAGAGCAGACAGGGTAATCAACTGAGATGGAGCTGTAAGGAGGTGCTATTTAATAGCAGACTGATGATGCATTCTAGAGAGGGAGGGAGATGTTGGCGCAGGTGATTTGACCATTTTTTCTGCTGTACTTTCAGGATGCATCAGTCGTGTGACATAGCTGCATTCGACTCGTATACAACCACATGTTTTGTATTGAACTTAGAGCACTGTCTACTTGCTATCGTTAACAGCAAACCTCTCCATCATCAGAGGACTTCCATTTTGTTTGTGACGGAACTTGACCATTCTGTTTCGACACATTCCTCTAAACGAATGAAGACTTATGCGATGAACCCCATTCCTTTGTTGCATCTTGGACTAGTTTCATAACTAAGATTATTCTAAATTAGCGACAGGTGTTTGTGAGACACTTAAATCCCCATGTATACATCTACTTGACAGATGTCGTGTATACAGAGTTAGTGGTAGCATAACGTGTAATTTCACATGTCAGGCGCTGCTGCTATGCGGGTATCTGTTTCCTTGTAGGAGGTATTCTCCTTTACTAACTACCATCAGGTGGAGGGATGTGTTTTTTGTTAGTGATCTTTTGTTTAAACTATATTCCATCGATTTCACCGAAGAATAGGATGCTGTGAATTATAAAAAGAACTACCCCAAACATGTGAAGAATATCGATTTAATTAATTTGCAAAAATATTATATAGGTCTAATGCGAGCTTAATATAAATTCTTAACCATGATTGGATGTGAACCGTGGACGCTATGCGTCTCTGGAGAGCTAAATTGTGCATGTATCATACTGAGATACTGTTTTAACGAATTAGTTTCTTCGTTTAATAGTTCATTACCATAGTTCATTGTAGAGAAACCTGCCAGAAGGATGTAGGTCACGTGCTGGAGATATATTTCTTATATCGGAATATTAACAGTGGTGCATTCCACATGACTGATAGGTAGGAAACTCAAGGAATCTAACACGATAGCCTATTTTAAGTGCAGAATTGTGCAACCTTAAGAGAGTGTGTGTTTATGTTCTCTCTCACCAATACCCTCCTGGTACTGTTACTAGACACTAGAACAATAATTCAAAATTCATAGCATAGTTGATTTACGTAAAATGCTTTGAACGCCATCCGTCTAGAGCTCCATCATGCATCAAAAATCACCTGTTTCTTGTTCTTCTTAACCATCTGCTATTACATCACAACACTTTCAAATCTGTTACTATAAACTGATAAGGGGTGCTAACCTCCTCAACATGGATACGTCTGGAGAAATTTTGTGCACTTGGACGGGGGAGGACTTGGCAAGCTCCATTAATTCATGGGACATGGAATGTAGTGGTCTACTTTTGGCCAGCTGCAGATTAAATCGGCAACAGTGCTGCAGGATGGGCTCGTCAAAGACAGTGTGAGGGGTCTTTCCGTTTCTAATTTTATCCTAATACTGTGAGAATGCTCTGTGACTCCCATCCACGTAGAGAGAGGTCGTAAATTAAGCACTATGCTCAGGGTGTTAGAAATATGAAGAGTGCTGTATGGTATACTTTGATAATGTATGTGCTCAAGAATTAACAATGAATGGACGTACTGCAATGTCATCTATCTACATTCTCAGTGATACTCGCAAAGTAGAGAAGGAGCGGCTTAGCTATGATACTGACATTGGAAAACATGGTTTTGCATCATTGGGCGGTGTCGAAAGTACTGTAAAATTGCTGAAACTGTTTGCACTGTCAACTGTAATGCTTATTACAACAGTACATAGACTGTGTTTTTTCCATCCCATCCGACCACTAGCACACTGTTGGTTACCACATGATGATTGACTGACATCGCTTGTTTGACTTGGTGAAAGAGTTTTGGCGGGGGGGCAACACCTTCTGGGAATGGAACAGTGATCACGTACATGACTGCAGTATGAGGAATCAGTCAAAACAGAATGCAGAGCCATCAGGTATTCCGTCACTGTGACGGATAAGTTTAAATGTAGAGGTCGTCAATAACCTTCTGACTGCAGTTTGGAAACTCTCCACAACGCCGCCAAACTCTTTCAGTTTCCTTATGTTGTAACTGTCTTTTATTTAAAGTCATCCAGTGTGTGTAGTGTATTATGGTAGCAGCAGTGATTTACACTGCATGACGTCTAGTTTTCTGTGGGAAGCAATGGATCAGAACGTGTTAATGTCAGTTTAGAACCTGACATAGACCTTGAAGTCATGTCGGAAAAACAAAATGTATGGCAGTGTCCAAAGTGTGTTACAACAGAAAAAAAACAATGTTTCAAACAACGACACAGGGTCACTGGGAGAGTCTATTGCGACTTACAGTATAGTCTGTGATATATGATCACCCTCCTACAGTAGAGATGATGAAACTTTAAACTGGTCTGTGAAGTTGATCAATACCTGTATATTTAATAGGATCATCACTTGTGGGTATTTGTTTTCGATATATGGGAGGAGAGGGATGGGGTAAAAATCTAATCGAGTTCTCTACCGGATGAAGTCAGTGGAGCTTTTATAGTTGGTAATTTTTCTGTGTTGGATGGTACAGAATAACGAAGATAGTATGTTTGGATGATAGACGTGAATGGGCCCTAAGGGACACGGATCTGTAGTACTTGTGTGTAGTTTGGGGACGCACCACAGGGCAGTAGCAAAATCCTTGGCCTTCTCCCAGTTCACGTTTCCATCGAATGGTCAAAACACAGTCCTGTTGCAGTAACTCAGCTTAGCCTATTTCTACATGGGTTGCAGAAAGCGGTAGATATAGCTTTCTCCGACTTCTACTCAATTCCGATCTACATTGGAACGATTACATGCGCAACGCTGTAGGGATGGTAGTGCAGAGTTAGAGGGGCAGTTGCAAGATGCATAGGGACCACCTAAAACCATGTTGGAATTTTACTGTATTAGATAGATTCGACAAAGGTGACTCATTTTGGGATATGAGAATGCCAGATAGGTATGTGGTTGAATGGAAAGACTTGATTCCAGATCCCAGACAGCATTTCTACTGAAAGTGTAGCACTACCGATCTGAAAAGATAGTGTACATTTCTTATGGTGTCAATCAGCACACCATCTACTATTGTTTGTGATCCTTCTCAATCAACCATCATCTATAGCCCAGTCGATATATCAGCAAACCTCTGACATGACATTGAGACAGAATGTTTTACAAATTTTGGAGATAGTTAGCGGCGGCGCCGTGAAGAAGTTGCAAATACCGGTTTCATACCATGCTCCTTAGCCGAATCTCTTTCAAATTTCGGTAATTTTAATACGAGGTTGCACTGTCAGCGACTTGTAACTGTACTATTGGTCTGATACTATAGACTCCAGCGATCAGTGTAATGGTCTGTATTCAGTGTAATGGTATTTGTCTGGAAAAAACCACTTCATTCAGAGGTAATGCGATACATAGATTTATAAAACCAGTATAGCTTTTAACATGGATACTCGTACGCACCTGTAGAATCAAGACCGCTTGTGATGATAATATGGTTGTGTTTTTTAACATACGGCAATTTATAAAACAATTATCCCTCTCTTTCTAAGACATAGTGATACTACTCACAAGAAAACTTATGAGACGTGTCCACCCATTGTTCATTTTCGGACAGTGCTATTTCATACCACCAGCAATATGTTATTGACGAAGTGTTATACTTAGTAGTAGGGGATGTGTGATATGTTCACCTTGGGCATCAAGCCCATAAAGTATGTGTTTGTGTTCTGACATGTGCACAGGAAATGACTATGTCCATCCGTAAGGAAGGTATTGATTTGACGTGGAATACTGTAATAGCAAAGGGGAAAGTATTTGAAGTCATCAGAATGGTACAGATATTTCTATTTCCAGAGCCACAGCCGTCAGCAGGGTGTATTTCCGACCCTCCGCTCCTTGTCAAATGTTCAAATGTGTGTCAAATCTTATAGGACTTAACTGCTAAGGTCATCAGTCCCTAAGCTTACACACCATGTAACCTAAATTATCCTAAGGACAATCACACACACCCATGCCCGAGGGAGGACTCGAACCTCCGCTGGGATTAGCCACACAGGCCATGACTGCAGCGTCTTAGACCGCTCGGCTAATCCAACGACGGCGCTCCTTGTCGAATGTAGTTCAACAGAAACCGCAATCTTAGGATTTAATTGTAAGTATAGCGATCAAATATGTATATGATTGATTTCCTAGGATATTTTTTTCTACCTATCCATGCTCGGGGCTCAGCGCCAGTGGCCTGTGGTGGGAATGATTCACGTTTCCCTTTAATGGCAGGAGCAGTCCGAATGGAAAGGCCTGCTGGCATGCAGGCATGTAGTTGACTTAACCGTAGGGTACTCTAGCCGGCCGAATAGTGAACTAATACTTAGTATGCGTTGGGCAGCTTTCGTGATCTCGTGGAAATTTGGGAAGATTTAATATGGACATGTGATTGCGCTGGATCATTATTGCCTCCCATGTAAATTGTCTGATTGACTGCTTCTGCACATTTCACACTTTTATTTAGTTGATGGAAAATCGATTGTGGTGTATACATCTAGCAGGTGAAAGACAGATGGAAGACATGTTTGCTGGTTCTCTAGATATAACAGACACCTCACTTGACTTTGTAAATTATAGGCATGATTTGGAATCTGTTACATCACCAACATCGGTATTTGGGAGTGGAAATATGAGATTACTCTATTTTTTTTACTGTTCATGTAAAGGTCTTCGAAAATGGGATAAGATTCTAGCTGCTCAGTGGTTTAAAGCATACTCCACCTCGAGGAGGTTCCGGGTTTGCAGAGAAATAATTTCCAGTCTATATCTGCGGAATTTTGTTGCGTGAGCGATACTGCTAAGCAAGTGATATTACTATGTGCTTGATATCGAGAAATACCACGAAAATTGTATGATATTCTGGCAAACTATGCGAAATTACATATTTTCTTGTAATCCCAGAGTCTGGAGATGGGTTTAGAAAAGCAGGCAAGCAAGCATGTCGGTGCCAGAAACACTAACAATTTTTGTACTGAGGGAGCAGACCGAAAATTTGTAGACAGTTGTGAGAGTGACTTCGGTCTGATGAGGGCACTCTGGTCACGGGTCAGGAGTGGATGAACACTTGACCTCCCCGGAAGTATCTAATGCGATGAGGAATATACCTACGGTGCATGTGCTTATGCTGTCTGTCTTCGCAGCATATGTACGTGTGTCTGGCAGTGAACAGCTATACGAATGTTGTGAAAGGAGCGATTTTGTATGGCACAGGGTATGAACTGTATGTTTACTACATCAGTGTGCTCCCTGCCGCCGTTGGATAAGCAGCTGCAGCAGCAAGTCGTATACTCCTAGCTCACTCATTTGCTACATAGTTTAATTCTTAATTTCTTTGCGTGTTTTTGGTACTTGCATTGTTTAATTCATAAATTTCGGGCGTATTATAGTATTTGAGAGTTGTAGCATCGCGTTTTAGTACCCGAATAGTGTAAATTCGCGTAGTCGTTTGTCTTCTGTTTTTGTTTTGAACGGCCAGTGTCGGTTGGTCACAGTCAGTGTGCTCCCTGCCGCCGTTGGATAAGCAGCTGCAGCAGCAAGTCGTATACTCCTAGCTCACTCATTTGTTACATAGTTTAATTCTTAATTTCTTTGCGTGTTTTTGGTACTTGCATTGTTTAATTCATAAATTTCGGGCGTATTATAGTATTTGAGAGTTGTAGCATCGCGTTTTAGTACCTGAATAGTGTAAATTCGCGTAGTCGTTTGTCTTCTGTTTTTGTTTTGAACGGCCAGTGTCGGTTGGTCACAGTCAGTGTGCTCCCTGCCGCCATTGGATAAGCAGCTGCAGCAGCAAGTCGTATACTCCTAGCTCACTCATTTGTTACATAGTTTAATTCTTAATTTCTTTTCGTGTTTTTGGTACTTGCATTGTTTAATTCATAAATTTCGGGCGTATTATAGTATTTGAGAGTTGTAGCATCGCGTTTTAGTACCTGAATAGTGTAAATTCGCGTAGTCGTTTGTCTTCTGGTTTTGTTTTGAACGGCCAGTGTCGGTTGGTCACAGTCAGTGTGCTCCCTGCAGCCGTTGGATAAGCAGTTGCAGCAGCAAGTCGTATACTCCTAGGTCACTCATTTGTTATATAGTTTAATTCTTAATTTCTTTGCGTGTTTTTGGTACTTGCATTGTTTAATTCATAAATTATAGTATTTGAGAGTTGTAGCATCGCGTTTTAGTACCTGAATAGTGTAAAATCGCGTAATCTCCTTCCGCCGCCGAGCAGTGTCAGCAGTGCGCAAGTAGCAGCATTACTGCATTTACTAGGCAATCTTGTATTTTAATAACAGTTTAAATTTTGTCGATTTGTTTGCGCTCTCTGTAGATTAGTTCACACGTTCTTTGCAAAACAGTTTTTAGCATGGATAGGGGCTGCAACTGCTGTGTTCGGATGCAGGCTGAGTTGGCATCCCTTCGCTCCCACCTTCAGGCAGTGTTGGCTTCGGTCACACAGCTTGAGGCAGTTGCCAATGGGCATCACTGTGGGGGTCCGGATGGGGGTTTGTCGGGGACGGCCAGCTCGTCCCACGCATCCCCCGATCGGACTACGACTGTGGTTGCCCGGGACACTGCCCGCATTGAGGCTGATCCGTCACCTGTGGTAGAGTGGGAGGTCGTCTCAAGGTGTGGCAGGGGGGAAAAGACATTCCGGAGGGCTGAACGGAAGGCCTCTCCAGTTTGTCTGATGAACCGGTTTCAGGCTCTGTCTCAAGCTGATACTGATCTTCGGCCTGACATGGCTGCTTGTCCTGTTCCAGAGGTTGCCCCTCAGTCTGCAAGATCCGGGAGGTCGCAGAGGGTGGGCTTACTGGTAGTTGGGAGCTCCAACGTCAGGCGCGTAATGGGGCCCCTTAGGGAAATGGCAGCAAGAGAGGGGAAGATAACCAATGTGCACTCCGTGCGCATACCGGGGGGAGTCATTCCAGATGTGGAAAGGGTCCATCCAGATGCCATGAAGGGTACAGGGTGCACCCATCTGCAGGTGGTCGCTCATGTCGGCACCAATGATGTGTGTCGCTATGGATCGGAGGAAATCCTCTCTGGCTTCCGGCGGCTATCTGATTTGGTGAAGACTGCCACTCTCGCAGCGGGATGAAAGCAGAGCTCACCATCTGCAGCATCGTCGACAGGACTGACTGCGGACCTTTGGTACAGAGCCGAGTGGAGGGTCTGAATCAGAGGCTGAGACGGTTCTGCGACCGTGTGGGCTGCAGATTCCTCGACTTGCGCCATAGGGTGGTGGGGTTTCGGGTTCCGCTGGATAGGTCAGAAGTCCACTACACGCAACAAGCGGCTACACGGGTAGCAGGGGTTGTGTGGCGTGGGCTGGGTGGTTTTTTAGGTTAGATGGCCTTGGGCAAGTACAGAAAGGGCAACAGCCTCAACGGGTGCGGGGCAAAGTCAGGACATGCGGGGACCAAGCAGCAATCGGTATTGTAATTGTCAACTGTCGAAGCTGAAATTGGTAATGTACCAGAACTTCAAGCACTGATAGAAAGCACCGAAGCTGAAATCGTTATAGGTACAGAAAGCTGGCTTAAGCCAGAGATAAATTCTGCCGAAATTTTTACAAAGGTACAGACGGTGTTTAGAAAGGATAGATTGCATGCAACCGGTGGTGGAGTGTTCGTCGCTGTTAGTAGTAGTTTATCCTGTAGTGAAGTAGAAGTGGATAGTTCCTGTGAATTATTATGGGTGGAGGTTACACTCAACAACCGAGCTAGGTTAATAATTGGCTCCTTTTACCGACCTCCCGACTCAGCAGCATTAGTGGCAGAACAACTGAGAGGAAATTTGGAATACATTTCACATA
Source organism: Schistocerca americana (assembly GCF_021461395.2). Lineage (NCBI taxonomy): Eukaryota > Metazoa > Arthropoda > Insecta > Orthoptera > Acrididae > Schistocerca > Schistocerca americana. Next base: position 222,896,687 of record NC_060126.1, read on the forward strand.
AATTTTCTCAGCATGTTATAGTCTTAGGTGGAGATTTCAATTTACCAGATATAGACTGGGACACTCAGATGTTTAGGACGTGTGGTAGGGACAGAGCATCGAGTGACATTATACTGAGTGCACTATCCGAAAATTACCTCGAGCAATTAAACAGAGAACTGACTCGTGGAGATAACATCTTGGACCTACTGATAACAAACAGACCCGAACTTTTCGACTCTTTATGTGCAGAACAGGGACTCAGTGATCATAAGGCCGTTGCAGCATCCCTGAATATGGAAGTTAATAGGAATATAAAAAAAGGGAGGAAGGTTTATCTGTTTAGCAAGAGTAATAGAAGGCAGATTTCAGACTACCTAACAGATCAAAACGAAAATTTCTGTTCCGACACTGACAATGTTGAGTGTTTATGGAAAAAGTGCAAATCAATCGTAAAATGCGTTTTAGACAGGTACATGCCGAGTAAAACTGTGAGGGACGAGAAAAACCCACCGTGGTACAACAACAAAGTTAGGAAACTACTGCGAAAGCAAAGAGAGCTTCACTCCAAGTTTAACCGCAGCCAAAACCTCTCAGACAAACGATGTCAAAGTTACGGTAAGGAGGGCTATGCGTGAAGCGTTCAGTGAATTCTAAAGTAAAATTCTATGTACCGACTTGACAGAAAATCCTAGGAAGTTCTGGTCTTACGTTAAATCAGTAAGTGGCTCGAAACAGCATATCCAGACACTCCGGGATGATGATGGCATTGAAACAGAGGATGACACGCGTAAAGCTGAAATACTAAACACCTTTTTCCAAAGCTGTTTCACAGAGGAAGACCGCACTGCAGTTCCTTCTCTAAATCCTCGCACAAACGAAAAAATGGCTGAAATCGAAATAAGTGTCCAAGGAATAGAAAAGCAACTGGAATCACTCAATAGAGGAAAGTCCACTGGACCTGACGGGACAACAATTCGATTCTACACAGAGTACGCGAAAGAACTTGCCCCCCTTCTAACAGCTGTGTACCGCAAGTCTCTAGGGGAACGGAGGGTTCCAAATGATTGGAAAAGAGCACAGGTAGTCCCAGTCTTCAAGAAGGGTCGTCGAGCAGATGCGCAAAACTATAGACCTATATCTCCGACGTCGATCTGTTGTAGAATTTTAGAACATGTTTTTTGCTCGAGTATCATGTCGTTTTTGGAAACCCAGAATCTACTATGTAGGAATCAACATGGATTCTGGAAACAGCGATCGTGTGAGACCCAGCTCGCTTTATTTGTTCATGAGACCCAGAAAATATTAGATACAGGCTCCCAGGTAGATGCTATTTTTCTTGACTTCCGGAAGGCGTTCGATACAGTTCCGCACTGTCGCCTGATAAACAAAGTAAGAGCCTACGGAATATCAGACGAGCTGTGTGGCTGGATTGAAGAGTTTTTAGCAAACAGAACACAGCATTTTGTTATCAATGGAGAGACGTCTACAGACGTTAAAGTAACCTCTGGCGTGCCACAGGGGAGTGTTATGGGACCATTGCTTTTCACAATATATATAAATGACCTAGTAGATAGTGTCGGAAGTTCCATGCGGCTTTTTGCGGATGATGCTGTAGTATACAGAGAAGTTGCAGCATTAGAAAATTGTAGCGAAATGCAGGAAGATTTGCAGCGGATAGGCACTTGGTGCAGGGAGTGGCAACTGGCCCTTAACACAGACAAATGTAATGTATTGCGAATACATAGAAAGAAGGATCCTTTATTGTATGATTATATGACAGCGGAACAAACACTGGTAGCAGTTACTTCTGTAGAATATCTGGGAGTATGCGTGCGGAACGATTTGAAGTGGAATGATCATATAAAATTAATTGTTGGTAAGGCGGGTACCAGGTTGAGATTCATTGGGAGAGTGCTTAGAAAATGTAGTCCATCAACAAAGGAGGTGGCTTACAAAACACTCGTTCGACCTATACTTGAGTATTGCTCATCAGTGTGGGATCCGTACCAGATCGGTCTGACGGAGGAGATAGAGAAGATCCAAAGAAGAGCGGCGCGTTTCGTCACAGGGTTATTTGGTAACCGTGATAGCGTTACGGAGATGTTTAATAAACTCAAGTGGCAGACTCTGCAAGAGAGGCGCTCTGCATCGCGGTGTAGCTTGCTCGCCAGGTTTCGAGAGGGTGCGTTTCTGGATGAGGTATCGAATATATTGCTTCCCCCTACTTATACCTCCCGAGGAGATCACGAATGTAAAATTAGAGAGATTAGAGCGCGCACGGAGGCTTTAAGACAGTCGTTTTTCCCGCGAACCATACGCAACTGGAACAGGAAATGGAGGTAATGACAGTGGCACATAAAGTGCCCTCTGCCACACACCGTTGGGTGGCTTTCGGAGTATAAATGTAGATGTAGATGTAGACACGGTACACGGTGATATATTGCTAGGTTGGACATCAGTTCCACACTCTAATATTCAAGCTCCTGTCCTCAGTGGCAGAGCAGTGTAATAGAGTAAGAATCTTTATGTATTTGATGTTCTTTAGTCCACTTTGCAAGGTTTAATTGTAGTGATCTGTGTAAAATAGGTTTTTGCCACTGAAAGTCTCATCTGCAGAAAGAAAAAAAATGGACAGAGCTTCCACACTGGCGGTATCAGTAATTTGGCAGGTACATTCAATAAGAGCCAATCATAATGCTCCATTCATTCACAAGACATTCTTTGTGCTGGGACATATGAGCATCTGGAAACAGATTCAAACATGATGGCAGCAAGGTATCTAAGGAAAGTTCTGAGAAAGCTTGTGTTCAACGACAAGCTGAAGCAGACCGTCCGTTATCTGGGAATGCCGTCACTCATCCGCCACTGTGGCATTAGTACTTCTCCAGACCAGTAGCTGTAGTACACCGAACATTCCCGTCATTTTTCTCTTCTGTAGGACTGTGCTTCGAATTCTGTCTGCATAATTGTTCTGATTCCCCCACCCACCCTCCTCTGTGGTTAGACAGTGCCTTGTTTCCAAACAACACGAATGCTTTTATGATTAATGGTGTTTTTGCGAGCGTCCACCGACATGATGAAGGCCTTTAGCTTTAAGAACGTTTAACGTATCTGAGACGCATGTTAACAGTAGGACAAACATTTCATGGCGAAGCTTCAGCTACACTGGGCCAGAAAGCATGCGTGTATGGCTAGACGCAATTTCCAAGTCCGGTTAGGATCACTAGGAACAATGCACCCTGTGCTATTCTAGGAAGCATTGGAACAGATTTCTACAGCTCTGGACCTGCAGGTCTGCATCATTGTGCCAGAAATGGTGCTTAGGTGAACATGTATTTCGACAGGAATTTTTCATGTGTCAAGTATGAAATGGATGCCGCCACCTCAATATTGTGGGATCTGAAAGGACACTTATGCGTGGCTCAGCAGCTGGTGGCCACATCGTCACTTTGCAGGAGCCAAGGTGCACCCTGACACCTGGTGGTGTGTGTGGAGTTGACGGCATCAGAGTTGGGCACCAGTTGGTGGGATGTGTTTTTTTATTAGTGATCTTTTGGCTAAACTATATTCCATCGATTTCACCGACCAATAGGATGCTGTGAATTATGAAAAGAACTACCCCATACATGTGAAGAATATGGATTTAAATAACTTGCAAACATTTTTTTTATCAAGGTTGTGTTAGCGGTACAATATTTAAGGGGAGGGTGTGCAGGAGTGGGTGACATGTAGTAGAACACCATTGTAAGTGCAGAACACTAAGTCAATTTGTATAATTGTTATGTAAAACACAGTACAATAGTTTAAGGGGGTGGCTGACTAAGAAGAATGCGCTAGAAATGGCGTTCAAAAGCATGTTAAATATCTCAAAGTGTACCAGAAAATGATGGGAGGACATAACTGATTACTTAATTTGGTATCAAAGGCGGTACAATAGTTAAACGAAATGGGGGTGACATGGGAAACCACTTAACAGAATGGTAGATTAAGTGCTGACAAAGGGCCAAACATTAGGTTAAGACACCCAGAGTACAGTGCCGAACATTAGGTTATGCAACATGTTTGCCCCATGTAATTACTTCTTACAAGAGCTACATATTTCCTAACACCGGGGAATGATGAGCAAGAGAAATCCAACCCCCACAAACTAAACTTTTTTCAATAAAGAAACAATATACCCTTGAATTTCCTGTTATGAGACACTTCCTCTGCACTAAACAGCCACCGATTTTCCATATATTCCATACACTGCCTTTAAACCCATAAATTGTTTAAATAAACAATAATCCATACATTGTATAAATTGTTTAAACAATATTGTACAGACAGCAATCGATTTCTGGGATATTTCATTACTAAATAAATAAACTATATTCCACACACTGCTGTAAATAATTAAATAATATTCCATACATTTTATAAATTGTTTAATCAATATTCCACACAATGCAACCGAATTCCCTCCAAATGACAAATCAACTGAGTATTTTGGAGGGTGGGAGGGGGTTTACCATAGGGGGAGAGGTTTATTAATTGATCAGTTCAATTAAGTAGTCAATCAAAATGATAAGAGTGAGAAGGGCTATTGTAATAACTCGGACCTGAAAATGTACCAGTAGCAGTATGGGGTTTCCTGAGAGGTCGAGGGGACAGGGGAGGGGGCTGGGGAACAATAGGTTAAGTACCTTTCAATGAAAGCAGAAAAATGGGTTAAGTACCAGTCAGTCAATGGAGAACAATAGATTTGCCCCTGAGTGCATACCTGCCCCTGATGTAGGCAACCTGCACTAACAAAATGTGCTCGTACAACCCTTGCCCTACTACTCATGAACAAATGTAAACGGTAACAGAATTCAGTCGAATTAAATCAGGTGATGTTGACTGAATTGGAATAGGAAATGAGACAAGATGAATTTCGATATTTGGACAACTAAAGAACTGACGATTGGCATGGTAATGAATATACAAAACATGGACTGACAGCATCAAGTAGACCGTTTCTGAAAAAGAGAAATTTCTTAACATCAGATATAAATATAAGTGTTAGGATATCTTTCCTGCATATGTGCGGCCTGTGGCCTTGTGTTGAAGCGAAATACATAGATTAAACAGTTCACACAAGAAGAGAACAGAAGCTATTGAAAAGAAGAATATGGAAGGTTACTGAGTCGGGTAACTAGTGCAGAGGTACTGAATCGATATGGGGAGAAACGATCTATGCGGTACAACTTTATTAAACGTAGCTCTTGGTTGATGGGACACATCATGAGGCATAAAAGAATCGTCAGTCTGATAATGAAGCAAACTAATGGAGGGGCGAGGGAGTAAAATTTATGAAGGGAGATCGAAGGTTGGCTAAAGGAAAGTGAGTGGAATGTACGTTGCAGTAGTTACACTGAAATGAAAAGCGTGTATCGGCTAGACTAATGTTGAGTGCGGCAGCATATCATTCTTCAGACGGAAGAGCACAACAACAACAAAAACAATGACAACAATGAACTAATGGTGCAAATGGTTAAAATGACTCTGAGCACTATGGAACTTAACATCTGAGGTCATCAGTCCCCTAGAACTTAAAACTACTTAGACCTAACTAACCTAAGAACATCACACACATCCATGCCCAAGGCAGGATTCGAACCTGCGACGGTAGCGGTCGCACGGTTCCAGACTGTAGCGCCTAGAGCCGCTCGGCCACTCCGGCCGGCACACACTCATCGTCTCTTAACTGTTCTTCTATTGTTCATGTTCATATCCTTCCGTATTTAACGTTTTCTTAAGTAAAACGAGATTATCATACCCAAACCACTAAGAAAAGCCACATAGCGTACCTCTTGTGCAATACACACTATACGTGATGGCAGCTAACGTTCTCAAGGCGTCAAGCATCCACTGTCCTCTGGCGTCACCTCTTTACACAGCCTCCAGTGTCACTTAACAGTGAGTTCAGAAATGGCTTATGGGGAGCTGCTCATCCATTGTACCTCACTGTTTTTAACTCCATATGTAAAGTCATTGTTCCAGCTGGACTACTGGTAGCACTCTGGAACTCACTAGTAATTCCTTCCACTGATATCATACAATTTTTTACAACCAAGCTTCACAATCTTCAGCAGTCCGTGTCCGCCAGTACATGAGATCTGCGTTGTGTTGTTGTAGCCGTGGCAGTTCCTTGACGCTTCCACTTCAGAAACGCATCAGCAGCAGTCCACACGGGCTGATTTAGAAGGGTTGATATGTCCCTGTTGGATTTGTTACTAGTCCACGTTCATTGTGATCTCGTGACTGACCCATTCTGCTGTTACTGCCTCTCTACTGATGACACAATACTTTGGGTCTCCTTCTATATCTATCATTGAGTCCACCTCTCGTGTCATCTAGCGGAAATTCGCATTGAGTGGAAGTGTCCAGATACTTTTGATCAGTTAGTGTACCAGTTACTGTCGCGGTCCACAGCCGTCGTCGTTTCTACTGTTGGGCTGAGTAAATGCGCACCCTCCTGGAGTAGAACCGGACGGTCATCTCTCAGCGGATTTACTGGCTCGCGCGGCGTTCCTCAGGTCGGTAATCTCTCCCTGGAGATACTCCATCCCTTGCCCTGCAGCGGGAGGCACACAAAGACGGGAGCCAATACGGCGCCTCCGATTTCCCCGCAGAGTGGCTGCGTGCTGGCGGCTGAACTAATATTCAAGCAAAAGAGTATGTGAGAAAAAAAGATCAGCATAGATGAAACATATAGATTCAGTGGCCATAGAATCAAGCGATTGAAATATTGTCCAATAAAAAGTAAGTAACCAGGTTTTTTTTCTTTCTTCTTTTTTTGTTTGTTTAAGTTGCGCTGTGTGTTATTTGGCTGAGCTGGTCTCCTACCGATGCACATGCCCCTTGTATTGGGTGCAGACATGACGCATCTCCCCGAGTTCCACGAGGCACCGAGAGGCTCCCATCCCCCAGCTCCTGGCTGCTGCAGCGGCGGCGGCGCGGCCGACCGGCCCGCCCCTGTTGGCATCTCAGGGAGCCTACCGGCGCTGATCGTGTTACCGCTGAATGACGTCACAGGCGGCGGCCGTCGCGCGAGGGACGCCGTGGGGACGGCGAATAACAAGGGGGAGGCGAGCCAGAGGAACGCCATCGGAATTCCTCTCCAGCCAGGGCCTCAGCAGTTGCTTCGACCGTGGTGTCTATACAGGACTGCTGCTCGTTCCATAACGTGGAGACATACAGATGCCTTTTTGAGTACTTAGCACTCCATTCACCCTTGTCACCTCATATAATAGATATTAATACATATTCCATAATTTTATCTCTCTCTCTTTCCCTCTCTCTCTCTCTCTCTCCCTCTCTCTCTCTCTCTCTCTCTCTCTCTCTCTCTCTCTCTCTCTCTCACACACACACACACACACACTGCAGGCAGTTCCATTTCATTTCGGGCAACAGAAAAGATCGCGTTTTTTGTGGACGTTTAATTTTCTGTCATGTAAAGTAGACGGTAACTTAATGTATTATGAAAACTCACAGCTTTTATAAACAGGTGTTTCTAGGTGTTCCTCAGGGCCAAACTTATAATAATTTAACAAAATCGCGCCATTCTGAGACTCGTAGCTCAGAAACTATCCAAAGTAAAAGTCTCAAATAAATTTCAATATGTGGGTACTAGTGATTTGGTTGGGGTGGTATTCACGCGTTTTTTATAACTTAAATTTATCATTAATTTACATAAGTTTCATATTTTTTGAAAAAACATCGTGTTAAATGGAACAAAAATTATGCCACATTGTTCAGCATTTGATTTAAAAGTAATATTAGCAAACTTTTTCTGGTGCCTTCAGTAGAGAGCTGTAGAAAAATAAAAAGTAAGTAGAGGCAGCAGCAACACCCACTAATCGTGACGAGTCCTTTGTAGATTAGTTGCTGCTTATGTCTTAGGACAGCCCATCGCAACTTAATACAGATTTTTTTGTTTAGTTATGCTTGTCCGCTTTTCAGACAAGAATCTCAATAGCTCTTACAACTGAAATCAATGTGCGACAAAGAGAACTTCAAGACTATGTGAGATTAATCTTTATGAAAATTATGTTTACACTTAATTGATGAATAAAAGATTTTGAAAGGTTATGTTAAATATTGTTATTGTCATGTACCTTCATGAAGAACAGACGTTCAGGTTCAGAATCCGGTAAATGTTCTTGAGTTATATGGAACATAAATTGTAGCGGTCGGAAAATTACGCAAAATTTACCGAATTTTAATTCGAAAGCTAGTGAACATTTAGGAGATAACTTTGTGAAAAATGTTTTCTTTCACATTAACTGACACGTGTAAAAATTATGATCGTCTGAAAAATCATACGAGACCATTTTTATCATTTTTCGTCTGATTTGAAATGAAATTGCCCCACACCCTTCTACCACGCACACACACACACACACACACACACACACACACACACACACACACACACACGGCACACGATTCTCTATCTCCCTGTCTCTTTTCCAGTCTCATTCACACACCCCTATCACTGTAATGGTGGTCGCGGAGGCACATGAAGCTCAAATCCATCTACACCGGCGGTAATATCAGTTCAAAAAATTTTTGTCGATCGCTTGAAATCCAACCATTAATTGGAAGCCTCTGGATCACTAGAACTCGTCCTCCCTAAGTCAAAGCGAATTATGGTACTCAGGAGCTTTCGAGGTAGATCATTAGCCAGCTATACAAAAAAAAAAAAAAAAAAAAAAATTGCGTCCCATTTCCAATGAAATTGTCTAAGCTGAACATATTAGCTCGCATTGCCTTTGACGGTGAGGCTGATATTAAAGCCTATTTTACACCACGACACTAGGTTGCAGGCAACTGCACTACCGGCCACTGAGCGTGCGCGCCGCGCGTTTGCACAACGCGTTGGTGAAACTAAACACTGTCGGCGTGTTCCAACTTTGGCGACACTAGTTGCATGAGTTTTGAGGTTATGTGTGTTTGTAGACTGTAGACTCACTGAAATATGAAGTGGGGAACGGAGAATGATGTTCGCTTTTTGATATCTATGCTTTTCATTGGTGTTTGTGGGATTTCAGTGATGATGATTACAAAAATAAGCAACATATTGCTGCCGCTGAGACCGTCATGTGCGATCGTAACATAGATGGTTTGACAATTTCTGAGCTGCATGCCAAAATTTATTGAGTTAGGAGCACATATACAACTGTATTTAAAAAAAGGAAGGATGTGTAATACTAGCTGTGGCAATGCTCTCGTCTACAAGACTAGAATCTCATCGTTCGAGCTGGCCAACTCTTTGTTAAGGAATATTGTTGACAGCAGGGAAGGCTATACAAATTCAAGAAGCTGCTTTCTTTATTCAATATTTGTCTATTTAAAACGTCGCCGCAATGCTCCCCATTCATATATGTTCGAATTTTGAAGTATAGCCACTGAAAGATCTCTCTTCTAGAGAGTAGTTTGCAACCATTCTCTTCTTAATGCCGCCTGCTTCGAGTAATTATTGTTGCTAATGTTAATAATTATTACTATTAAAGTTAATAATTATTTGTGTTAATGAAATAGCGCCATCACCAACCAAAATCGTATCGTATAGCATTCCGAGTGTTCTCGTTGTATTGCACGCAATGTGATATGTAATTTCACTTCTGGCGACAGTGCTTCATGCATTACAATATCTTTATTCCTTATCGCATAATTAACTGTATTTAGAAGAAACGTGAACAGTTCTGGTGACATTCTAAGATAATTAAAAGAACTTCTTCGATCTCCCGTTATAAATTATTTCAGCAACGATGCTGAACAACCGAACTGACGTCTTTTCTTCATCCAGTCACGAATCGAAACACGTTTCTTATTTTTTTCTTATGCAGCGATTCTACACAACAAGCTCTAACTCCACCACAACTCGTGCGACGTGCAGCTGCCGAGACTTTTATTTCAGACACAACTCAGGAACCCACAAAACGACGAAACTGAAGTGTTTACTGGTGTCGCCGTGTTTACAGTCACATATGAAACCACTTGCGTGCAACTCACTCCACGCAACGAGTTGCGCAACCCAATGTCGTCGTGTAAACTAGGCTTAACAATAGAACTTTGGTACAGTTTTTAAAAAAGTAGTCGGAGGCAATATATTATACTGACGGCTCCAAAACCAGTGACTCTGTTGGGAGCGAGTACTTCATATAATGTTTGCTTAAGTCTGGCCTATTCAGGTTCCCAGAACACGCAAGTGTAATGACAGTGGGTCTTATTGCGTTACTAGGAGCACTTCGTTTCTGCTCGTGGATGACAACCTCTCCGTACTTTCTTCTCACTGACTCTTTAACTGCTTTAACAGTATTAAAATTTTTTTGCACCTTTGACTGAAAACCGCATTCTACACAGAATTATCGAAGTACTGGAACCGATACGTGAAAAATATCACTCCGTTAATTTCGCTTGGGTTAAATCACGCTGTGGTATCTGATAAAGAAGCTGTTTGCCGCTTAGCCAAGGAAGCTGGTGTGGATAGGACGTACCACATAGACTGCAACACCAATTATGATTTACTGGTATGCACTACACAGATGCATGATAGAAAGCGGACAACGTGAATGGAAGGTAACAAGACTAACAATAAGGCATAAAGGAAAGAACTACGCAACTATTCACTAGTCGGTCACCTAACCACCAAATCTCATACAAATTTAATACCTAAGCATTTCGCCTTTCTAATAGCCAGATGTTTCCCTATACATCTACAGAGGCTGCATGTTGTAGATATACATTTCTGCTCTTGTGGTGAAGGAAAGGAAGCATATCATGTTTTTCTTAGGTTATCCCAGACTAAAAGGAAGAATTACGATCCCTTTACAACAACTTGTGAAGCTTCTGCATCTGTTGCCAACCGGCGAGATGTTTTTATTTCTAAGCAACACGTGATCATAGACGGCTCCACGCAATGAACAGATTTATTGTTGCTGCATTACCCCGCATCTAAGCCCAACTTACCGCTAACAATGTACTGCACAAAAGTATTCTAAGTCGTTTGATTTTATGCTGATTATCGAGAACTATATAGGTCTGTAACTATGTATGTTCGGTCTACAGCATGTGCGTGTGTGTAAATAAACAGACATTCTAACACTAATTTTCTGTCAGTATCTGTGTATTTTATATAAGTATCGGCTGGCTATGTGGTGTAAGCGACAGTTCAATAAACCCAACTAAAAAAGAAACGTACACACAAAAATTCGCAGTTTAGTGCAAAACGGATCAAATTACATAAAAAATTCTATGTGGAGCACTTGTGAAGCTTTAGAAAAATGGAGTACAGAACGAAATGCACCAAAATAGAAAGCTCGTTTCTGAAACCTGAAAAATGGCGAAGAGTAAAAATGCAACTACGTATTTTCGTCAACAACTTCTGCCAGCAAGGAAGGAGAAACTTGTCGACTTCAAAACATGTAAAAAGGAGAAATACAAGTCGTAAGTAGATTTTACACCACTTTCAAAAGTAAAGATATGTATTTAATCTGTAAGCATCGAAGTACAGAAAGGTATTACCTATGCTTTATTTACAGAACTACCACTGATATCGCGGTGTAAATAAAAGTGCAACGTGTCTGGTGTATCACCTTTTTAAACTGCAATCCGCTTAAAAGAGAAAAAAGCAAATACTACTTGATACGCGACACGTACTGCGGAAGATGGTCATCCAGATCGGACAAAAATATGGAAAATCAGCGAGAAATACACGCCTGCACATAAATGTAGGTGAGACAGATCTGAAGGTTGCATAGTTGTATTTGACCACGAACAGTTTCTGTGCATTGTCCTCAACACATTCCAAGTGTCAGTATTTGTCAGAAGAGTGTTGTGTGTAGTTGTGAGTGCATTACGTTGGAGTTAACTGGACTCGAACGTGGGCAGTTTGTTAGTGTTCTTATGACGCGATGAACGTAGCTAAGGGAGCCCAGGCGTTTGCTGAATCAAGAGACACCGATCTTCCTTGTCATCTCAGAACAGCAATTGCCACGCATGTCCACAATTATTTGCTGGATATATTCCATTCTCTGTCTTCGTGTAAAGTTTTACCCTCTGTAGCTCCCTCTAGAGCCATGGAAGTTATTCCCTTATGTCTTAATAGATGTGTCAACGTGTCCTTCTTCTCGTCAGTGTTTTCCATATATTCCCTTGCACTCCGATTCTGCAGGGAACCTCCTCGTTCCTTACCTTATCATTCTACCCAGCACTTCATCTGTAGCACCTACGATTTTGCGAAGGACCTTCTTATTCCTTACACTATCATTCCACATAATTTTCAGCATTTATCTGTAGTACCACATTTCAAAGCCTTCGATTCTCTTCTGTTTTTCCACAGTCCATGTTTCACTATCATACAATCCTCTGCTCGAAACGAGCATTATCAGAAATTGATTCTCCAAATGTCTTCACTTCCCCAGGAAACCCCTTTCTGCTAGTGGTAGTTTGCTTTTGATGTCCTCCTTGCTTTGTCCCTTATAGGTTATTTTGCTGCCCAGGTAGCACCATTCCTTAACTTAGTCTACTTCGTGATCCCTAGTTCAGACGTTAAGTTTCTTGCTGTTCTCATTTCTGATACTTCTCATTACTTTCATCTTTCTTCGGTTTACTCTCAATCCATATTCTATACACATTAGTCTCCTCATTCCATTCAACAGATACTGTAACTCTTCTTCACTTTCCATGAGGATAGCAACGTCATCAGCGAGTCGTATCATTAATACCCTTTTACCTTCAAATGTAATTCGACTTTTGAAGCTTTCTTTCATTTTCATCAATGCTTCTTCAATGTATAAAGTGAACGATAGGATTACATCCCTGCCTTACACTCTTTTTAATCCGAGCACTTCGTTCTTCGTCTTGCAGCCTTACTGTTTCGTCTTGGTTCTTGTACATATTTTGTACATTACCCATCTTTCCGAACAGCATACTCCCGTTTTTCTCAGAATTTCTAACATCTTGCACCATTTAAACTGTTAAAAGCTTTTTCCAGGTCGACAAATCCTGTGAATGTGTCTTGATTTTTCCTCCGTCTTACTTCCTTTATCAGCCACAAAGTCAGAACTGCCTCTGGCGCTTTTACCTTTCCTAAAGCCAAAAGAATCATCATCTAACAGGTCCTCAGTTCTCTTTAACATTCTTCTGCATCTCATTTTTGTCAGCCACTTGGATGCATCAGCTGTTAAGCAGACCGCCCAGTAACTGTCGCAATTGTCCGCTCTTGCAGTCTTCGGAGTTGCGTGGATGATGTGTTTTGTTGCCACTTCTTCTAATTACTTTGGAAATTTTAAGGGAATGTTATTTATTACTTTTGCTTTATTTGATTTTAAGTCATCAGAAGCCTTTTAAATTATGTTTTGCTACTAAATGCCCCATCTCTTCCATGTCCACTCCTGTTTCTTCTCCCATCACATCATCAGACAAGTCTTCCGCCCCATAGAGGCTTTAAATGTTCTCTTTCCACCTGTCCGCTCTCTCCTCTGCATTGAGAATAGAATCCCCGTTGCGCTCTTAATGTTATCTTTATACTGAGTCTGTCCTCCTGAGAACAATTACTTTTTCGTTTTATCACTTTCTTCATGCAGCCATTTCGCCTTTGCTTCCTTGCTCTTCCTATTTATTTCATGCCTAAGTGATTAGTATTTCTGTATTCCTGAACGTATTTGTACTTCCTTCTTTCGCCGATCAGCTGAAGTATTTCTTCTGTTATTCATGGTTTTGTCGCAGTTACCTTCCTTGAACCAATGTTTAGTTTTCGAACTTCAGTGTCTGCCCTTTTTAGAGATGGTCATTTCTCATCAACTTAGCTGCTATTCACTATCGCAGTATCTACAGCCTCAGATAACTTCAACAGTACCTCTTCATTTCTTAATACTTCCGTAATCCCACTTCTTTGTGAAATGATTTTTCCTGACTAGTTTCTTAAATCTCAGCCTACGTTTTATGTTTAGCAGATTGTGATCTGAGTTTATATATCCTCCTGAGTACGCCCTGCAATCCAATATCTGGTTTTGAAATCTCTGTCTGACGATGCTGTAATCTAATTGGAATCTTCCCGTATCTCCTGGCCTTTTCCAAGTATACCTTCTAGAGTATTCGATACTACTGCTGAAATTTATTGCGAAAATCAGTTAGTCTTTCTCCTCTCTCATACCTACTGCCAAGCCCATATTCTCCCGTAGCTCTTTCTTTTACTCCTTCTCCTGAAACCGCATTTCAATTGTAAGTAGGCTGTTTATGTTTTCTTATTGGCAACGTTACGTAGCGCTCAATATGAAAATCACTGGCTGTGCTGTGTGCAGTCTGTGGCTGCTTCGCATTGTTGTAATACTCGCCATTGTAGTGTTAGGCAGCTGGCTGTGAACAGCGCGTAGCGTTGCGCAGTTGGAGGTGAGCCGCCAGCAGTGAAGGATGTGGGGAGAGAGATGGCGGAGTTTTGAAATTTGTCATGAACTGCTATATTTATATATGATGATATCAAGGTAAATACATTGTTTGCCGCCTGCTCCATTTCCCTATGCACAGTTACCAAATTACTACTTTGAATGTCTGTTAATTCATTACTCTGCGGCGCTATCACACTGCTTTCGTCTTCACTGTCATTTCTCAGTTTACTTTGGAGCCTAGTATTACGTTTTTCACACGCCATTATTGTCACAATATTTCACACGACAACACAGAAAAGCACAATTTGAAGAGCAAAAATAAGAGAACACATTAACATAGCACTGAAAATAATATTTAGTTAATTGCAAGCGCAGCTACGAAAAACTTGCTGCAAATCTACATGCATGCCACAACTGTTTTACTGTACAACAATGAAAAACTACAACTACAAAGGAAATTCTCTCTATAATTACGCGTTAGCAATAAACAAAATCTACACTAATTACACAAACTACAAGAAAAAATCAGAAGATTCCAGTGAGGTATCCTCGGCTAAGGGTCGACATATGAAACGTCCCCTTTTGAACAATTATACAAGACTGTGCTTAAACTGACACACAATATTTTGCTAGCGCAACGCAATCTGACTTTCAAAATTCCCTACAAAAGAATGGCCCTGACTAACATTAAACTATACCTTTCACAAATCACTTACCTCACAAAAATCTTCGCTGCTCAACCTACTGCAATACAGCGAGCGCCACTACTGCCAGCTAAATAAAAGATTCAAACTATGGAAGGCACTAACTACTGATAGGGATAGTTAGCAAATGAAAGATATTAATAGAGAACAAACAATGTATTTACCTTGATATCATCATATATAAATATAGCAGTTCATGACAAATTTCAAAACTCCGCCATCTCTCTCCCCACATCCACCACTGCTGGCGGCTCACCTCCAACTGCGCAACGCTACGCGCTGTTCACAGCCAGCTGCCTAACACTACAATGGCGAGTATTACAACAATGCAAAGCAGCCACAGACTGCACACAGCACAGCCAGTGATTTTCATATTGAACGCTACGTAACGTTGCCAATAAGAAAACATAAACAGCCTACTTACATAGGAGCATGGGGGCTATGTAAGTAGGCTGTTTATGTTTTCTTATTGGCAACGTTACGTAGTGCTCAATATGACAATCACTGGCTGTGCTGTGTGCAGTCTGTGGCTGCTTTGCATTGTTGTAATACTCGCCATTGTAGTGTTAGGCAGCTGGCTGTGAACAGCGCGTAGCGTTGCGCAGTTGGAGGTGAGCCGCCAGCAGTGGTGGATGTGGGGAGAGAGATGGCGGAGTTTTGAAATTTGTCATGAACTGCTATATTTATATATGATGATATCAAGGTAAATACATTGTTTGCTGAGCTAATTAGATTAGGAAATGAGACACTTAAAGTAGTAAAGGAGTTTTGCTGTTTGGGGAGCAAAATAACTGATGATGGTCGAAGTAGAGAAGATATAAAATGTAGACTGGCAATGGCAAGGAAAGCGTTTCTGAAGAAGAGAAATTTGTTAACATCGAGTATAGATTTAAGTGTCAGGAAGTCGTTTCTGAAAGTATTTGTATGGAGTGTAGCCATGTATGGAAGTGAAACATGGACGTTAAATAGTTTGGACAAGAAGAGAATAGAAGCTTTCGAAATGTGGTGCTACAGAAGAATGCTGAAGATTACATGGTTAGATGACATAACTAATGAGGAGGTATTGAATAGAATTGGGGAGAAGAGGAGTTTCTGGCACAACTTGACAAAAAGAAGGGACCGGTTAGTAGGACATGGTCTGAGGCATCAAGGGATCACAAATTTAGCATTGTAGGGCAGCGTGGAGGGTAAAAATCGTAGAGGGAGACCAAGAGATGAATACACTAAGCAGATTCAGAAGGATGTAGTTTGCAGTAAGTACTGGGAGATGAAGAAGCTTGCACAGGATAGGGTAGCATGGAGAGCTGCATCAAACCGGTCTCAGGACTGAACCACAACAACAACAACAACAAGCCTGCCACTAAATCTATAATCCCACATATACAAGAAAACACAGCAAGACCTGTGCACAACCACAATCTAAATAAATAAATCTCCCAGAATTTCAGTGTTGAGACTGAGGGCCATGACAGCCTCAACTTATCTCCTCCTCCTTGCTACAAGAAAAGCACAAATTAGCACAGCATTAGCAACTTTAAATTATTTGACGTTACATGAAGTTTTGTTGTTATTATGTCGTGATCGTGTTATTTTCTGGTATTGGTAACCAATCTAGTTGTAATATGACTAGGGATATCAGTTTCCCCCTGAGACCTAACAAAGAACACAGTGAGCTGCACAGCGAACAGACTACGCCACATATGATCACGTGAAATATTAAGAAAAAAGTTGTACAATGGTAACTGATAGGCATCTAAATTTAAAAATGGATGGTCTGGTCAGACTTGAAATATAGCTGCTTCAGCTCACAGAGATACGTTGACAGAGGGGTTTTACTGTATTATGAAATGACACCCATGTGCCCTATAACATCCTGTTTATTACTGAAATGCATTAAGTTGATTCCAATCATTAAAGAGACACGACAATTAATAATAAAGTCCACAAAGATTCAAATGAATTATAAAGGGAGAATGGTAAGACATAAGGCGCAGAAGGTGGAATGAAATGATACAGTTAGTTAGGGCCAGGTAAAACCCAAAGGATTATGGAATTGATCAACAGGCTAAAGAAGAAAAAAACACAAAAGTATATGTAGGCATCAGCAACCTAGCCTAAGTGCATGCCGAACTGAACTAGGAAACAGTGTGAATTAATTTTACAAAAACGGGAATAACCTGCAACAAACAACTTCAGAGTCCATTGTTCATGTCTCAATCAAACGCAGCTTATTCTTACTCTCACTGTAAAATTCGGGCGCAGAGGATGCCTGCAGTGATAGTTGAAAGTACAGCCATGTCATCTATGATCAGCGCTAGGACGACAACCTGCCTCTGTGCAGCTCTACAGTGAAAGCATCTCTTCCTCTGATGGCCCAAGAGAAAGTATCTGTATGCAGTTCTTCTCAAAATTCTTGTTGCTTCTGCCAGATTTTCATCCTCTTCAGCCGTCTGTTGCAGATCTAATCAGTTGTGACTAATGAAAAGTTTATAACAATAAAACCCATTTCCCTTCTCCTCAAAAACCTGCCTTTATTAACCATTGCTGTTCGTTTCTCTCTCAGAGATTTGTGGTATTACATATCAATACCACCCCACGGGTGTGATACCAATGGCGGTTACGCAGGATCTGGCAGATCCAATGGAGCACGCCCACTGAGCCATTCTTCTATTGGTCTGGTACCTCAAGTGTCCTCGACAGCCACAATGTAGGAGGACTGGTGTCAACTGCTCAGCTCACACGCGTTGGAGTCACTTCACTACAGGAAGCCATGCAGATGCCACGTATTAGCGGCTCTAACACAATAATTGTTGTGACTCTTCAAGCTTTCCCGGCGGATGTGTTGTAAATAGTCTTCGAGGGTTTGCTGGTAACACCAGTTTCCATCAGATCACGGGAGTTAAATGCTGCTGGGCTGGGCTAACACCAGGATGGGCGATCATCCAGTCTCTAGCGCTCTTGGCAGTCGGGGTGCACTCGGCCCTTGTGAGGCAAACTGAAAAGCTGCTTGACTGAGCAGTAGCGGCTCTGGTCTCGTAAACTGACGTACAGCTAGAAGTGCTGTGCACTAACCACATGCCCCTCCATATCCGCATCCAGTGATGCCTGTGGGCTGAGGACGATATGATGACCGGTTGGTACCTTTGGGCCGTCATTGCTTATTCGGGCAGAGTTTTGTTAGTTTTATCACCATAATTATTGACTTTGTGGTAGCTGGTCTCTACTTCTTGCTGTACCATTTGTAATGAATCTTTCTACGATTGGAGAAATACAAGTTCAGTAAATCTTCTAACTGCTGTGTTACTGGGTCACTAACCATTTCCGCTCCTGTCCTACATTCCTACAACTACAGTTGCCGCACCACTCGGTAGCCCATCTCTCCTTATCGTTGTGTATGAAAGTGTATGCAGCTGCAAAGGTTTCATACGCTGGTGGGCAAAATTAAAGCAACAAACAGAAATTTTGCAAAGTTGCGTTTATTTTGCCATTAAACAGTATGAACAGGGTTGATAGTAAGTAGAAACAATGTAAACGATACAGAACGGTAACAACTGCAACTGCGTAACGGTAAACAAAATTGTTCTTTGTTTTTCCAACTTAACGGGTTTAGATACACATTCCGACATTGCTCAGTAGGGGCTGTGACCACCAGGCATCAGTACAGGCCTGGAAGCATTGAATCATGCTGTGAATGACGTAATGAATCTCATGTTGGGGTAATAACGCCAATTCTTCCTGCAGAGCTGCTCAGAAGTCTTGGAGAGTGGTTGGTGGGTGGTAACGTGATGCAATCCATGCCCCTACTGTATCTCAGACTTGCTCTATGTGATTCAAATCGGAAGAGCGAGCAGGCCATGGGTGCAAATTCTTCAGTTTGGAAGAAAATGTCAACCATCCGTGCTCTATGAGGTCGAGCATTATCGTCCATCAGTACGAGGTCTGAGCCACAGTACCTATCAAGAACTCCACACGAGATTCCAAGATATCATTACGATAGCTGACAGTAGTTACACCTTGCTGATTCAACCGTGTAAGTTCATGAAGAGGTGTTCGAGTGGTCAACATAATCGCTGCTCATACCATTCGGGGTCTTCCTCAATATCGATCCCTTTCCACACTGTTTCGGTTCCTAAATCGTCTTCCACGCACCCTCCAGGTATGAATCTGTCGAGAATCAGTCTCCAGACTAAATCTGGACTCATCTGTGGAAAGAACTTTGACCCACTGTTCGATCGTCCAGGTGGCATGTTTACGGTTCCCCTCTAGACTTCCTGTTCTGTAAAGACGCGTCAGAGTTACACATACAGCAGGTCTCTGGCAATAAAGGCCACTCTGCAGAAGCCTTCAGTACATCGTTTGCCTCGGTACAACACCCCCAGTGCCTACCACGAGGTCAGATGCTAGTTGCGTTGCAGTCTGAGGCGGTGCCGTCGTTCCTAACAGTCAAATAACGGTTCTCTCATCCTGATGTCACAAGTGGTCATCCCTACTCTTGTCTTCGGAATATAGTCCCGGGCTCTATGAACCGTCGCCACATCCGTAAAACAACAGAAAGATTCACGCTAATCCGTCGCGCCACATCAGTTTACGACTGTCTTGATTCCATTCTTCCTGTGTCCCTCCACCGCAGAGAGTCTGGTAGGTGTCTTCACTGTGAATACAGAACGGTCTATGACTGTGTGCACAGCGCTTGGTGGGTCTGAACTGCCTGGCAAACACTACGTACAACGTTTAATAGGCGCCATGACGTCATCGTTGGCGTGGTTGACGTTGAGCAGAGTGCTATCTTCTGAGCAGAACACTATCGTACGAACATCTGTTGACAGTTTGTCTGATGATATCGTGAATTAGACACAGGGCGGAGAAATAGTGCTTTGTTGCTTTAATTTTGGTGAGCAGTGTATTTTAGCCAGTGACAAGGGCTACATGAATGCACGGATTATTCTTCCTTCTTGCTGCCAAAATTATTTTTCTGTACCAACCTGCTGACCTTCATTGAGACGAGCAGATTTTTCTCATCTTGAATGGATTGTGTTTCCCGACCTCTTACAGTTTCATATTTTTTCGAGACCATTCTTTCCTCAAATTCTCACAATGGAAGTTTTTGACCTGGCAAACATCGCCTTCAGGGCTATAGAAGGATTTATCTGCATGTGAAACATGCCCTCCTATTCAGAATATATGCATTGAGACCTGGCCCTTTCAGCTAGGCACAGTTTTACATCACGCTAGCCATCGGATGCCTGTGCCCCTAGCTTTCCCCCATAGTCTGTCTGCAGACCCAACGTACACCAGAACGAAATGAAACTGAAAAGTACTTATTAGTTTCACATTAATTAGTGTCTGATTCATTGAGACTTACATTTTAAAGTATCAGTAGTAATTTGAATTTAAATTTGGTAGTTTAATTTGAATAGAGGGATTTTAATTAGATGATAACTTGACCAAATATGAATTCATGAGGGCTCGAACGACCGGCGGGCGGGGCCGCGTAGTCCGTGACATGCATGGCGCCTCAAATAGCACGGCCACTCCGAGCGGCAATAATGTGACTTCTTTTCACAATATATATACTTACATGTGACCATCTGAACACTGTTCGAAAAGGCGGTGAAACTAGTCTATGAGAAACCTTCATCACTACCAGCATGCTAAAATAAATTTCTTACACATTTTGTTAAAAATTTTAGTACAACCACTAAATAGGCCTAAGAATTACAATAACCAATATTCAGAAATTGCTGCGGCTCGAAGTACTTGTCAGAGGGTATCATCAAACTCAACGCTGTCATTAGAATAAATCGCTTCAAAAATTAGAAGAACTGAAACAATGTAGCGACAGAGAACCACTCAGACGACAAAGAAATATAACGTTGATATCATCTAATTACCATATGGACTATGACGCCTTTAGAATACAAAAAGGAGATGAATCACTCCAAATGAAAAGCAGAAATGTGGAAAAAGAAACACTTTCACTAACACAGTGATGTGTGAACAATCATACAGCATTTATGTTTACACACGAACTTGAAAACCACATCGATAGCAACAGTAGCTACTGCAGAGAACATGGTTGGGGAAAAGGAATGAAAGGGGAAGAAGCCTATTATATTTTTGCACAGAGCACAATTTCATCATTAACACCACTTTACTTAACATTGGTCGTGGAAGGATGTGTACTTAGGGACACTGACCTGTTACAGACGATATAAAATAGTGAAGTAATGATTTATAATCGACATTTAATTATGAAATGCGGGCTACAGCTGAATTTTTTAAAAAAAAGGTAAGTAATTAAAGAGTTATGATTTGGGTAATTTGACACTAAGAGACAGCGTGGAGTGGAAACGACTGACTGAAACACAGAAAGGAAAGTAAGGAAGGAAATTTGAGAGATGAAGTACTGAAAGGTGCAGAGGTAGACTTAGGCAAAAGGAGAAGGTGTACCAGCTATCCTTGGATAACACAGAAAATATTAAATTTTATAAAATTAAAGCAATTACAGGCCTCGGGCGCATAATTTGTCTTTTGACCTGCTTTCGACACTTTTATGAGTCACTTCATCAGGAATAAAATATTCAAACTGGCCTATGACGCAAGTACAAAAACTATCGAATTTTTTTTTTATTGTAAAAGAGTAAGTACTGATTAACAGTACAAGAAAGTAACAGTAATTACATGTCAAGTATAAAATAAATATCAAGCGATAAAGCTTCAGTCAGAAAATTTCTTTAAAAAAGGATACATGGAAGGCAAGCCACTATGGGCTGCTCATGCAAGTCAAGGTACAGGTCGCAACAGACTGAGACGCCCGCGTTAGCAACTGCGAGCAGGTGAACATTACACCAAGAGTGCCATCTAGCAGCCTCAAATATAAGTAGGCTACTAAACATTCAAAGTATAGACAGATGAACGTTAAGACGAACATTATTTAGTACATGAAGTAAAAGTCAACGTTTTATTTGACAGCAGCAGACATGATGACTTTTTTTCTACGTAAGAGCGTAAAAGTACGTACAGTTTTAAGACTGAAAACTGACTAACAGTACAAAAATAAACAGTACTTGCATGTATAAAATAAATATTAAACGATAAAGCTTCAGTGACAAAACTCTTAAAGTAGAATACGTGGAAAGCAAGCCACTACGAGGTGCTCACATATGTCGAGCTACGGGTAGACTCAGTGGCCGCTGACCACGCAGCTATGTTTAAAACTTTAAATTTGATACATGAAACGAGAAGAAACAGAAATTCAATAATTGAAACAGGCAAAAAGGAATATTAAGGCCCAAAAATGAGAGTGACAGAAGCAAATATAACGATATGAAATGTAGAGGTCGCTTTTAGAAAAAGTAAAGAATGCTTCAGAGACTGAATGATTAGCTGTATGAACAAGGGCTAAGATGGCAAAACAGCGTTGCGTAAAGAAGGGAAGGCTGCAATTCGAGTTCTCTTCTCTTTTCAATGCTTTGGTCGTCGTGGTATTTTGCCGTCCGACTGTACTGACAAGTAATTCGGCTGGCAGGAAGAAGAGCATGATCTGGTTGATCAGATGCCTGGAGTATGTCACAGATATGCAGTATTTACAGAACGCTACGAGAGGAATCATCCAACTGCAGGATACTTGATTGCAGAGGAGAGGCTTAAAATTCAGAGATTTCCCCGTATTTCAGCTCTAACTGCAGCTAGTCATAACCGGTAGGCGGCGCGGGGTAGCCGTACGGTTTTGGTCGTCTAGTCACGGTCCGTACGGCTCCTCCCGCTGGAGGTTCGAGTCCCCCCTCGGTCATGGGTGTGTGTGTTGTCCATAGCGTAGGTTGGTTTAAATTAGATTAAGTAGTGTGTAGGCTTAGGGACCGGTAACCTCAGCAGTTTGGTCCCGTAAGACCTTACCACAAATTTCCAAATTTCATAATCGGTAGGTGCCTGTACCAATCCAAATGGAGAGTTCTTGCCTCAGACACGAAAAGACACAACCTGTCTACGCTGCTGATGTGTGACCCAGAGCACCAGTCTCATGTTAGGTCTCCGTCACACATATCCGCGAATCTAACTCACTCTCAAGCACTGCGGTCGCAGTCCGCCTGTCAACATGCGTTTATCTTTGCGTAGTAAAACCAAAATTGATATAGTAGGCGTATTACTGTTTTATAATTTTTATCGTAAAAGTGCAAGTTCAAGTTATATTAATGTGGCCACCACGTGCGTACGACGTCAATGTGCAATAACCACTCACAGACGGAAGGTGGCAGCACTAGGAGTGGAGGGCATATAAAGCGTGTCAGGGGATGCAGAGAAAAGTACAGTCGTTGTCGTACGTGGAAACGAAGTGATTTATCTGACGATCAAAAGGTCGTGGTCGCTGGTTTTCCGTCCAAGGGTACGAGCATTTCTGAAATGGCTATATTTGTAAACTGTTTGAATGCTACCGTGGTTACAGTATACCATGCATAGCAAAATGGTGCTATCCGAAACCACTGACGAGGCAGATTTGTGCACCACAGGCCGTAGGTTGACAGAGAAGAACAAAGGCTGTGGAGATGTGGACGACCGAATAGGCGTGCAACTGTTGAGCAGCTGATCACCCAGATGAACCAAGGTACTACCAACAGTGGCATTTCAACAATCGTTCAGGGAACGTTGCTACGTATGGGGCTCCGCAGCATATGCCTCGTCATGCACCCATGCTGACGGCTGTTCATCGGCGGCGAAGGGTGTAACTTGCGCGCCAGTGCCGCAGCTGTACTTCCACTGAGTGGTCACAGGTGGCCTTTTCAGATAAATCACATTTTATGCTCCAGCGGCGTGAAACTTCTGAAAGCAAACACCCTGAGACAATCGTCGGAAGCTTCCAGGACGGAGGAGGGAGCGTTATGATCTGGGAAATGTTTTCGTGGCATTCCCTGAATGACCTAATTATTCCTGAACGCGCAACGGATCAAATAAGGTATGCATCTATCCTTGAGGACCATGTTCACCCCTACACGCAATTAGTTTCTCCTCGGCACGATGGCATCTACCAGCAGGACAATGCAATGTGTCGCACAGCTCGCAGTGTACGTGCGTGTACTCGCCTCGACATCAGACTCCGCTGATTTAAACCCAGTCGAGAATCTGTGGGATCTCATCCATCAGGCTATTCGTGCCATAGCGCCGGGAGTCGGAATGGCTCCACATCCCTGTTGGTTCCTTCAGAATCCAACTGACTATTTCTCTGCACGTCTCTCAGCAGTCCGCGCTGCAAAGGACGGTTGTTCAGGATTTTGACAGTTGGTCCCATATTGTGACTGGACAGTATTGTTTTGTTATAATGTTTTTTAAAATGTAGGTAAAGTAAATTTTTGTTGGCAACACATATTTTTGCGAAAATAATTGTAGTACAATATGTTTACATTCTTGCAGCTGCACGTTGTAATCCCTTTATTAAACACAAGGTGTTTTACGAGGAATTGTAAATACTATATTTTAGAAGGTGGTAGTAAAGACTAATTCAAAAAAATGTTCAAAATATGTGTGAAAACTTATGGGACCTAACTGCTACGGTCATCAGTCCCTAAGCTTGCACACTACTTAACCTAAATTATCCTAAGGACAAACACACACACCCATGCCCGAGGGAGGACTCGAACCTCCTCCGGGACCAGCCGCACAGTCCATGATTGCAGCCCCTTAGACCGAAAGACATTCGAAGAAACCATTCCACATAACGTATGTTCAGTTTTTATTGGTTGCAGAGATACGCCTTGAAAATTACCTGATTTGATTATTCCATAATCATGCTAGACATAAACAGAAACTGTCCTGCCCATCTTGCATGTTCTCTCTAAGACCAGCCTTTAGAACATCTTTGATGAGCACAATGAAGTGCTAATAAACCATAATTCATAATCGCAGATCAAAATACGTCCTTATTTAATACTGTAACAAACGGGTTAGTACCCACTTTGCAATGAACAGTGGCACAAACAAATTACGATGTGTTTTAGTCACCTAACCAGCATCTGTTGTAGGAAAATTGTTTGCTTCTAAGGTTCAAATCAAGTATGTGTTTAATAAGTCATTTATTTACTCTAAGGTACACATACAACGTTAAAATGAGAGAGAATAAGTATCCAATGAGGTTAACACAAAGTCTCGTAATGTTGACTCAGAAATTACTCCTACACAAATATCACAAAGTTACCTAAAATACTGAAACTCAAAGCTCTTTAGAAGCTGGGTTAAACAATGAAAGCTCAACTAATTCTGTGTGGAGATACCTCATCATCGCGGAAGAGAGCTTGGGAAAGGCTACAAGCTTTCCTAACCTGTTTAGCTCCCAAATGCAAAGCAAACGTGTCCAAGACCAACGAAACAATACGATTAATCAGAGAAACGATGCTGCGCAGCAAATCCTGCAAACTGTGAGCTGCTCAGATAGTCAACAGCGGAAATACCAAGTGTAACATTTACTCAAAACTCAACAGACGTGCACCTCAATCGACACCAGCGCTGAGAGTCTCTTCCTTCTGTGACAGGACCGGGAGTCTCTCTCTCCAAAAAAAGGCCGATAAGTGCCCAATTTTCCTCTATGAAATCCCAATTCCCAATCTTTTGAAAAACTCTACATCGAAGGGAGGACACCCGAACATTGCCACAGGGATGAGCAAGAATTTCGCTTTATATACGTGAATACAAGGAAAGCCTTCAGAAATATGGCATTTTTGGATTACAGAACGCATCTTAACATGCAAGCTAGAAGTTGCTGTTGGCTGCTAGCCTTGTCCCATTTATTGCTCGTGCCGTACGCGCCTAGGGACGGTGGCTGGCGTGGCTCAGATGATAGGATAACATGATCTGGAAGGAAGGGCAACGAATTTTCTCACTGCAGCCGAGCGACTCTGAGGTGGTCTGTTCTTACAAGGTCCCCCTTGAGAGCGAAGTCACCAAAGGCCAAGGATTTTAACGGCATTCGACGCCCCATATATTGTATACAATTCAACCATTAAATAGGCTGCTAATGGCAACGGGGATCGGACTGGAGGTATCCAACAGTATGGAGCATGAGGCTACGGAGTGTAATTGAAGTAATTAGTTGACGAGTAACTCAAAAATGGTTCAAATGGCTCTGAGCACTATGGGACTTAACTGCTGTGGTCATCAGTCCCCTAGAACTGAGAACTACTTAAACCTAACTAACCTAAGGACATCACACACATCCATGCCCGAGGCAGGATTCGAACCTGCGACCGTAGCGGTCACGCGGTTCCAGACTGTAGCGCCTGACGAGTGACTCACAACAGTGCTACAGTGCTAATGTTTTTGTTACAAAGCAGATAAATGGGAACGATAAACAAAGCAAAAAATGCATTATATCTGCAACGAAAGTTGCCGACGTAGACATTTGGTCAGAAAGGCACCCAAGAAATTTTGCGGAGTCGGAAAGAAGTGGCAGATGAAATATTAGCGTTTCTGCAAGATGAGTGAGTTGGATGTGTGGTGTCGTGTACGCTCGACTGTGCAGACATAGCATGTGAGAAGTACAGTGACGACGATAAGTGCATAACAAGTCAAAGTGATACTGAAACAGGCGTCGGGCTATGTAGTTCATCATCTTGTTGGACAGAGAGCTACAAACCTCGTTTCCAGTGAAACATAGTAAAGGGCAGTCGTCGTCCAACGAGTGGGTACTGAACGTAATTACGTACATGGAAGATCATCTGGAGCATAGTAAAGAAACAATTATTAACAGATTTCGAAGAAGTCCACAGCTATACGACCATGTAATGTATAAGAAAAACTACGGATAATCAAGGGAGGACAACATGCACTTATTGCAAAAAATGGTATTCGCGCGTTTCAAGTATGCTGGTTACGATTTACAAAATGTACACCGAGAGAGGTGGCGCAGTGGTTAGACACTGGACTCGCATTCGGGAGGACGACGGTTCAATCCCGCGTCCGGTCAACCTGATTTAAGTTTTCCGTGATTTCCCTAAATCACTCCAGGCAAATGCCGGCATGGTTCCTCTTAAAGGGCACGGCCGACTTCCTTCCCCATCCTTCCGTAATCCGATGAGACCGATGACCTCGCTGTCTGGTCTCCTTCCCCAACCAAACCAACCAACAAAATGTACATGGTAGTAGCCTACTACGTTGTGCACATCAAATTGCGTGCGACATAGATTGCAGTGATTCCAAGGGAAACATTGAATGTTTGCATAACTTGAAACAGTATTACAGAATTGGAAGATTTGAGATAATGAAGTTTGAAACAAACCGTCAACTTGATGATGCACAGCAAACTGCAGAATCGGCCCGAGAATTTGTAAATGGGATAAACGAACTGATTCCATCGTTCAGTAAATGAATTTGTTTCCAACTCAGACCAATCGAGACTGGAAGAGGAAATGCATGAGAAAGGGTCCCAGGAAATTAGAGGTTCCAGGAGAATTGTTGTAAGATCAGCTAACATCAATGCGTAACGGGTTCGTGTATAACTATGCCGACTGTAAATCTGGATGACAAATTGACTGGAAAGTTATTTATTGTACTGCGAGAAGTTGGAGGTGCTTTGCCTCCTACGATTCTTTCTCGTGTGCGTGATCTTGTAAGGGAAGCAGAGAATATTAAGTCACAGCAAGCAAGAGTGGGAAAAATTATGTAAGACAACTACAAATTTAGTACGAGCACTGCTTTCACCAGCAGCTGGTAAAAAAATTTGCTTTTGCTTGATTCCTGGTCTGCGTATACAAATCGTACACCTTTAGAGGAAACTACCTCTCCCGAGAAGTGTGTGATAGTGCAATTCATATCATCTGAAGTCACTTGATAAATACAGCCTCAGGATGGATTTTTCCGTGCCTATAAAATATATTATCACACTATCTGCAGCTATTCCACAATGGTTTGACAGGTTCACGATAAGCTCCATGACTGACTGTTTAGCATTCGGTTACATGCAATCACATTCTGTCAGTTTTCATCACCCCACTATACTAACATGATTCTATATGCATTCTTTAAAAGTGGATACCTAGCTGAACGTCCAGCACGGTTTGCAACTCCCAAGGAGTTCGCCTTCGATCTTGAGGGTGCAAATCATTGTGATCAATGTGGTGCACCGTGGTGCAAATTAATGGTTTGTATTTTGTGATGTGTTAATACATACATCCCATACAAGTCTGATCTCTTTATCTTCCGGATTTTCATTTTGTGAGTGTACTAGCTGTGGGGGACGACTACAGCGGCAGTTTTCCGCCGCAGATCTCGTGACTGGCGGTTGCTACAACGCTGTGGCGAGCGGCTGGCTTCTACGCGGCCTTGAAGCAACCCTTGGCAGCGGCGCGTATGGCCGTATCGTCGTGCTTGGAGAAATTTATATGCCACAGAAAAGTTGATAAAAACAAAACTAAGAGTGACACAGAGGTGCGAGTTGGCACTCATGGACAGAAAAATATGTAAAGCTAATTTATGTAGACGCGCCACAAAAATATATAATAGTTTAAAAGTTATTGCTGTCTTAAAAATTGTAAATTTATGATAGTTCAAAAGCTAATATCTCGCCAATGCATTGGCCGGTTGATATAAACAAAGCGTCTATGGATGCGGCTAGTAAAATGGCTCTGAGCACTATGGGACTTAACATCTATGGTCATCAGTTCCCTAGAACTGAGAACTACTTAAACCTAACTAACCTAAGGACAGCACACAACACCCAGTCATCACGAGGCAGAGAAAATCCCTGACCCCGCCGGGAATCGGACCCGGGAACCCGGGCGTGGGAAGCAAGAACGCTACCGCACGACCACGAGCTGCGGACTGCGGCTAGTAGAGCTGCTTCGAGCGGTCATAGCCGATTTAGCATAGTGTGTACAATTTTTGAATGAGCGCTCGGAATATGGGATTCGACTGAGAGAAACTATGTTTTTGGTAATAAATAAATTTAAAGAGACGAAACTAGCGGCAGCATTCTAAAGTTTAGAGAGGTAGATGAGTAAGTACGTATTTTTATTTACTTATGTTCAGTATCAAAAATACGGGAAAAGCAAAATCACGCCCCAAGTACATTAGTTGTGAAGAAACGGTGGCAGATACAAAAAATTAGACTTTAAATTGTTACTGCCCGGGAAACTTCCATATTTTTCAATATATCATCTATGTTTTTGTGTTTAGTTTTAGAATATCCGTAGCTTTTGTCAAACATTGTTTTGAGTTAGGCAGTGGTTTCGTGGGTGGATGGGGCGGCCATCTTTGAGTAAAGCGGTTTAAGACCGCAGACAACAGTGTATTTTGTGAATAGTGGACAGACTGTCGAGTGCCGTGATCGCGACATACGAATTTTACAGTAATGTGTTGTAGCATCAGTTGTTAATGGTCGCCCTTACGTAAAAGCCCCTCGGCATCAGGCCCAATCAACAAGTTGTCTGTTGCACCACACCACACATCTACTGAGAAGCATTCTTGAAAATGTATCTACACAAAGGTATGTGATTCCGTTGGACCTCAGAGGAAAGAAACGAACTTTTCTGATAGCGTCTCGAGTGAATGTGGCTTCTCAAGCAAACAGTAGTGAAGGAGTTACTGTCAGGTTTGCAATAAGGCAACCCCAAAATTCCAGTCGTTTAACTCCTTCTCAACAGTGTTGAATCCCCTGCAGATGATGACGGGAGCCGCACATTCATAATGTTTTTCATGATCTTGTTATGTGGAACACCAATACGTGTAGGAATCCTGCGTGTGTTTGTTGGACTACGTTCTACCAATTAACTAGTGTGTTTTACTTCATGCACGCTCTCTTCATTTTCATGTTGAGATGAAACATGACTGCAGAGCGCTGCGCCAGGCTCACACAGTGTAGTTAAAACACGACTGATACTCTTGAATCTGGCACTCTGCCAATAGGAAACATTCTACCGTATTCTGTACAAGCAGTGACAATGTCTCCATTACGAAATCCGTACACAAATACCCTATCGGCATAGTCGGTGGTTGTAAATATGTGAGGCATGTTTAAATAGTGCGATAGAATTGCCCCACAAGTCTCACTCACACTTTAAAAACGCAGTTATGTAAACTCTAGCAAAACTGCAGAATCTGACCTTCAAAACAAAAGCGACAGCCAGCAAATAAACATCTAGCAACTGAAGTACCCACATGCTGAATGAAAATAGATATCTGTAATCTGCTGAACCTCTGTAAAGAACTAAAAGTGGAAACATAGCACAAGTCTTACTCGATGTAGTTTAATCTACCATTCCATAAATTTTTTCCTATTCCTCCTCAACGATCCTGTATTAATATGGAAAAGGCGCACTCGAGTGCTACAATTACGTTACAATTAACAAATATAACTTTAATTTCATTCCATTACTGGTAAAAGCTCAAAGCAAATCAAAAGAATACGCAACTTTCAGTATTGGTAGTTACGGTAGCGTCGTGAAATATGAGAAAAAATAATAAAGAGGAATAAATACGCGTAGTTTTTAGTTGCCATAATTAGGTATTTAGCAGAAACATCTTCATCTATTTCAACAGTATCGTAGCAACAAGAATGTTATGTGCCTTTTGCAAACGTAAGATACGTTTTTTTCAGTTGTATTTGAATGAATTATTTCCTCTCTGTCACTATCTTTCCTCTGCAATCGGTTTTACATACATGTTTTATGACAGCACCAAAATAATTTGCGTCTGGTGCGTTACATTAACCTAGCAGCACACTGGAGAAATGTCTTTTTAAAAGTAGTCCAAGAACGTTGCAGTCTTGCACCATATAAGGTCACTGCTCACGGATTCATATCCCTTGTAGATTATGGTAATATTTCAGTCCGTATTCTCGGTATATGCTCACCAATGCGAGTACATTTCTTTCGGAGTTTACAGTATCTGATCAAAAATATCCGGACATCCCTACGTAATGCGGAATTAACCTATAGATGTCACGAGACGCGTACCTACCGAGATAAAAGGACGCACGGAGTATTCTGTTGTCAGTAGATAAACAGTGGCAATAGAATGGGTTATTGAAGAGAGATCAGTACGTTGAAATGTAGACTTGGTACTAGATGTCACGAACTTACAGATTCATTGAGGTTATTTCAATCTTTCTAAAGCTGTCCAAGTCGACTTTTGGTGATTTGACCGTAAAGTGGAAAAGTGAAGGAACAACCACAGATAAACCAGGACGAGCAGATGTCATGTACTTACTAATGGACAGAGACCGTCGAACAATGCGAAGGATGATTGTAAAAAATTACGTGGAATCAACGGAAGAAATCACTCTGAGTTTCGAAGTGCTATGAGTAGTCCGGCTAGCACAACGACTCCTTATAGGCAGTTCCGTAGATTTGTGTACGATGACTTACCGCTCTTCGTAAGCTACATATTCTATACAAAACGCTAAGCGACAGCCGAGATGGTGTGAACAGCACCATCAGTGGACAATGGATGACTGAAAACGAGCGATTTGGAGTGACAAATCGCAGTGTACCAAATGACAATACGGTAGAAGGTTTTGGGTTTTGGGTTTGGTGAGTGTCTGGAGACATCTGTCACCGTGTTTAGTGCCAACGACAAAGTTAGGAGGTGAATTGCATCTCGTGGTTGGGATATGGTGTTCCCTTACTGCGCTTAAGAAAATGCAGAAGGATATGAAGACATATTATATCATTGTGTACTACGTACAGTAGAGGAACAGTTCGGAGACAATGACAGCGCACTCTGTCACAAAGCAACACCTGTGGGAGAATGACTTATGGGGAAAAAAAAGTTCCCGAAATGAACTAGCCTGCTCAGTGTCCCGACCTGGATCCCATGGAACACCTATGGGACAGGAACTTCGAATTTGCTCCAGACTCCAACGTGCAACTTCACCACATTTTCCGGTTTCATCCCTTGAGGAAGATAGGGCTGCCATACGTCCACAGACATTCGCACAGCTCATTGAAGAAAGTGTCCCCAGCAAGGTTCAAACCATTATAACGGCAAAGGGTGGGCACACCACACATTAGTTTAAAATTAATCCACTGAATTGGAATTTCTTGACGTCAGTTTTATTAGGTATAGTTTTACTAACCAGTAGTGAGTGACACGTGAAAATTTGTGCCGGATCAGGATTCGAAGCCACATTTCCCTCCTATTGCGAGTGGTCACCTTAACGATTTCGGCTGTCCATACCGAGCAAACCTTCCACATGTCACACTATCTACATCCTTATCTCGTAGGCCACTGAATTCACCAGCATTACTCGCAGCATTAGGTGGATTCCCGTAACAGAGAGAACGAGACAACGAGGGATCGAGACAATGCACAGATTTTCATGTGTGCAGAAAAGTAATCAAACATCACTCAGCGATATGGGAAACAGATTTATATCTAATACATTCCATGTAAAGGAAATCGTATTCAGCAAATTAATTTCGAATTATTTCGCACAGATGTAGATCACCAACAGTCTGTTGGTTCGGATATGCCTCTAAGCACCCATACTAGTGTCGGTCAACAGTTGTCCGGATACTTTTGAGCAGACAGTGTATAAGATCTTTAACACATAACACTTGTAGGTAGCTTTGCTTGTTTATGTTTGTAATTTTTTTTATTCCTTCTCGTTGCAATACACTTACGAGCTCACAATTTGCAGAGCTCTAACTGTCTTCACCGTGTACTTAAAGAACGATTTTCACTAAAATTTACGAAGTATGTTTAGTGTTTTGTAATTTTTCTGGAAGTAGAGCATGTAAAACACAAATTAGAAGCGTTCGAGCTGTTATTTTATATGTTGTTGCTGGAACTCGCATCAAAATATAATTGCAGAAGTTGGAGTGATTCGGTTAATGATCCCGTCCAACGGCTTCAAGTTAGTCCGTGGAGGTAACCGCTGTGTTTGCCGTACTAACATCGATCCGGTCGTCAGGGGCAGCGTGATTGCGAGGCGTAAACTGAGCCGCACCGCCAGACGGTGAGCTATGCGGTTTCAGTGGTAGCGACCGATTAAACGGAAAGCTGCTCGCATCAGAAGTTGTCACCCAGTTCTTGTCTGAATGAGATGCAGATTTCTCATTTTTTACAACAGGAAAGCGAGAAACAAGACCTTCGTATTCACTATGCTTCAGATGTATCGTAGTGTCACCTTTTCTTGAAAGGAATTTCCCACTGTTTGGTGAAACATACAAAGTCTTGAAAAAAAGTGTTCTATGTTTTGAAAGCCGGCAGTATGGACCAAAAAAAGGAAGAAAATTTCCAGCAAGCAGGGGTTCTAAAATGCATACAATAAGACATACGATGTATGTTCATCTTCGATACTGTGAAATATATCTCTAATGCCAGCTCTTTGCTATTGCCAACGACCTACAGAATGCAGTAAACAAATGAGGACACTTTCCTCTGTTACTGTCAATGGATGCAACATACAGTAAATATTTTTAGTGTTGCTACACATAAACTGTATTCACAGTTCTGGGTAAGTGTAGCATGTACCGCAGTTCTAATTGATCCACTTTGCGTTCTGGTAAATTTGTGGAATGCTTTTACATTCTAGTTGTTTCTTTGTACTTACTAGGACAATGGAAGCCTATTATTACAGACGGACAGTTACAGACATGAACTTTTGTTATGTATTTGATAGTAATTTGCTCTGCTGTTTACAGTAATGAAATGTCTTGTCACTTGTTTACACATCTGTCAAAGCATTCTGTAGGTCTTTCGTAATAGCAAAGAGATTGCAATAGAAGAGATGTGTTTCACAGTATTGAACATAAACGAGTGTTCACAGCTATTAAGGTATGCATTTTAGAGCCCATGTTTACTAACATTTTTTTCTTGTGTTTGTCTGTAGTACCACCTCACAAAATATGGAATACTTTTTTCTAATATCACGTATTTCAGGCAAACATATATTTACAAAACAAGTATATAAGGGTGACTAAATGGGAAACCATTCATTGTCTCAAATTTCCATTTCCATTTACATCTCTATTATGCAAAATTCCTGTGAAGTATGTGATTCTACTTCCCAGCAGGTTTTTTGTAGCGCACAGATTCTTCATTCTTTTCTTTTGAATCTTTATGAGTAGGCTTTCGCGGGATAGTTGGCAACGATTAACAAGCGTTTGCCAGTTCAGGTGCTTCAGTACTTCCTGAGGCCCACTGGTGAGTAAAATGATCCTGTTACCACCCGCGCTGTCATAGTTTGTATAAGTTTAATTTCGCCTCTTATTTCTATTTTGAATGGGTCCTACAAAACTGAGCAGTATACTAAGATGGTTGAAGAGTGTTTTATAAGCACTTTGTAGACTTTGTATTTTCCCAGTATCCTACCAAAGAACCGAAATCTGCCAACTTATTTGCCTACGACTGAGCGTATGTAATAAATCTATTTCGTATCCCCACTAATTGTAACACACAGGAATTGGGATAAGTTGATTGACTCCAACTGTGAGTTATTGATATTTTAGTTACTGATATTTTACGTGCAGTTTGCATTGTTTCTGAACATGTAAACCTTATCAAGATCTGACTGAATACTTGTGCAGTTTTTCTTAGGGAGTATTTAATCGTAGGTAACTCTTTCAGATGCAAAAATTCTGAGGCTATTTATTATTAAATTGAGCTCTGAGAGGGGAACATTTTCTGTATGAAATATTGTTTTTGTAATTTTCGCAAATTCGATGATAACATCAAAACAACTTTTCCTCAGACCAGTGATTTGAACAACGCTTCTGAAAAAAAAAAATGGATGGCATAAAGAAAGTGCTTACACTTCCCAATTTCAGTAATCTTTAACTACAGTTTCAACGTGTCCAAAAAAATTAGAAAATAATATTTTGTTTTTGTTTCAGTTTACGATAACAGCTCTTCAGAATGCTTACCATATTATTGCAAGCTCATTGATGCCTGTCTTTATATCCTGAGCATTTGTAAGTGTAATTGTATGTAGGACCGATTGGCATGCGTTGCGAATTCCATTATTCCTATCATGTCTCGTTCTAGGGTACTGTTCTCCTTGACGCTTTCCGAGGCGACATAATCAGGAAGAGTTAAGTTTAGTGGCCGTGATTGTCAAGTGACAGACCGTCCCGTAGTAAATTGTGATTTAACATATCCCCGGTGACCAAGATAAACGTGCTGACCGTAGTGCTCAGAGCCATTTGAGCCATACAGTCTGCTCAAAGCACCTTAACAACCTTTAGCTAGTTAAATATCTCCCAGGCACTCTTGTCGTTGCATGTTGGGAAAATTAAGGCTGTCGCTCACCATTTAAGAGTTGATATAGTAAAGTGTAATACCTTGATCATGGGCGAGTCTATATGTACGAGGGTTGGAACTTTAATAGTGGCAACTATTAGTTACAGCTCGTACAAAATAGATACGTGTTTCAAAGTTTTACTGATCTTCAAAGTAGTCACCAGCATTGTATATAACCGGTTTCCAGCGATGTGGAAGTCGTAGGATACTCTTAGCAATGGCAGTTGTGTTGACTGTTCGAGCGGCGCGGTCTATTGCCCGACGAATTTGTGGCAGTTCTGAAGCGAATGCCATGAAGTTTTTCCTTCAGTTTAGAAATCGAAATGAACTTACAAGGACTTAAGTCATGGGCGTGCAGTATGTGGTATAGCACTTAGCAGCCGCATCAGTGAGACAAATCAGTAACAGCTTGCATTGTAAAATGACGGCCAGGTCCAGCAGAAAGTGTCATCACTTCTGTCTCTATGCTGTTCATTTTTGGAACACAACCTACGACCACCTTAGAGACAGAAGTGCTGACGATTTCTGCAGGACCTGACCGTCATTTTGCAGGACAGTGCTCAAGCACGCACAGTGGAAACTGTTACTGATTTGTCGACTGATGCGGCTGCTAAGTGCTATACCACCTACTGCACTACGCTGACTTAAACCCTTGTGAGTTCAACTCGATTTCTAAACTGAAGGAAACACTTCATGGCATTCGCTTCAGAACTGTTACAAATTCGTCGTGCAATAGACCGCGCTGCTCCAACTATCAACACAACTGGCACTGCTAAGAGTATCCTACGACTTCCACATCGCTGGCAACGGGTTATACACAATGCTGGTGACTACTTTGAAAGTCATTAAACTTTGAAACACTTATCTATTTTGTACGAGCTGTAAATAAATAGTTGCCACTATTAAAGTTCCAACCCTCGTACTTATGCTGCCGCCGTACTGATTGCCTGGCTGACATTACCAAAGAGGATTTTCTTCTGACCAATACCATCATTTTGTATATATATCTCACCATTATATATGAAAGTCTTTACTCCAGTTCACAGTGCGAGAGACGGAATGGTCAGATTTTTATTTAAAAAGCAATTGTAGAATGCAGTTCCATATTGGAAATCATTTTCCGTTAATGACTGAAGCACATGAATGTGATAAGGGCATCACATCGCTATATGACTCATTTTCTCTTTCTTCGTAAGAAAAGGTTTGAGGTGAGATTCGTTGCAGGAAGAATCCCTGCATTTCTGTTGACTGTTCCACGTTTCCTGAGGCGCTTCTTACAATTATAAGTCGATTGTACGTGGCCACTGCCGGGAGTTCGTGCTTGCAATCGCTGAAAACCACGACGTGAACTAGCTTTGAAGATCTCACTATTTCTGTTTATAGGCGCGCTCTGCTTCACAGCAATTCTGGTTACTATTTTCTTCGTAAGAAAAAGTTTGATGTGAGATTTGTTGCAGGAAGAATCGAATGTATTTTCCTTGGGATATCCATTGCTGATCGAATAACATAAACGCTTTACAAAAAGAATGGTTCAAATGGCTCTGAGCACTATAGGACTTAACATCTGAGGTCATCAGTCCCCTAGAACTTAGAACTAATTAAACCTAACTAGCCTAGGGACATCACACACATCCATGCCCGAGGCAGGATTCGAACCTGTGACCGTAGCAGTCGCTCGGTTCCAAACTAAGCGCCTAGAACCGCTCGGTCACAGCAGCCGGCTAAACACGTTACAGACAGCCAGAATGTATCTTGTTATTGGGCTAGCTGCGAAGAAAAACTAGAAAGGCTCCTCTCTATTATTATCCCTCATTTGGGATTAACTGACGTGATGTGTTTAGAGGAAGTATTTTTTGCTGATACATCTGGGTGCAGGAAAATTAAGAAGCGTTTAACTCAAAAATGTCCAGCTTTCAGAGTTCTGTTCAGCGGTTCTAATTTTGTTGCATGTCCCTTACGAAATCCAGAAGCTGAGTATGTTTTCTCGAATTTCTAGCATAATCCAGACTATCTAATGTGACCATTCGATAAACCCTTACCGTTTTGGCAACAACGCATTGTGCCCGAAAAGGCTCTGATGCCCCGTTGTCGATCAAAACGGTCAATTCCGTCGGTGTCTTAGGCAAGGGAAAAATGACAGTGTGTCTCTATATCCGTTTAAACTCCAGTCGTTATCATGACCCCCATGCAAGATATACTACCAGGCAATGGGTTGTTTGCACCGGGTACCTCGGTTATTCTAAATTTGCCCAACAGAACGTCGTCGCCTTTCCTCCACCGAGTCTGACTTATCAGAGCATCTCAAACTTTAATTTGAGTCATGCCGACCAGCTATGAGCATACAAATGCAAGTAGAAATGAGTTGGCCACTGTTCCCGGGCCTACTTCTTGAAGACCTCAAACTCGGGGACGGTACTCTTGAATACCTAGCATCTTGTGTGCAGTTGACGTAACACGTACATCCAGAATCATTAAAACAGTAAGCTTAACGTGTAACGTCTCGTGAACAACGCATCCATCGCAGACGGAGCACAAGCTCGTGTCGCGTTTCCTCCCTGTCTAGCACAGAAATGACTCAACTGAATTTACCTCAAGCAGCGGCATGGACTACCAAACAATAAAATGAAACAGTGGAAAATCCAGGGTGGAATGTAACAATATAAAATATAAATGTCTGGCTCCAGTTGCCAGAGACTGTGGTCATGTATGTGTGAATTGCGTTTGTGTGTGTGTGTGTGTGTGTGTGTGTGTGTGTGCGTGTGTGTACATCGTCTAAATTTAACAAAGGCCTTGTTGGCCGAAAGCGTATTCTGTGACAGTCTTTCTGTTGTTCCTTTCTGCGACTCAGAATCTCCGCTATATGGTGAGTAGCAAATAATAAAATAATTTATCTTAACATAAACGAATTATCGTGGTAAGGGATCCACATCGATGATGGACGCTTAGCTTCATGAGAGTGTCCTATGGCTCAATTTACTAAATTTCTGCTTCAGTGATATGAATGTTAGCTGTAAGAGTCCATCATCATTTACTTTCTTTCCGAATAGGGGCTCTAGACTCGCAGGCGTCATTGTTCGGAAACTGACACTGATCAGATCCACACAATTCTCACGAAAAAACGTAAAAAGGAATATTTCGCTAGGATTCGGAACATCAGGGACTGAATATCTTCCCTCCTCCTTCAAAGGAACGATTCAGGCAATAGCCTTAAGCGATTTAGGAAAATCATAGAGAACGTTAATCTGAAGAGCTTCACGAGAATTTGTACGGCTGTTTTCCCCAGTACGATTCCAGTGTCTTACTACCTCGCTTGGACCAAAATCCTACAACAAATCTTGCCATTTCACGTAATTTTGTAGTATCCCCCTAGGTATTGAAATGATATGACAAGATTCAGAAATCTTCATATCGGACACTAACAGGTTCTTTTACTTGCTAGTATGCAGTAAGCATTTCCACATTCCAAGAGAGTTGCCATTCGCTACGTACATTACCTGAGCAAAAGTATCCGATTACATCTGCGTATTGGGGAACCGATCGCTAGATGCTGCGAGTTAGTTAGGTAGCCACGTGTTCCATTGATCAATAGCACGGAAAAACCGTTATGATGTGGAACGTGTCAAATGCAGAAGAAATGCGCACAGGAAACAAGGGTGTTTGTTTTACGTTATAGTGTTATACCTAAATATTTCTATTATCTATCCCGTTCCCTTAAATGGCACAAAATGCGTATTTAAGGGAATGGGATAGATAATAGAAATATTTAGGTATAACACTATAATGTAAACAAAAAAACCTGTTTCCTGTGCGCATTTCTTAATGGAACACGTACCTAACTACAATACTGGCCATTAAAATTGCTACACCAAAAAGAAATGCAGATGATAAACAGGTAGCTATTGGACAAATATATTATACTAGAACTGACATGTGATTACATTTTCACGCAGTTTGGGTGCATAGATCCTGAGAAATCAGTACCCAGAGCAACCACCTCTGGTCGTAATAACGGCCTTGATACGCCTGGGCATTGAGTCAGAGCTTGGATGGCGTGAATAGGTACAGCTGCCCGTGCAGCTTTAACACGATACCACAGTTCATCAAGAGTAGTGACTGGCGTATTGTCACGAGCCAGTTGCTCGGCCACCATTGACCAGACGTTTACAATTGGTGAGAGATCTGGAGAATGTGCTGGCCAGGGCAGCAGTCGAACCTTTTCTGTATCCAGAAGGGCCCGTACAGGACCTGCAACATGCGGTCGTGCATTATCCTGCTGAAACGTAGGGTTTCGCAGAGATCGAATGAAGGGTAGAGCAACGTGTCGTAGCACATCTCAAATGTAATGCCCACTGTTCAAAGTACCGTCAATCGAACAAGAGGTGACCGGAACGTGTAACCAATGGCACCCCATACCATCACGCCGGGTGGTACGCCAGTATGGCGATGACGAATTCACGCTTTCAATGTGCGTTCACCGCGATGTCGCCAAACAGAGATGCGACCATCAGGACGGTGTAAACAGAATCCGGGTTCATCCGAAAAAAAATTACGTTTTACCATTCGTGCACCCAGGTTCGCCGTTGAGTACACCATCGCAGGCGCTCCAGTCAGTGACGCAGCGTCAAGGGTAACCGCAGCCACGGTCTCCGAGCTGATAGTCCGTGCTGCTGCAAACGCCGTCGAACTGTTCGTGCAGATGGTTGTTGTCTTGCAAACGAACCCATCTGTTGACTCAGGCATCGAGACGTGGCAGCACGATACGTTACAGCCATGCGGATAAGATACCTGTCATTTCGACTGCTAGTGATACGAGGCCGTTGGGATCCAGCATGGCGTTCCGTATTACCCTACTGAACCCACCGATTCCATATTCTGCTAACAGTCATTGGATCTCGACCAAAGCGAGCAGCAATGTCGCGATACGATAAACCGCAATCGGTCGTAAACGTAATGGTACGCATTTCTCCTCCTTACACGAGACATCACAACAATGACTGTGCGTAGAGAGTTAAAATAAACGTGGTACGATGGTCGAGGAGGTCCTCAGAAGCCGCAATTTTCTGTTGTCAGCAGTGAGAGCCGCTTGAGACGATGTAAGGGGAGACGTCACTGGACAGTGTATGACTGGACACGAGTGATTTGGAGCGTTGAATTACGCTATACCGTATGCCAATACGACTGTAGGGTTTGGGTTTGGCTAATGTCCGAAGAACTTCACCTGAACCATGCGTAGTGCCAGCAGTGAGGTTCGGAGGATGTGGTGTTACGGTATATCGTTGTTTTTCGTGGTTAGGGCGTGGTCAACTTAGTGTGCTTAAACCTTAGCTACACGCTTAGCGGCACACCGTGCAACAAACTGCGCATTTCTGGGTTTTGGCAACTATTATGGGAGGTTTGAGGTTGAGCTTCCAGGTATTCCCCCACCAGGATTCTCCACGTGAATCCCACATGACACTGTGCCTGTGCGATTTACAGTGAGTTGTCTGCAAGCCGTTAACTGAGACACTTGCTCGTTGCGGCACCCCGTACCGCTTCCGTGTGTTGGTGTTCTACAATTATATTTATAATGCACGATAATGGAAGTATTTTTTTACTACTTCGTTGTGCTTTTTTAGTACTATACGTTTATAAATGAATACTTTTTATTACTTGCATTACAAAAATAAGCTACATTTTGCTTCATTCGTCTAATTGTTCTATTGACTTCCGTCGTTTATTTGCTTTGCTTTTCCCGGTTTCTCATCTTTCATGTCTAGACGTTATAATACGACACAAAAGATTGTGGAGGTACTAAGATA
Source organism: Schistocerca americana (assembly GCF_021461395.2). Lineage (NCBI taxonomy): Eukaryota > Metazoa > Arthropoda > Insecta > Orthoptera > Acrididae > Schistocerca > Schistocerca americana. The sequence goes on from NC_060126.1 coordinate 222,937,811, forward strand.
GCTGTCTGATAAAGAGCGTGAAAGCAGGTTAGAACAAGAAGATACTTTCGATTTTTCAGACAAAAGTGACGAAGAAGAGAGTATTATTGAAGATGAGAGTGAACAGTCAGGGGACGAAGACCAAGAAACTCAGGCACCGTCAAATGAATTTCAATTATTTTTGGGGCAGGGGAAAAGGTTTGAAACATTTTCGCTTAACAAACCAGTGGCCCAAATCTCGACAACGTCTTCAAAGAATTTGTTGAAAATTTTCCCTGGACCCACAGTGTCTCACGGGATGCTAAAAGTGAAATTGATGCATTTATGATTATACAATAGATATTATAGATAAAACTGTAAATTACAGTAATCTATATATAGAAAGAAAGAGAAGTAGTTGCGTTTATTCCAAGGTCTTTTAGGCCTTTTACATATTTTAGCTGTCAACAAGAGTTGGAGACCTGATGCTTCGAGGGCCTGGAAGACGAATGGTGCCGATCTTATGGTGGCGAGGGCTGCTTTTGGAATAAAGAGATTTCGATTTTGACTACAACCCCTACGCTTTGACGACTACCGCAGTCGATCACAGAGATGCGTGGTAGATAAATTAGCCCCAGGTTTATTCAGAAACAAATGAAAATTTTCAGAAAAGTTATTGTTTATCTGCATTTGTCATCACTGAAGAAATGCTCATTTTGAGGCCGATGGGGCTTCGTCGTCTATATTGAAGATAAGCCAGCCAAATATGGCATAAAAATGTATGCCTTATGTGATGCGAAAACGTATTACGTATCACATTTTGAGATTTATTGTGACGTCTAGTGCAGTATGTACTATCGAATAAGCCGATGGACATCTTAAAGAGATTAGTAGAACCATTGAAAGGTTCAAAGAGAAATTTAACAACTGATAACTATTATTCAAGTTACGAGCTCTCTATACATCTTCTCGAAAATGGCCTTACTTTTCTAGCGGCCGTGAAGAAGAACAAGCCAGACATCCCTCTTGAGTTCCTTCCTAACCGAAATCGCCCAGTAGGATCAACTTCATCTGACTTTCAAGATTTTTGCACTCTGGCTTACTTTCCTAGAAAAAGTAAAAGGGTCATTTTACTGTCAACAATGCACGATAAGCCAGCTGTATGCACGGAAACAAGAAAAGCAGACATTATTGATTATAGCGTTACTAAAGGAGGCGTTGATTCACATGACCAAAAAAGTGCCATTTATTCTACGAGACGTAGGACAAGGAGGTGACCACTATCATTATTTTTCAGATTTTTAGATGTGGCAGTTGTAAACGCCCATATTATTTTTGTTGCTAACAACATACCAATGTTGGAAAGGAAGAGGCAAAGGCGAGGAGAGTTTATCGAAAACTTGTAATTTAGCGTACTTGAAGGTTATCTGAAAGAAAGGGCTCACAGATATAGAAGCATATTTGGTCAAATACAAGGAGCCTTCTGATTTACCAGTAATCCCTCAAGCCTAGCGACCAAGATCTGGTCCATTCAACGAGTGCGATAAACATCGCAACAATAAAACTACAATAAAATACTCAGTGTATGCGATTTGTGTGCATAAAGCATTCCACCTGTAAAAATATTTGCAGTGCTTGCAACATTCGATTCGACGAAGCATGACATCTTAGTTTTTTTTCTAAATATTTATTTATCGCTATGTTTTTATGCATCTTGTTCCTAGTTAGTCATAAATAATGAGTTATATATGAAATATTTACTAAAGTACTATATTTGCCATTATAAGTCATTTGGAACAGTTGTACTACTTAAATTTTGTTGTTCAATAAATATTTTAAAAATACTGTGGGGTATGATTGCCGGAAAACGGAACTGCGGCACGGAGTTCCGCGGGCGTGTACTGGCGTAACTTCAGCGGCGCCTGTAGCTAAGCGTTAAGAAAACGCGAATGGCTATGGACAAATTTTACAACACTGTGTATTGCGTAAAGTAGAGGTCGATGTTGATGCACTGTGTCTTAAAGCACCATGTGTGAGGCAATGGTTTGTGTACAAAAAGATTTCTGAAATCGACTGGGATGCCTTAAGTGCCGACCTGAACCCAGTGTAACACCTTCTGGGCAACAATGATTTCACTCCAGACTCCAACATCACTACGTTCTCTGGTTTCTTCTCCTGAGGAAGAAAGGGCTACCTTTCCTTGACATTCAGACACCTCATTGAAAGTGTCTCTAGCAGGTAATAATAATAAAAATGCGCACATGGCATTGGTGGCCGGGAGACCCCTCGCGGCGCGGTTCGGCCGCCGCTCCACAAGTTCATTAACGCCACCACGGCGACTTGCGAGTGAATGAGGATGAAATGATGAAAGACGCACAACACCCAGTCATCTCGTGGCAGAGAAAACCCCTGACCCCGCCGTGAATCGAACCCGGGACCCCGTGCGTGGGAAGCGAGAACGCTACCGCAAAACCACGAGCCGCGGACTCTTTAGCAGGTGAAGGGTGGAGACGCCTGACGTTAGTATCGACTGTTAACTTAAAGTACTTATTAATGTCCACTAATACTTTTGATCAGACACTGAACCACAGAAGAAACGATCATTCTTCTAGTCGTAAGAAACTGATTTACATAGAGTAGCAAATTATTACGGTTTTTTTCGACCTTGAAATACACGCCTGGAAATGGAAAAAAGAACACATTGACACCGGTGTGTCAGACTCACCATACTTGCTCCGGACACTGCGAGAGGGCTGTACAAGCAATGATCACACGCACGGCACAGCGGACACACCAGGAACCGCGGTGTTGGCCGTCGAATGGCGCTAGCTGCGCAGCATTTGTGCACCGCCGCCGTCAGTGTCAGCCAGTTTGCCGTGGCATACGGAGCTCCATCGCAGTCTTTAACACTGGTAGCATGCCGCGACAGCGTGGACGTGAACCGTATGTGCAGTTGACGGACTTTGAGCGAGGGCGTATAGTGGGCATGCGGGAGGCCGGGTGGACGTACCGCCGAATTGCTCAACACGTGGGGCGTGAGGTCTCCACAGTACATCGATGTTGTCACCAGTGGTCGGCGGAAGGTGCACGTGCCCGTCGACCTGGGACCGGACCGCAGCGACGCACGGATGCACGCCAAGACCGTAGGATCCTACGCAGTGCCGTAGGGGACCGCACCGCCACTTCCCAGCAAATTAGGGACACTGTTGCTCCTGGGGTATCGGCGAGGACCATTCGCAACCGTCTCCATGAAGCTGGGCTACGGTCCCGCACACCGTTAGGCCGTCTTCCGCTCACGCCCCAACATCGTGCAGCCCGCCTCCAGTGGTGTCGCGACAGGCGTGAATGGAGGGACGAATGGAGACGTGTCGTCTTCAGCGATGAGAGTCGCTTCTGCCTTGGTGCCAATGATGGTCGTATGCGTGTTTGGCGCCGTGCAGGTGAGCGCTACAATCAGGACTGCATACGACCGAGGCACACAGGGCCAACACCCGGCATCATGGTGTGGGGAGCGATCTCCTACACTGGCCGTACACCACTGCTGATCGTCGAGGGGACACTGAATAGTGCACGGTACATCCAAACCGTCATCGAACCCATCGTTCTACCATTCCTAGACCGGCAAGGGAACTTGCTGTTCCAACAGGACAATGCACGTCCGCATGTATCCCGTGCCACCCAACGTGCTCTAGAAGGTGTAAGTCAACTACCCTGGCCAGCAAGATCTCCGGATCTGTCCCCCATTGAGCATGTTTGGGACTGGATGAAGCGTCGTCTCACGCGGTCTGCACGTCCAGCACGAACGCTGGTCCAACTGAGGCGCCAGGTGGAAATGGCATGGCAAGCCGTTCCACAGGACTACATCCAGCATCTCTACGATCGTCTCCATGGGAGAATAGCAGCCTGCATTGCTGCGAAAGGTGGATATACACTGTACTAGTGCCAACATTGTGCATGCTCTGTTGCCTGTGTCTATGTGCCTGTGGCTCTGTCAGTGTGATCATGTGATGTATCTGACCCCAGGAATGTGTCAATAAAGTTTCCCCTTCCTGGGACAATGAATTCACGGTGTTCTTATTTCAATTTCCAGGAGTGTATAACCCAACGTGGGACCAGCTGCATCAACATCTCTGAAAGGAGTGGCAGTGAACTGCGGTATCCGGTCGGCCGCACTTTCAAATACGCCCGCCGTCGCCGCCAGTTAGGCCGCCGCGCTGCCTGCAGCCACCGCCGCCGCACGACGGCGCTGCCACGAACGATTACGCCACTGCCAATGAGATGCAAGGATCCCCTTTCCGGTGCTCCGGCGGCGGGTGTACTTAAGTTGGAACATTCATGCACTGACCCTACTTTGTGTGGTTGCCAGTTGAATAACATTTACAGACTTTCACAATCGCCAAGGATACTGTATTGAGGAGTGAGAGATAATAACCGCTTGTATCAGTATATGTTTCAACATTCAGAGCTACTGGCAGCTACTGACGCTGCAACTATAGCAACAATGTTGTGTGCTACTTTTACTATTTCACATTAGACATAGAAAAAAAATATATCTGACATCTCTGTTCATTAACAGCAATTGTTCCTCGCTGCTGTATTCTGTAAAGAACCACACAGCGTGCAACGGAGAAATAACATGAACGACCTGTTTACGGCACAGGGAAGATAATAATAGCGGCTCCCTTCCGCAGCTTCACGCAAAGACACGTGCAGAAATATTTTGAACAGTGGATGGAATGAACGAAGATAGACTTGTACTCAACTGAATTTAAGTACACAAATTTGCAGTATCAGCGGTGTTTTTTTTGCGTCAGTTATAACTTATGTCACTTTCTGGCGCAGTGCAAGAACACGCTTGTAGTAAATTGCTCGTCCACGACTTCCGAATTGATCGATTTAGACTGAACTTGGCGCAGAGTGAGAACAGAGTCGAAGATAGTGCCGGCGCACTAATTTGCCAATGCAAAAATTTCCTAAGTAATATGAGCAGTGTCATTTCTTGTGAGAATAAGTAACATCACAGGTCGGGGAGGAGGGGAGGTCGAGGATGGCGAGGGGGCAATGGGGGAGCAGCTGCGGAGGGGGAGGGTGAGTCTAGAACGTTGTGGAGCCAGCTTCCTTACGGGAGTAAACCTTTACAAGAAAATCAGGCCCACTGCTCAGCTATACATCAGCAGCCCACGTAAGACGGCCAGGCGAAACAACAAATTGGTGGAAAGCTACATAAGAGAAAATTCCGGACAGGAATCTATACGAAGAACAGGAAAACGAAAATAAGGAATTTGGTAAAGCGCAGCATGTAAACAAACAGAATGGAGGGTTGGAGGAATATCCATAAATGGGAATTCCAAATTATGCTGGAAGAGAGGAGATGTGATATAGTATTCATTACCGAAACCAAGATGGAAACAAAAGGAACTCTTCGATCTAGAAAATTATACAATAACATATAGTGGTAGTATAATTTTCTAGATCGAGAAGTTCCTTTTGTTGTACATAGTGTCCCCCCCCCCCCCCCCCCCCCCCGTTCCCGAATGATCATGGACCTTGCGTATTTCAGCGATACAGACAGCCGTATCGTAGGTACAACCACAAAGGAAGGGTATCTGTTGAGAGGTTAGGGAAACATGTGGTTCCCAAAGAGAGGCAGAGCAGCCTTTTCAGTAGTTGCAGGACGAAGAGTCTGGATGACTGACTGATCTGGGCTTGTAACGTCAACCAAAACGGCCTTTCTGCCTGGTACTGTGAACGGCTGAAAGCAAGGGGAAACTACAGCCGTAATGATGGCATCTTCTTGGGTAAAATATTCCGGAGGTAAAACAGCCCACAGTTAGATCCCCGGGCTGGGGCTACTCAGAAGGACATCCTTATCAGGAGAAAAAAACTGGCGTTCTACGGGTTAGAGAGCGGAATGTCAGATTCCTTAATCGGGCAGGTAAGTTGGAAAATTTGAAAAGGCGAATGGACAGCTTAAAGTTAGAATTAGTGGGAATTACTGAAATTCGGTGCCAGGAGGTAAGGTGAATAGAGAGCTATAATTATAAAATGAAATGGGAATAATGCAGGGGTAGGTTTAATAATGAATAAAAAAATAGGAACGCAGATAACCTACTATTAACAGTCTAGTGAACACACTATTGTAGCGAAAACAGACACGAAGCCCACAACCGCCACAGCAGTACAATTCTATACGCCAGCTAGCTCCGCAAATGAGGAGGAGATTGAAGCAACGTAAAGATAAAAAAATTATTAAAGTACTTAAGGGAGACGAAAATTTAATAGTCATGGGCGACTCGAATTCGATAGTAGGAAAAAGAAGAGTAGGGAAAGTAGTAGGTGAATAGGGACTGGCGGATAGGAATGGAAGAGAAAGTCACTTGGTAAAATTTTGCACAGAGCATAATTTAAACACAGCTAACACTTCGTTTAAGAATGATGAAAGAAGATTGTATACGTGGAACAGACCTGGCGACACTGGAAGGTATCAGATTGATTATATAATGGTAAGACAGAGATTCCGGAACCAGGTTTTAAATAGTAAGCCATTTCCAGCGGCACATGTGGACTCTGACCACAACGTATTGGTTATAAACGGCAGATTGAAACTGAAGAAACAACAAAAAGGCAGGAATTTAAGGAGATGGGACCTGGATAAACTGAAAGAACCAGGATTTGTAGAGAGTTTCAAAACAAATTGCAAACCAATTTAGAAAAGAAATCTGAATTTTGCGAAAATTGGCAGTTGCCCCTAAATAGCGAAAAGTGTGAGGTCATCCACATGAGAGCTAAAAGGAATTCGTTAAACTTCGGTTACACGATAAATCAGTCTAATCTAAAAGCCGTAAACTCCACTAAAAACCTAGGTATTACAATAACAAAAAACTGAAATTGGAAGGAACATACAGAAAATGTTGTGGGAAAGGCTAACCAAATAGTGCATTTTATTGGACACTTAGAAAACTTAACAGATCTATTAAGGAGACTGCCTACACTACGCTTATCCGTCCTCTTTTAGAATACTGCTGCGCCGTGTGGGATCCTTACCAGATAGGACTGACGGAGCACATCGAAAAAGTTCAAAGAAGGGCAGCACGTTTTGTATTATCGCGAAATATAGGAGAGAGTGTCACAGAAATGATACAGGATTTGGGCTGGATATCATTAAAAGAAAGGCGTTTTTCGTTGCGACGGAATCTTCTCACGAAATTCCAGTCACCAACTTTCTCCTCCGAATGCGAAAATGTTTTGCTGACACCGACCTACATAGGGAGAAACGATCACCACGATAAAATAAGGGAAATCAGAGCTCGTACCGAAAGATACAGGTGTTCGTTCTTTCCGCGCGCTATACGAGATTGGAGTAAAAGAGAATTGTGAAGGTGGTTCGATGAACCTTCTGCCAGGCACTTAAATGTGATTTGCAGAGTATCCATGTAGATGTAGATGTTGCAGAGGGGAAAGGAATACAGCAGAAGATGAATGGGAAGCTATGAAATAGTGAAGGCAGCAGAGGAGCAAGTAGATAAAAAGTGGAGGGCTAGTGGAAATATTTGGATAACCCAAGAGATACTGAATTTAATTGATGAAAGGAGAGAATATAACAATGCAGTAAATAAAACAGGCGAAAGGGAATACAAACGTAAAAAAAAAGATCAACAGGAAGTGCAAAATGACTACGCAGGAATTGCTACAGGATTAATGTAAGGATGTAGAAGAATATATTACTAGGGGTGAGGTAGATGCTGCGTACAGGAAAATTAAAGAGACCTTCGGAGAAAAGAGAAACACCTGTATGAATATCAAGAACTCAACTTGCAAAACCAGTAGTAAGCAAAGAAGGGAAAGCAGAAAGATGGAAGGAGTATATAGATGGTCCGTACAAGGGAGATGTACTTGAGAGCAATATTATGGAAATGGAAGAGAACGTAGATGAAGATGTGAAGGGACAGATACCACCTGAGGAACTTGACACAGCACTGAAAGACTTGAGTCGAAACAAGGCTGCGGAAGTAGACAACATTCCGTTAGAGCTACTGATAGCCTTGGGAGAGCAGCCATGACAAGATTCATCCATCTGGTGAGCAAGACGAATGAGACAGGCGAAATTTCCTCAGATTTAAACAAGAATATAATAATTCCAATTACAAAGAAAGAAGTTGCTGACAGGTGTGAAACTTACAGGACCATCAGTTTAATAAGTCACAATCACAAAATACTAACACGAATCCTTTACAGAAGAATGAAGAAAACTGGTGGAAGCCGACCTCGGGGAAGATCAGTTTGGATTTTGGTAAAACGTAGGAACACGCAACGCAATGCTGACCTTACGACTTTTCATAGAAGATAGGTCATGGAAAGGCAAAGATCAGTTTAAGCGTTTATAGACTTAGAGAAAGCTTTTGAAAATGTTGACAGGAATACTCTCTTTCAAATTCTACAGGTGGCAGGGGGCAAGATACAGTGAGTGAAAGACTATTTGCAAATTGTAAAAAAAACCAGATGTCAGTTGTAAGAAAGAGAAGCAATAGTTGAGATGGTGGTTAGACACCGTTGTAGCCTATGCCTGATGTTATTCAATCTGTATATTGAAAAAGCACTAAAGGAAACAAAAGAAAAATTTGGGGCAGAAATTAAGGTCCAGGGAGAAGAAATACAAACTTCAAGGTTTGCCGAAGACATTGTAACTCTGTCAGAGATTGCAAAGGGCTTGGAAGAGCGGCTGATTGAATGCACAGTGTCTTTAAAGGAGGATATAAGACAAAAACAAAAATGGAATGTGGTCGGATTTGGAAATCTGTGGTTAGGTCTTATGGAACCAAACTGCTGAGGTCATCGGTCGCTAAGCCTTCACACTTAACCTAACTTAAACTAACTTACGCTGTAGACAACACACACACCCATTCCCGAGGGAGGACTCGAGCCTCCGACGGGAGAGCTGAGACTGAGACCGTGCGGCTACCCCGAGCGGAAAATAATCGGATTAAATCAGGTGATGCTAACGGAATTAGATTAGTAAACGTGACGCTTAAGATGGTGGATTCGTTTTGTTATTTGGGCAGAAAAGTAAATGATATTGGCAGAAGTAAAATGGATGTAAAATGTAGAGTGACAACGGCAAGAAAAATGTGGCTGAAGAAGAGAAATTTGTTAATACCATGATTAGATTTAATCGTAAGGAAGTCTTTTCTGGAAGTATTTTTATGGAGTGGAGCCATGTATGCAAGGGAAACAAGGACGATAAACAGTTTAGACAAGAAGAGAATAGAAGCTCTTGAAATATGGTGCTACAGAACAACGCTGGGGATAACTAATGAGGAGGTACTAAACAAAATCGTAGAGACAAGAAATTTGTGGCGTAGCTTCATCGAAACAAGGGATCGGTTGACGGGACACGATCGGAGATATCCAGAAGTGACCAATTTAGTACTGGAGGGAAGATTTGGGGGTAAAAATCGTAGAGGGACGCCAATAGATTAATGCAGTAGGCATATTCAGAAATATGCAGGCTGCAATACTTATTTGGAGAAACACACGATTTTAACCAGCAAGATTGTATTTGCAAGTGATTAATCTTTAATATCGATCAGTGAAGATGAGATATAGAGTTACCTATGAACTACAAGCAATAGTTCAGATATATTATCCATCAGTTTCTATACAAATAAAAAGAAGCCATGGCTTTCTGTGGGAATAGCCCAGTAAGGATAAAAACAGTGATAGAAAGCAAGAGAAGAGATGAAGAAGATAGATTTAAATTTTGAGAGACCACAATATCTACGGTACTGACGAGACATAGATCAAAAACGAACAATTGGGGAAGTTCAATTATACAAACTGTACCATTATTAGGATAAATAAAGAGAGGAAACTGAGCTTAAATTTTATAATGCTATGTCCGTACCAAAACTGCTGCAGGGCTATTAATCTTTAGTAATGGAAAAAAAGCCAAAATCAAATTAAAGGTGAACGTAACAGTATACAGAAAGGTTATAAAAAATACAGATGTCAGGAAGGAACTGAAAATATTCTACACTACTAGCCATTAAAATTTCTACACCACGAAGATGACGTGCTACAGACGCGAAATTTAACCGACAGGAAGAAGATGCTGTGATATGCAAATGATTAGGTTTTCAGAGCATTCACACAAGATTGGCGCCGGTGGCGACCCTACAACATTCTGCCATGAGGAAAGTCTCCAACCGATTTCTCATACACAAACAGCAGTTGACCGGCGTTGCCTGGTGAAACGTTGTTGTGATGCCTCGTGTAAGGAGGAGAAATGCGTACCATCACGTTTCCGACTTTGATAAAGGTCGGATTGTAGCCTATCGCAATTGCGGTTTATCATATCGCGACATTGCTGCTCGCGTTGGTCGAGATCCAATGGCTGTTAGCAGAATATGGAATCGTTGGGCTCATGCGGCTAATACGGAACGCCGTGCTGAATCCCAACGGCCTCGTATCACTAACAGTCGAGATGGTAGGCACTTATCCGCATGGCTGTAACGGATCGTGCAGCCACGTCTCGATCCCTGAGTCGACAGATGGGGACGTTTGCAAGACAACAACCATCTGCACGAACACTTCAACGACGTTTCCAGCAGCATCGGTAACCCTGGCTGCGGTTAGCCTTGACGCTGCATCACAGTCAGAAGCGCCTGTACTCAACGACGAACCTGGGTGCACGACTGGCAAAACATCATTTGTTCGGATGAATCCAGGTTCTGTTTACAGCATCATAATGGTCGCATCCGTGTTTGGCGACATCGCGGTGAACGTACATTGGAAGCGTGTATTCGTCATCGCCATACTGGCGTATCACCCGGCGTGGTGGTATGGGATGCGATTGGTTACACGTCTCGGTCACCTCTTGTTCGCATTGACAGCACTTTGAACAGTGGACGTTACATTTCAGATGTGTTACGACCCGTGGCTCTACCCTTCATTCGATCCCTGCGAAACCCTACATTTCAGCAGGATAATGCACGTCTGCATGTTACAAGTGCCGTACGGGCCTTTATGGATTCATAAAATGTTCGACTGCTGCCCTGGCCAGCACATTCTCCAGATCTCTCACCAACTGAAAACGTCTGGTCAATGGTGGCCGAGCAACTGGCTCGTCACAATACGCCAGTCACTACTCTTGATGAACTGTGGTATCGTGTTGAAGCTGCATAGGCAGCTGTACCTATACAAGCCATCCAAGCTCTGTTTGACTCAATGCCCAGGCGTATCAAGGCCGTTATTACGACCAGAGGTGGTTGCTCTAGGTACTGATTTCTCAGGATCTATGCACCCGAACTGCGTGAAAATGTAATCACATGTCAGTTCTAGTATAATATATTTGTCCATTGAATACCCGTTTATAATCTACATTTTTCCCGGTGTAGCAATTTTAATGGCCATTAGTGTATATAAACGAAATATTTGATAAAATAGGCAAAAGTGAGTATCTCCACTCTTATGAATGGAGGAGAGAAGATAACCACCACATTTTTAGCAGTATATTTCGCAGGGCAAAGCTACATCAGAGGACGAGAAATGAAATGAATGTGCCAAGTTAAGTTGCAATAGGCCGACCAATATCAAACGCATGACAAAAGAGGAATAAGAAGAAGATACAGTTCGGGAGAAATGTACGGTTGTGATACTATCGTATCTTTGAGAATTTACGTAATCCTTCTTATTCCGAAAAGACAAGATGGGCTAAGCCTTACCGTACATACTCGGACATATCTTGAGATAGTTAACTACTCTGTCTGCTAACACGACTGTAGGGCGATCAAACATACCTTGGACAGATCACAGTGAAAAGAAAGAAATATCTAAACGTGTCGTCGAGAAGAAGATCGTTAGAAGTGAAGCACCATCTCACGTGAACGCGGATGACACGCGAGTTCATAACGAATTAATTTAAGCACCCATCTCGATTTTCTCGAGAATTGTTTTGGAAAAGCCATGGAAAGCTTAAAACTAGGTAGTTACATGAAGGTTCAAAATCAGTTTTTTTTCTTTTTTTTTCTCCTTAATACGAGTGCAGTACCTATCCGCTGTGTCCCGTCGCTTCTACGTTAGGATCTCCATTTACACTTTGCAAACCATTTTGAAGTGCATAGGTGAGAAAACGTCCCATTGTACTTGTTATTAGAGCTGTTTCCCCATTTCATTCAAGTATGGTGCGCGGGAAGAATGACTTGTTTCGTTGCGTCCATTGGCGCTGTAATTGATCGAGTCTGGTCTTCACGATCCCCACTGGAGTGGTATGCAGGGGATTGTAGTATATTCCTAGAGTCATCATTAAAAGCTGGCTCTTGAAATTTTGGAAGAAGGCTTGCCGGACATCCACTATCTCAAGTGTCTTGTTTCCTAATCTAATTCTCTTAGCATCACCTGATTTCATCTGACTACATTCTGTTTCCTTGTTTTGCTTTTTTTCTGTTCATCTTAATCTTATATCCTCCTTTCAAGTCACTGCCCATTCCATTCAACTGCTCTTCCAAGCCCTCTGCCGTTTCTGACAGAGTTAAAATGTCATAGGCAAGCTTTAAAGTTTATATTTCTTCCCCTGTACTTAAATTTCTACTCTTGCTTTAGGGTACAACCCTATCTCACTCCCTTCTCAACCACGGCTACCCTTTCGTGCCGTCCCCCCCCCCCCCCTTTCCCGACTCTCATAAGTGCCATATGGTTCCTGTACAAGTTTTAAGTAGACCTTCGGTCCCTGTATTTTACCGCTGCTACCTTCAGATTTCAGAGAGAGTATTCCAGTCAACATTGTCAAAAGCTTTATCTAAGTCTACAAATGCCATAAATGTAGGTTTGCCTTTCCTTAACCTACGAGAAGTCGTAGGGTCAGTATTGCCTCGCGTGTTCCTACATTTCTCCGGAATACAAGCAGATCTTCCCCGAAGTCGGATTCTACCAGTTTGCCCATTCTTCTCTAAAGGATTTGTGTTAGTATTTTGCAACTGTGACTTATTAAACCGACAGTTCCGTAAGTTTCACACCCATCAGCAACTTCTATCTTAGGAATGGGAATTAGTACATTCTTGTTGGAAGTCAGAGGATATTTCGTCTGTCTCATACATTTTCCTTACCAGATGGAAGAATTTTGCCATTTCTGGCTCTCTCAAGAGTATCAGCAGCTCTATTGGCATGTTGTCTACTCCTGGAGCCTTGTTTCGACTTAAGTCTATTAATTCTCTGTCAAATTCCTCATGCAGTTTCATATCTCCCTTCTCCTTTTCATTTAAGTACTCTGCCATTTCCTCTTCCATCTCTCTTATACAGAGCCTCTACATACTCCTTCCATCTTTCTGCTTTCCCTTCTGGAACCTTGTTTCGACTTAGGTCTATTAATTCTTTGTCAAATTCCTCATGCTATTTCCTATCTCCCTTCTCCTTTTCATCTACGTCCTCTGCCATTTCCTCTTCCATCTCCCTTGTATAGAGCCTCTATATACTCCTTCCATCTTTCTGCTTTCCCGTCTTTGCTTAGGACTGGTTTTCCATCTGTGCTCTTGATATTCATATGGATCTTTCTCTTTTCTCCAAAGGTGTCTTTAATTTTCTTGTAGGTACCATTCGTCTTACCCCTAGTGATATACGCTTCTACATTTGTCTTCCAGCCATTTCTGGTTTGCGCTTCTTGTCGATCTCATTTTTTAGACGTTTGTTTTGCTTTCTGCCTGCTTCATTTATTACATTTTTATATTTTCTCCTTCCATCGAGTGAATTCCATATCTCTTGTCTTATCCAAGGATTTCTACTAGCTCTCGTCTTGTTATCTACTTGCTCCTGTGCTGCCTTCATTATTTCATCTCTCAAAGCTACCCATTCTTCTACAGCGTTTCTTTCCCCCGTTCTTTTCAATCGTTCCCTAATGCTCCCTCCGAAACTCTCTACATCCTCTGGTTCTTTCAGTTACGCAGGTCCCATCTCCTTAAATTCGTGCCTCTTTGAAGTTTCTTCATTTTCAATCTGCTGTTCATAACTAATAAACTGTGGTCAGAGTCCACATCTGCACCGGGAAATATCTTATAATTTAAAAGCTGGTTCCCAAATCTCTGTATTACCATTATATGAAGAGCTTATTTCAGTTCTGTCTATAATGCTATTGACATTAATGGTCCAAACAAACAGAAAGAAAGGATCATCTCTAGCAAGAAGCCATATGCTTGAATATTTCTGGTATCTCAACTACAGATTTTTCAGCCCTCATTTAAGTTTAGGACTCTGCATGTCAGAATGAACAAAAGTGGACTTGTACCAATATTGAAATAAGCCCCTCACATAATCACTGTGAAACCTCCCGGTGTCTCTAGGTTTCTTCGACGTATACAGCATCCTTTTATGATTCTTAAATCAAGTATTAGCTGTGATGAAATTATGCTCTTTGCAAAACTCTTCCTGGCGGGTTCCTTTCCTCTTTCATTCTACCCCCCCCCCCCCCCCGCCCCCCCCAGTATATATTCACCTACTACTTTTCCATCTTTTCCTTTTTCTACTATCGAATTCCAGTCCTCCACGACTATTAAATTTTCGTCTCCCTTGACGATGTGAATAATTTCTTTTATCTCATCATACATTTTCTCAATCTCCTCCCCATCTGCGGAGGTAGATGGCATATAAAATTGTTCTACTGTGGTAGGTGTGTGCTCGTGTCTATCTTAGCTACAATAATGCGGTCACTGCACTGGTCATGGTAGCTTATCCGCGTGATTATTTTTATTTCATTATTAGACATATTCCTGCATTACCCATATTTGATTTTATATTTAAAACCCTGTATTCGCATGACCAGAAGTCCTCTTCCTCCCGCCGCCGCACTTAACTAATTCTCACTAGATCTAACTTTAACCTATACATTTCCCTTTTTAAATTTACTAACCTACCTGCCCAATAAGGAGCTGACAGTTCACTCTCCAATTTATAGAATGCCAATTTTGTTTCTCATGATAACGACGTCCTCCTGAGTAACCCCGCCTGGAAATACACTCCTGGAAATGGAAAAAAGAACACATTGACACCGGTGTGTCAGACCCACCATACTTGCTCCGGACACTGCGAGAGGGCTGTACAAGCAATGATCACACGCACGGCACAGCGGACACACCAGGAACCGCGGTGTTGGCCGTCGAATGGCGCTAGCTGCGCAGCATTTGTGCACCGCCGCCGTCAGTGTCAGCCAGTTTGCCGTGGCATACGGAGCTCCATCGCAGTCTTTAACACTGGTAGCATGCCGCGACAGCGTGGACGTGAACCGTATGTGCAGTTGACGGACTTTGAGCGAGGGTGTATAGTGGGCATGCGGGAGGCCGGGTGGACGTACCGCCGAATTGCTCAACACGTGGGGCGTGAGGTCTCCACAGTACATCGATGTTGTCGCCAGTGGTCGGCGGAAGGTGCACGTGCCCGTCGACCTGGGACCGGACCGCAGCGACGCACGGATGCACGCCAAGACCGTAGGATCCTACGCAGTGCCGTAGGGGACCGCACCGCCACTTCCCAGCAAATTAGGGACACTGTTGCTCCTGGGGTATCGGCGAGGACCATTCGCAACCGTCTCCATGAAGCTGGGCTACGGTCCCGCACACCGTTAGGCCGTCTTCCGCTCACGCCTCAACATCGTGTAGCCCGCCTCCAGTGGTGTCGCGACAGGCGTGAATGGAGGGACGAATGGAGACGTGTCGTCTTCAGCGATGAGAGTCGCTTCTGCCTTGGTGCCAATGATGGTCGTATGCGTGTTTGGCGCCGTGCAGGTGAGCGCTACAATCAGGACTGCATACGACCGAGGCACACAGGGCCAACACCCGGCATCATGGTGTGGGGAGCGATCTCCTACACTGGCCGTACACCACTGCTGATCGTCGAGGGGACACTGAATAGTGCACGGTACATCCAAACCGTCATCGAACCCATCGTTCTACCATTCCTAGACCGGCAAGGGAACTTGCTGTTCCAACAGGACAATGCACGTCCGCATGTATCCCGTGCCACCCAACGTGCTCTAGAAGGTGTAAGTCAACTACCCTGGCCAGCAAGTTCTCCGGATCTGTCCCCCATTTAGCATGTTTGGGACTGGATGAAGCGTCGTCTCACGCGGTCTTCACGTCCAGCACGAACGCTGGTCCAACTGAAGCGCCAGGTGGAAATGGCATGGCAAGCCGTTCCACAGGACTACATCCAGCATCTCTACGATCGTCTCCATGGGAGAATAGCAGCCTGCATTGCTGCGAAAGGTGGATATACACTGTACTAGTGCCGACATTGTGCATGCTCTGTTGCCTGTGTCTATGTGCCTGTGGTTCTGTCAGTGTGATCATGTGATGTATCTGACCCCAGGAATGCGTCAATAAAGTCTCCCCTTCCTGGGACAATGAATTCACGGTGTTCTTATTTCAATTTCCAGGAGTGTATGAGTGGGGGGCTATTTTACTTCTGGAATATTTTACCCAAGAGGACATCATCATTTGACTATACAGTAAAGCTGCATGCCCTCGAGAAAAATTACGGCTGTAGTTTTCCTTTGCTTTCAGCCCTTCGCAGTACTAGCACAGCAAGGCCGTTTTGGTTAGTGTTACAGGGCCATATCAGTCAATCATCCAGATTGTTACCCTTGCAACTACTGAAAAGGCTGCTGCCCCTCTTCAGAAACCACACCTGTGTCTGGCCTCTTAACAGATACCCCCCCCCCCCCCCCAATTGTGGTTGCACCTACAGTACGGCTTTGTTATCGCCGAAGCACACCAGTTTCCCCACCAACGGCAAGATCCATGGTTCATAAGTAGATGTATGTGTGTTTATATATAAAGGGTGAAGCACCTAAAACTTGCACTGTAAATATTGTGAAAATTGAATATGCTACTGATCTGCGGTTTTCACAGAATTGATTTGCAGTCAGGGACTCGTATTCTTAACCAATCAACATTGTAACAATGTATATTATTACATAGTAACATATGTAAGCCAAATATGTTGTACAAGTAAGTACTGGCACAGGCCACTAAGTCATATGGTTAATCTGATGAATGCGATGAATAGGTCGAAGAAAGGGGGAAGAAGGGGAGAAAAAAGTCTATGGCATGTGTGTCGGAATGGTTATAATTAGCTTATTATCTCCTATTTCCTTCGCCCATTTCTTGGCCTTGTAACGCCGGAAATGCATATCCTCCTATTTCCATCTATTGTACTATTATTATTTTTCCTTGTTTTGTTACCTCAAGATATGACATTTCTGTCTCTTTATATATTGTAATTGTTTTACTGTTTGTATATATATATTTATGCACTTATGTCGATGTATAATTGGTTTGTTTCGTAAATATTATTTGTATTTTTACGCTGGGTCTTGCCTAGGGAAAACTGCTATCGAACGATTACATCGATAGGTCGTGTGGAGAACGAAAGTGTTTAGGATCTTTGGTAGTGTTAACTCTGTCGCGTGGAGCGCGGGCAGAGAGGGAGAGTCCGGCTGGAGTAGCGAGTGGAGCAGGTGTGTTGTGTGTAGCTCCCGCGAGTTGCCGCGCTTTCGGGGTTTGGCAGCATGTAATTGCGCTCGACTTGCGATGATAGTTTCTGACATGATGTCGCGGACGGGAAGCATTAGCTGGCGCACATCAAGAGCCCGTTTCGTCTGGTGACCGTGTTGAGAAGAAGGCGCGCCAACATCCAGCTTCTGCAACAGCGACGGCCGACAATGAGTGACTGTCGCCACCTCCTCGATCGACGGCTTCAAACCTTCCATCAACCAACAAGGAAGACTAAAAGCACGTAAAGTTTCAGAACTGTATGGCAGACCTCAGCTTTTCAAATTGTTCCATTTGCCTCGCAAAATTACAGCAACTTAACGTGAACCTTTGTTGCTCATTGTCCCAATTGCATTGCCAAGCAGGGTCCCTTCCTTTTCCGAAATGAACCCGAGTGTCGTTGAAATTCAAACGCCAGCATTAAAATAATATAATTAGATTTCACTGCTTTAATTTCAAAGTTCAGTTAAAGTATTCATAGCTGGCTACAATATTTAGGTTACACGAGCACAAATTAAGAGTGCGAGTTTTGTTAGCATATTTTAGCTTACCTGTGACAGCAGCTCAGCTTGGTACGTACTAAATTTTACTATTGTTAATAGTTCAGAATCATTTAATTCAAGTTCAAAGTTAAATCTCTTGTTTCTAAATTGCGTAGAGTCAAGTTGCTTTTAAAATGATTTTTGAGGTAGTCCAAGACTAACCGTATTTTACTAAATTTCGATGTGCTTAAGAAAGAAAGCTTCTTATTAATTTCAGTCACTAAATTAACTTTCGATTTTCCGGTTTTATTAATTCTTTTGCTAAATTAAGTCAGAGTGCAGCGAAAGTTATTACTTCTGACAAACTTTCAGTTTTCACACTACACGTGTCAACCTTCAGTTGCCACGCTTCTAGTGCTAATTATATGTGTAATTACCTTTATTTTTCAGTTACTATAGTAATTGCCCTCAGGACTGGCGACCGTAATTTCCCCCAAATCTCAAATATCTAATTACCGCTAGTTAATTGTTAACGTAACGGCCGCACATTTACTTTCTTCATTAACTTTACCCCTTTTCAAAATTAATTTCCACCAGTTTCATTTGGGGGAGGTTACAACCTGTTCATCACATTCAACAGTTTGTCAATATGACACAGCAGCCTACGTCATTGCTGACGTGTATAGCATATTTGGCTTATACTTTCATATAGTTTTGATATACTGTAAGATAAGATTTATTTGTTTAGAGTTTCTTTGGGTATTAAATTCTGCTTGTGTTTTGTACTGATATGCCTGACTAATAACGAACTATTAAATAAATGTCATTGTGGAACATTAATATAGCGTATTCAAGTTTTTAAAACCTTAATTGCGCAAGAGCATGATGTAAAAAGAACATGTGGTGCTCACCCACGGTCGTCCTGTAGACTTCTATTTAAGGACTTGAGAATTCTGTTTACTGCTTCACAGTATATTTATTCCATCATGAAACTGATTGTAAATAATTCACTACAGCTCAAAAAGAACCACGATATAGATGATTACAATACCACCAAGAAAAAATGTCATTCGTTAAGGTTGCCTTTGGCACAGAGAGGGTTGTAAAATGGTTGCAACTAAAACGTTCGATCACTTACCCTGCGATACAAGACGTCTGACAGATGTAAAGTAAAATCTGAAAACAAATTGAAATCTTACTGCTTGAGAACTCCTCCTATTCAGTAGAGCAGTTTCTCTTATTGTAAAGTGCAAAAGGTCGTGAGCAAGAATTAATAACTCACATACATTCGTTTAAAAAAATGTCCACTTATAAATGTTCAGCATGCAGCCATATTCACAAATTAATTTAAATAAGTCGTTCCGCTTCTTTACGATTTATCGAGCAAAATGATTTACGGAAAGTAAAACTAATTAAAATATAATGCAATATTATGTGATTTATGCTCACGAATTTCGTTAACAACATCTGGCTGCAGTAAGCATGCGATGTCTTTGTATTACACTTACTGCATTACAAGCGGTAGCTCAAATGTCTCTTTTATGAGCCGAATTTTATGCACTTTTTCTCCAGTTTGGGCATGACACTGGTGACTCTGAATTGAGAAAAATCAATTAAATGCGAAACTAACTTCCCTTTGGAGCGAAAATTGTACAAATAGCGCTCAGACACTTCAGATGATTATTAATGAGCAGTGATGCTGTTGTTAGCCCTAAAAACTTTTATGTTACAGAAATGGGAATTTTATGTTTTAGACGGGCATAATTAACAGATTAACATGTTTCTTACGTTTATGATGCCTTGAGACACAGAATGGAACCACTTTAAACTTTTTTTTGTTCTTTACTGTCCCTCCCACATATGCTCAAAGTATTGTGTACCACACACTTTAACAAATACATTTTCGTAGTTCTTTCCAAGTGTTTGTATATGATCCAGTTCAGAAGGAAACGAAATGTTCACAAAATTTAATGCATCTGAATAACGACTGCAATTAGGCACACAATTCAGATGGTTATTTTCAGAGTATAATTGACCCCTTAAAGAAACAATCTTTGTTTTTCATATCAGTATGTATCACGACATATTTATTTGCAGTCACTTTTCTTAATATCCGTGAATTGCCGCACAGAATTCTTCATCTGAATTCACGTTATGTAATGTTATATAATTTCTTTTAACAGCCAGCTGGTTGATCTTGGAAAGCTTTCAGTTTTTTTTTTTTTAATAATCAGTCTGCTACACTTGTTGCATACCATTTACTGATGGCATAAGACAGGGATAAATTCAAATATAACCAACTGCAGAGATGCATTTTAGGCAATTAAATAGATTTGGCTAAACTCAGCTGACTTGTAAAGAATGAATTTAGAAACAATGCAGACATTTTTCTTAACTGACAAGGGGAGGCCCCCAAATGTGAAATTATGATTCGATTCATACTGCGCATAATAAAAGCTCATGGCCAGAGGTGTAATGTGCAAAGCACCAAGATGCACTTCTCAGCCGTTGTCGACAAAATCGACAGTTAAAAGAAACCGTTGCGGTGAAATACTCTCTACGATTAATAATTTCCTATAGCGTCGTGGCGCAACGGTAAGCGCTCGGGTTCGTAACTCGAAGATCGCCGGATCGAATCTCACGCCGTGCAACTTTTTTTTATTATTTGTTTTTTGTAATTCAAATGTATACACACACACACACATATATATATATATATATAATTCCTGGCAATAAGTTGCAACAATTATGTATATATAATAAGTTGTTGAAAGTCGTTTGTCGTGGAAAAATAATACTTGAAATAAAACACAATATCACAAATAATATTCAAGTGGATACAATTTATTGAAAAGTTCGGTATGCACTCTCACATAATTAACAGTTAGTGACCAGAGGTAGCTGGAGTATCGCACGAACCAGAGTGATAGTTGTCATAGAAACATGGAAAGCAGAAAACAGCACGACATCGAGCACATCTGATAAACGATGCGTTTTTACAAGAAAAATTGTTTTTTAAATTATCTGTTGGAAAACACACCTGATTGATATTCTGAAAAATTGTTCTATCGTTCGTCAGGTTTGATGCATACCACGCGTATCGTATCATATCGGCAAAAATCGGAGAAGACAAATTGTGGTGGACGATGGATTGGATTTTTATACAATCGTCTCTGGAGTTGATGTCACGATTTCGCTCGATTAAAAAAGCACAATTTTGAAGGCGCTTGATCAAATTTTTTATCTGCCGGTAAAAATACATGTCACACGGTTGGACGAGAGGAGTGCACTTTGGAGGAATGACTTTTATAGTGCACGTTGGTAACTTCTTATCGTCCTGGAACGTCTCATTGTATAACGCCGGGTTCGTTTGCCCACCCCAAGAGTCGATCAGAAAATTAAACTCTTTCTTTTGTACGTATGGTATATACATTTGAATTACAAAAAACAAATAATAAAAAAAATTGCATAGCGCGAGATTCGATCCGGCGACCTTCGGGTTACGAACCCGAGAACTTACCGTTGCGCCTCGACGCTGTAGAAAATTTTAATCGTTGAGAGTATTTCACCACAACGGTTTCTTTTAACCGTCGATTTTCTCGACAACGGCTGAGAAGTGCATCTTGGTGCTTTGCCACATTACACCTCTGGCCATGAGCTTTTATTATGCGCAGTATGAATCGAATGTGAATTTCACAATTGGCGGCCTCCCCTTGTGAGTGCTCTAGCTCACACACTGTGTTGGTGAAAACAGGGTGACAGCAGCAAGGCATTGATTGGGATCCTTAAACCCGTCATGACAAGCTATCAGACGAGTATATATTTGACTTAAAACTTGAATCCACACAAACCTTTTCAAGAGTAGCATCATGGATTTTAACGAACTTTGTAGATGATCACTCGTTATTTATATATATTCTCTGAAGACACACACACACACACACACACACACACACACACACACACACATATATATATATATATATATATATATATATATATATATATATATATATATATATATATGTGTGTGTGTGTGTGTGTGTCTTCAGAGAATATATATAAATAACGAGTGATCATCTATAAAGTTCGTTAAAATCCATATATATATATATATATATATATATATATATATATATATGTGTGTGTGATTGCGCGCGCAACATATTTTTGATGTGATCACGATCTCATGATGTGTGCCAGGGCTGCCTTTGCAGTCTGTCTGCCTCGAGGATCCCGTTACCTATGAAGTACAGTTATAAATATTTGGGTGAATTGCCTTCAGGTGGGAACACGGACCCTACTTAGTCATATGTATGCCCCTTGAACGTGCTGACCAATGCGGAGACATACATGGTGCTGTTCTGCCGAACGACGTCATCTGGAACGCTGCATTATATTTTCGTTTGAACTGTAACACATTTTTCGACTATGGCATGTCCCCTCGTGCAAGTGCTTGTAATTCGGCTGGTGGTGGACTGGGGTGTGCCCACCTTGTCAACCTATGCCAGATGGTTCGGCAGGAAACCGGTTCTCTCCGCAATGCGAACATAAAACCGACTATCACCCACACAGATAGTTGATATCTCTGCATACGTCTCGTGAAGCATGTAATGCTAGCCCAGGATGGAGAGGTATGTATGTGCCTCTGCCTAATGATGTCTTGCGTTTTCGAGGCGTGTCTCATGCTGCAGTAGTGTCTCTGCGTCTGATCACATCTGTCCATGACGTCGTTCCATGTCCATAGGACTTTCCTGTGCGCGTAATATATTTTTGCGTTTGGCACAGACACACTTAACCCATTGGCGTAAGCTTTCGTCTCGGCATTTCACACTCGTGTACGTCATGTATGTTGCAGTAGAGGGGTAGCGAAGGGTTTTCAGGTCCGGTGTTGGGACGTCTAAATGCCGTTCAGCCATGTCAAATAGTGTACTATATCGTCCTTGCTGGATACGTAATTACGTAAGTGTAATGGGCATGGAAACATGGGAATACTGAAGAATGGGATGCAACCAGTCGACTTTAATCAACGACGTCACAAGTGGCCACATATGATGAACTGCAAAGATTTAAAAGCATAGATGAATGTTGAGAAAGAAACGATTGCAGTACAGACAAAACAGCTCGAGGATATTGTCATGTGTATCCATATTTCGGGTGTAATGTTACGTATATCACTTTTTTCACGTTAGAAAAGCCTAGTATCCTATTCACCAGTTCACCTATAAGGCTCAACTAAAGGACAGGATACTAGTGCTAGCGAAAGCAAAAAGGCAACATACGTAGCATTGGCATGGAGCACCTGAGCTGACATATCTACAGATTTTACATATTTCGGTTTTTTCGCCTTCTCTAATATTAGTATCGGCTGAAGAACCGGATACTAGCACTAGCGAGGCCAACAAATATCGAAATATGTAAAATTTGTATCCTGTACTTCATTTGACCTGAAGAATATCAGGTACAGGACGCCAGTGTTACGTACTTCACTTTTTTTTGCTTTCCCTTGTTCTAGTATCCTATTCTTCGGCTGACATACATAGTACAAGATAGGAATTAATCACAGAGGAAATAGCAAGTGGAACGACTCACTTTCAGACAAAGGTATAATTCAAAACATGTACGCAAATGATTTCAAATTATCACAAGCGACAAAAAGCGTACTCAATGTCTGTCTCTTAATAACACATCCATTTATTTCTATTTACGATTATGCTGTTTCGATACAGGGGATAACCGATTTGTTATCTATGACTCAAAAGTAAACATATTAACACGAGAGTTGGAACTTAAATAGTGGCAACTATTTATTCACAACCGATACAAAGAGTTACATGTTTGCACCTGTTACTGACCTTCAAAGTAGTCACCAGCGTTGTGTAGAGCCCGTTGCCATCAATGTGGAAGGTATGGTATACCGTTAGCAGAGCCTGTTCTGTTGATGGTGCGAATGGAGCGGTCTGCTGCCTGTCGAATCTCTGGAACAGTTCTGAAGCGAATGCCACGAAGTGGTTGCTTCATCTTCGGAATCAAATCAAAGTCACAAGGACTTAAGCCACCTGCGACCAGCTTTGCGAAAGAAGCGACGACACTTTCTGCGCAACCCACCCATCATTTTGCACGACAATGCGCGGGCGCATACAGCGCAAGCTGTGGCTGCTCTGTTCGGTCGATGGGACTGGGAAGTACTGTGCCATCCACCATACTCCTCGGACTTAAGTCCTTGTGACTTTGATTTGAGTCCTAAGATGAAGGAACCACTTCGTGGATTCGCTTCAGAACTGTTCCAGAGATTCGACAGGCAGCAGACCGCTCCATTCGCACCATCAACAGAACAGGCTCTGCTGACGGTATACTACGCCTTCCACATCGCTGGCAACGGGTTCTACACAACGCTGGTGACTACTTTGAAGGACGGTAATAGGTGCAAACATGTATCTTTTTTGAAACTTCCTAGCAGATTAAAACTGTGTGCCCGACCGAGACTCGAACTCGGGATCTTTGCCTTTCGCGGGTAAGTGCTCTACCATCTGAGCTACCGAAGCACGACTCACGCCCGGTCCTCACAGCTTTACTTCTACCAGTATCTCGTCTCCTACCGTCCAAACCGGGCGTGAGTCGGGCTTCGGTAGCTCAGATGGTTCAGTCTGGCTTTAGCTGTCGCAGCGGTCGCACGCTCCTCACGTTTGCTCCGTGAACGTTCAGTGTTTACGCCAGTGTTTTCGTGTTTCGTGATCATTTATTGACGTTTTGCACGTGAATCCAGCGTTATCAATTGAGCATTTGGTCTTCGTTCGTGTCGTCTTTCTACGTAGTACCGTTGGGATTTCGGCGTTGTCCGAGATTTCTTCGCTGCAGAACACCATGGCAAACTCCGTGAGAAAAACACCGTGATTTTCACCTTCGACAAGTACACCCGTCGAGTACAGCCCTCTGCAGTTGAAATACACGACTGGATTACCGAGGTAATTGGCCTTCATTCTGAGTCTGTTCATACCATGCAGCTAGACGCTGATGAATACTGCGTTTTTGTAAAGTTTAACGATTCCGTGACTGTAGACCGCTTTCTGGCAAAATCTGGTTATGAAACGGAATTTATACACCGTGATGGTACTAAAAGTACTGTAAAACTCAGGAATTCCGAGTCTGTAATTAGGAATGTTAGGGTTTCGAATATTCCCATAGAAGTAGACAACTCGAAAATTATAGATGTCCTCTCAAAGTATGGGGTTGTCAGGCAAATAGCTTTTCAAGCTGCAGTGCTTTAACGGCATTCGCTCCGTGGCGATGGAAGTGAAGGCAAACATTCCCTCCCACATCTTTGTTGACGGGCACAAGGCGCATGTTATGTACTCAGGGCAAACCCCTACATGTCATGTATGTAACGAGTCTGGTCACCTCCGTCAGGACTGCCCTCGCCGTGTTTTTGTGCTAACAAATAACCTTACGCAACGCCGGAAATTAACACTCAACGGTTTGTTGCCAGCCAGTAATAGAACAGGGCCGGCGGCTGTCGTGGATCCTGTTACTACCTCTGCAAATGTTGCACTTAATGTTCATGACTTTCCGTCTTTAAAACCTGCATTAACTGCTGAAATTCCGTCCCGTGTCAGCGAGATTCCCACTAGAAAACGTCCTCTAGAGGACACTGAAAAAAATGTTGATGAGGACTCTTCCTGTGAAACACCCGTTGCCAGGAAGCCAAAGCCCAGTCCTGAAGATCTGTTGGAAGTGGAAAAAGGAGATGAAATGGAGGTCGATGTGGCTCCCACTTCCGCAGACGAACAGATAGTGACGCAGCTGGTAGTGACCTTTCACGGAAATGTGACCCTGAGCCTGAGGTCACAGCTGCAATAACCGCATCAAGCGCACAGCCCATACCGTGCGAACAGTACGAGGAAGTACCAAAGTCCGCAGCTCGTGGTCGTGCGGTAGCGTTCTCGCTTCCCGCGCCCGGGTTCCCGGGTTCGGTTCCCGGCGGGGTCAGGGATTTTCTCTGCCTCGTGATGACTGGGTGTTGTGTGATGTCCTTAGGTTAGTTAGGTTCAAGTAGTTCTAAGTTCTAGCGGACTGATGACCATAGATGTTAAGTCCCATAGTGCTCAGAGCCAAGTACCAAGTAAACAACCTGCTGACTCCGAAGCGCAACGCCGCGCCGAAGGAGGAAATAAACAAGCATCACCGCCTCGCCAGCAAGACAACACAACAGACACCACGCCGGAACCAAATATTGGCGACTCGCAAGCCACGGCCGTTGCCCCAGACAGCCACCGCCGGCGGCTGCGATCGAAACCGGGTCTTGCTGTCACGCGTCATCAAGCGAAAGCCACACCAGAGAAGAAAGACGCCAAGCAAAAGAATATTAAATATGAAGTCATCAGGGCCAACACTGAAGAGGAGAAAGAGAAGGGCCACAGTGACTTGTAGTAATGCATTGTCAGGATTTCAGGATACTTTTCTTCTCAAGTTCTTTGTTTAAAAGCCGTGAAAATTTTTCTAGGAAGTTAGTACATGTAATGGGCACACAGCTTGTAAAGATCGTGCCTTGTAGAGAAGCACGTTGCTGCTATAAACATACCGATCCTCATCCCAAATAGCTTCTTCTGGTATGTCTGTGACGCAAGCTTATAGCATTACTACTATTAACATTAATAAAATACTGTCACCCTTGAATTTGGCAGCACTAAAAGAATTCTTGTACCAGTCTGGGACAGATATCGCGTTGCTACAAGAAGTTGTGATACGGAATTTCGGATCCCAGGCTTTTTTGAAATTGTGAATGTTTCTACGGAAGCCAATATCGGTACAGCCATTCTTATAAGGGAAGGCATTCCGGTGACTGAAATCGAACGACTAGAATCAGGAAGAGCCATAGGCATAAAAATTTTCGATGTGACAGTGCTTAACCTTTACGCCCCACCAGGAAATTCCCACAAATTGGATCGTTCGAAGTTTTTTCAAGATGAACCGATTTATTTATTGAGGAAAAATCCGTGTTCTCTTATACTAGATAGAGATTTTAACTGTGTTTTAAACCAGAAAGATCAACAACCCAATTTCAACTACTCGCCACAGTTAAAAAAGATAGTAAGTGATCTACACCTTAAGGATGTGTGGGAACTTCAGCACCCGACGTCAGTCGGGTTCACGTATATAACCAGCCACTCCCGCAGCAGACTAGATAGAATTTACGTGTCACCAAATTTGCAAAATTATTTATTAAACGTTGAAACTATTCCCGTGTATTTTAGTGATGACAGTGCACTTCTAACATGCTTTAATTTAAGTGTACAGCCAACCCGTCGATTCAGAGGCCAATGGAATTTAAATATCTCTGTTTTAACTGACGAAGAACTGGAACAGGAAATAAGAGTAGCGTGGACTATGTGCCTCCGGACAGCAGACAAGCACCCAACAGTCATTGACTGGTGGACTTGGAGGGCTAAACCAAGGCTGCGGAAAGTTGTCATGCAGTTTAGTGCAGTGAGGCACAGGGAGTTGAGGAATACAATGGAGTTTTACTATAAAGTTTTAAGAGACTTTTATCAACAGGCCCATGATGATGTAATTCGTCTGAATGATATTAAAAAAATTAAAAGCCAAGTTATTAAGCGTTAAACGGTAACAGATGGAGGGACTCAAAATTAAATCGAAAGCCACATCAGTCGTAGCAGATGAAACAGCTTCTCTGCATCACTTGGTGCGGCATGCTAAAAACAGACGTCAAACTTTAATTGATGAAGTCCAGACGCATACTGGTACGAGGCTCACATGCCAGAAAGAAATACTGGACGAAGTCCACGGGTACTATGAAACCTTATATACCCCTACCACAGTGGAAGATGCAGCTCTCGAGGACTTCCTCACTATTTTAGGTCCACAATTGTCGGGAACAGACAACGCTGACATCCTGTCACCTATTACTAAAGATGAAGTGCATGAGGCAGTGCGCAACTCACCTCTCAATAAATCTCCGGGACTTGATGGCCTCCATGTGGAGTTTTATGCCCGCTACTGGTCTATAATTGGGGACGAGATCACTTCCGTGGCAAATGAGGTCCTGAACGGAAAAACGGTCCCTGCAGAGTTTAAGGAAAGTAAAATAGTACTGATTCCTAAGAGTAAAGGCAAAACCGACTTAAACAATTTTCGGCCTCTTTCGCTACTAAATTCTGATTACAAAATAATTTCGCGTATTATCAACAAAAGACTCTCTGCCTTTTCCAACAAAATATTGAGTCATCATCAATCTTGTTCTCCGACCAGAACGATATTCGAAAGTCTATCTGCATACAGAGACGTCATTGCAATTACCTCAGTGACAAGTATAAAATGTGCTTTAATCTTTATAGATTTCAACAAAGCTTTTGACCGCGTTAGTCATAGATACCTCTTTGAGACGCTGTCAAGAATGGCTTTCCACCCCCAGATTGTCAACATGCTAAGGAATATTGCAACAGGTACAAATGCGAAAATAGCAATCAGTGGCCAAACATGTAAACCCATACAGATAAGGCGAGGGATTCCACAGGGCAGTCCCTTATCTATGTTTTTATTTTCCGTATCTTTAGAGCCCTTCCTCCGCACTGTCCACGCAAGATTAACAGTCATAACATTGACTGGTGCGAAAACTGTCATACGAGCTTATGCTGATGACGTGGGCGTTGTAATAAGGAATAAGAAGGAGACAGTTACACTGGAAAGAGAAATCCAAAGGTATTGTTTAGCGTCGGGAGCGACAACAAATGAAAACAAAAGTAAAATATTGACTCTACGGGGCCTAGATCACCTCCGACTGGCATGGGCAAAACAAGACAACAAACATAAAACTTTGAGAATAACCTTAATGGCATGTCCGATGAGGATGGCTGCTTTTAACTGGACGGAAACTAGGAGGAAATTTCATGGTGCTGTAATGGAGAACATCCATCGAACTATGGACCTGGTGCAAAAAGTCAGATTCATCAACTCCTGCGTTTTGTCTAAAGCGTATTTCACTGCGCAGGTATTTCCAATCCCTAAATTAGTAGCGAAAGGGATCATGTCCACTGTTACCAATTATTTATGGCAAGGAGACATATTCAGGGTTGGTGCGACTACCGTTATACTGGATGTCAGAAACGGGGGCCTCGGTTTGGTGGATATTCGCGATAAAGCGTCTGCTCTGTTCCTCAAACGGACTTTCCATATACTCAGAGAACTTCCACAATGTATAACCGCAAAGCTCTTTGAGGCTGTGACACCCCATAGCCTGCAAGCACCGATTGATGTGCGAAGGATTAATGCCCGCCTGCAGTATGTGAGGAACTTTTTCCTCGAAGCAAGTTATCTTAGTAACGAAATCAGAAGCAACACACGTATCACAGTGTGCGACATCATACTTGAAAGGAAGTTAAATGAGGGCAGAAACAAAATTGAAACGAAATTCCCAAATTGTGACTGGAAAGCTGTATGACGGAACATCAACTATGCCGGGCTATCTACAGA
Source organism: Schistocerca americana (assembly GCF_021461395.2). Lineage (NCBI taxonomy): Eukaryota > Metazoa > Arthropoda > Insecta > Orthoptera > Acrididae > Schistocerca > Schistocerca americana. The sequence continues at coordinate 222,967,269 of NC_060126.1, forward strand.
CGCTATTTCCGCATGGTACAAAACAGTTAATAATGTCATCAGCACCAACGAGAGACTATATGGGGTCGGTTTAAACCAGACACTCCTTTGTGGAAAATGCAATCTGGTGGATACACTCATCCACAGATTCACCTGTGGTGGCAATGTGCATAACTGGAATTGGATCAGGCAACAAATCGCCTTTATCACCAGATCCTCTACGGAATATATAACGCCATCGCTCCTCCTGAGACCAGACATAACATACTTTCCGAAATTAAAAACCAACCCCATTAGCTGGTTACTGGGAAAATATGTTAGTTATGTCATACAAAAACTTGGGTCGGACAACGAGATAGAATTCCGCGTTTACATGAAGTGTGAATATGCAAAAATCAGCACGTATCGCAACCATGCTGAAGATCATTTTTGAAAGAATGGGTGTTGGTTAAATATGTGGAACCACTACACCACCTTGAACTAGAACGATGAGAAGAAAATTAAAAGTCACTTGGTTTCTTATAATTATTTACTATTACCTTGCTTCCGGAACTTCTATGTTACACGAAAAGTTTTTTTTCCCAAAACATTTTGTTCAAAATTACTCGTGTTCGACTTCCAAAGTCTTTGTGTGATTCAAGAAGAATTGTTAAGTTTTTATCAGTGTTCAGTTTCTACTCAGAGAAGAGGTTTCTTTGTCTTTCTTACATCGGAGAATGGGAATATTGTGTTAAGATTTCTGCACACTTAGTGCTATGACACAACAGGGGACATGAAAAAGGCGTGGGAGGGGTTTGGGCCTCGACGCACTGGCAGTGCCGTGAAGAGACCCTACTGCTATGCGGCGTGTACTGTCACAGAGTGATGTACTTCTCGCAAGTGAGAGACTGTTTGTTTACTCTTAGGACAATGTATCTTTGACTTGTTATATTGTATGTTCTGTGACTATGGAATAAAGTGTTGTTGGACTGCTAATCGCTGCTCTATTGTGATTCACGACGTAACAATTTGGTGCCGAAACCCGGGATAGACTTTGCCCGAGACAATTCCACGATTGTTGTAGTGCACGGAATTCTGGACGCACGTCACGCGGCAATACTACGACGGGGCTTACTGCAGCGATTTGTTACACCACGCAACAAGCTCTTCGACGACAACCGCCATCATACACAGCTAAGTTCAATTGAATTATCACGCAACATGTTTTGTAATGCCATTTGTAAAGGCAACTGATTACATTAATGCCGCTGTGTACTGCTATTGTAGCTGTTCGATTAGCGATTTAACGAATTATCAGATCCTACGCTACGCCTGTAGATTGTTTATGACTAGTGCTGCCATCTAGCGACCATCAATTGAACTACTTCGACTAGCGATCCAAAGATAACGCCTTACTAGGACCAGCTGATAGCTAGCCGACACTGCTTTAAACTTTCGAGTAATCGGACGGAATGGACGTGCCAGACCACAAACCAGAAGCGCAATTACACTCTCTAAAAAGAAAACGTATGAGAGAAAGAGCAAACATTACGCGACTCGTGGCGGAAGTTGCAAGGATGCCCGACACATCGGAAATCGCGGATTATAAATATTACAATGACAGATTGGGAAGCGTTCTGGACCGCCTCGTTAAATTAGATGAGGATATTCACGAGTTGTTAGACGATGGCGAATACGAAGAAGATGTTCCTAAATGCGAAGATTATATAGACACCGCGAAACTCACAATTTCCCGATTGTCTCACGAAATAGAGAAACAGCTTGCGAAATCGGTAGCAGACATAAAGATTCCCGACAATCCGCCGGCACAATCTGTAACAATGAGTGTTCCCACAGCTTCAGTAAAACTTCCGCCGATCATACTTGAGCCTTTTTCAGGCGATATTGAGACATGGGCGCGATTCTGGGAGCAGTTTGAGCAGTCGGTTGACAAAGATCCGACGGTAACTACAATCAATAAACACATTTTTCTTCGCGGCTATCTCTCGGGAGAACCAAAGCATTTAGTGGACGGTATTGCGGTGACGGCCGAGACGTACGCAGAAACGAAGAGGATTCTCCGAGCGCGTTATGGCAACAAGGATCGAATAATTCAAGCCCACTTAGATTATCTCGAAGCCATAAAACCAATTAAGCTGTCCACCCCAGAGGAACTTAATTCAACATTCATTGAATGCCAGCGACGTATTCAAGCTCTCCGGGCACTTGGGGAAGACGTGAACGGATACGGCCGTGTCCTTGCGCCGAAAATTTTACGCGCTTTTCCGGATGATATATGCCGCCGCTGGATAGTTCACGCCAAGCGTACAGGAATATCCGAAGGGGACATTTTGCAACTGATGGAGTTTCTGAACGAGGAAGTCGACGGGGCGCTTACCACGCAGAAGATACGCGGTGAATTTTCAAGCACTTCTAATAACCTTCCCACAGCGTCCACACTTCACGTACACGCGAAATCTAAAAGATCGACTCCGAAGGATACCAGCGTAAAGGAACCATTCTGCGTCTTTTGTGAATCTGACGGTCATTGGGCGCAAGACTGTAAGAAGATCGTACGCGTTAATGATCGAATAGATAAATTGAAACTAGCAAACAGATGCTTTCTTTGTCTTCAACGTGGGCACAAAGTGTCAAATTGCAAAAAGAAAGAAAAGGCTCGGTGTGTTAACTGTAAAAGACTGCATCATAAGTCCATTTGTGAGGAACGAAAGGATATTAGGGGTCCTGCGGGTCAGACAAACGTTACTTCCGTTGGAAAGGTATCTGTCGCTCCCCACGGTTACACGTACCTTCAGACAGCCCAAGTATGCGTCTCAGGACCTACAGGATTGAGCAGGACAACGCGATGTCTACTGGACGCAGGTAGTCAGTCCAGCTTCATAGCAAAATCGCTGATTGATGATCTCAAACTGCAAACGATAGATCGACAAGAACTAACTGTTTGTTCCTTTGAATCAAACCCTACACGCCCACGCCACCGAAGGCTTGTTCAGTTTAGTATGAAGGGGCTTTGGCAGAACTCTTCAGTGCCACTTACTGCCTTCGAAAGTACTCACGTTATTTCTCACCAGCCTTCAGTTCCACAACATATAAAGAGTTTACCAGATGCCCGTAAGATTACGCTAGCAGATCCGAAAACCGATTCAACAGAAGATCTTCCCGTGGAGATTCTTGTAGGAGGCGATTTTTATTGGAAGATAGTGAAGCACAATTCGCCCATACGCATCTCTGAAACCTTAGTGTTAGTTCCTTCTCTGTTTGGCTGGATACTTAGTGGTAACAAGTCACAAGCCTGTGTGCATGCAACCGTGGTAAATTTTGCTCAGACTGACCGATCTCCTCTGCACTCTGACAATGATTTCAGACGCTTTTGGGACTTGGAAACTATAGGGATTACTGCCGATCAGGATCTACCTGTGAACAACAAGGATACGAGACTTCTTGAAGAGTTTAGAGCATCTTTCTCTATAAAGGATCATCGAGCAGTCGTTACACTTCCCAAAATGCAACATGAAGTGCTTTCGAGTAACAGACCTATCGCGGAAAAACGATTCAAGCACCTCAGGGAAAGATTTCAACGTCAAGAGACATTTAAGCAAATGTATTTCGATCTTATGCTAGACTACATTACGAAGGGGCAAGTAGAGGTCGCTCCCACCACACTCTCAGGAAAGGAGCTATTTTATCTCCCTCATCATGCAGTGAGGAAGGAGAAATACGGAACCACTAAGTGGAGAATAGCCTTTGACGCCTCATCTCACGAAAACAATGCACCTTCTCTGAATGAGGTATTAGAAGCAGGACCGAATCTATTACCAGAGATTCTGGAAATTTTACTGCGTTTCAGATTATATTCTACGGCTATCGTCGCGGACATCACACAAGCTTTCCTTCAATTAACCTTGAACGAAAAGGACAAAGACTTGACCAGATCTTTCTGGTTCAAGATTAGCCAGGATCAAACAGGAAATCTTCAAACGACGGACGAACTAACAGAATACCGTTTTAACAGACTCCCATTCGGCCTGACCTGCAGCCCATTTTTACTTTCTGCAACACTAAGAGAACTTGCCGACAAGTGTATGACAGCATTTCCCACCGTAGCGCCACTTATAAACAAGACTGCATACATGGACGACTTTGTGATCTCAGTAGAAGGTGATAATTTGGTGATAACTATATACTATGAACTTGTAACCCTAATGAAATTGATCAGTCTCCCCTTATCAAAATGGGCTACCAACTGTGAACAACTCCACACTATCTGGAGGGCAGAAGGGCGAGAACTCCACACCCAGACTCAAGTTTTAGGTGTAGACTGGAACACCGCAGGTGACTACTTCTGTATCGATCCTAGCGAAATAATCAGAAGGTCGTCAGAAGAGCCAGCCACCAAACGACTTCTTTTACAATGTACGGCTAAATTCTATGACCCACTCGGACTGTTTTCCCCAGTTTCTCTTGTTGGGAAATTGCTATTCCAGGACACATGGTGCCGAGGAATTGGCTGGGATGAACTTATGCCCTGGGACTTAGGGGCACGATGGCGCGCTTGGATATCTAGCTTACCTTCATTGTCACATATACGTGTCCTTAGATGGATAGCTACAGCTCATGGAAGAGACTCTCAGCTGCACGTATTCTGTGACGCCTCGGAAAAGGCATATGGAGCAGCTTTGTACATTCGTACTGTCTTAGATGATGACGTCGTAACCCATTTAGTCTGTAGCAAGAACGGACTTGCTCCTATTAAGAAGGTGACATTGCCTCGACTCGAACTTTTAGCGGCAGTAGTTGGGACCAGACTATTGTGTTACTTTTGCCGTGCAACAGACTTTAAAATTGCCCGTGCGATACTGTGGACGGATTCTACAATAACCCTAAGTTGGATTCGCTGTGATCCTAACAGATGGAAGACCTTCGTTTGTAATCGTGTAACTGAGGTACAAACACACACGACTCCCACGCAATGGAAACACTGCCCAGGACCAGACAATCCTGCTGACCACCTCTCTCGTGGACTCCTCGGCTACCAAATGAATTCTCTGGATATTTGGTGGCATGGGCCGCCTTGGCTTACACGCCCTCCTGAATGCTGGCCAAACAACGATACTCCAACGATGGTACGACTTCCTCCCGAAGAAAAGAGGAAGAAAACCCAGAGCCAAGTTTTGCCGATATCTACGCCAACCGGCCTTTTGAACTTACTTAAATTCAGCTCGTACTGGAAGCTCATTCGTATCACAGCATGGACTCTCCGTTTCCTACACAACATTCGTCAGAAGAATAAATCTTCAGGAGAACTTACAGCCACCGAATTATCAGCTGCCAAAATGCATTGGATTCGAGTGGGCCAGAGAGATTCCTTCCCCAACGAATTACATGCACTTCAGAATAACTTACCACTGCCAAGAGAGTCAAAATCGCACGATACAATCCTTTCCTAGAAGATGGACTGATACGTCTAGGAGGTCGACTGCAGTGCACTAGCCTAAATAGGGAACAAAAACATCCTGTACTCCTTGACGGTTCCCACCACTTCACACAATTGGTTATGCGAGAGACACACATCCGCCTTCATCACTTTGGTGTTCGTTCTGTACTATCCGAACTGCGAACCGAATTTTGGATCCTTAGAGCTCGTCAGGCCACCAAAAGAATCCTATACTCATGCCTCGCATGCAAGATCTTGAAGAATCCACGAGGGCAACAGATCGAAGCACCGCTGCCACCTGAACGAGTTTCACCTGCCAAACCATTTGCTGTAACCGGAATAGACTTCGCTGGTCCACTATTCATCAAAGTGGGGAAGGAAACGCACAAGTCATATATCACTCTTTTCACATGTGCTACCACACGAGCTGTCCACCTCGAACTCTGTACAGACTTGTCAACGGACAAGTTTCTTATGGCACTTCAGCGATTCGTCGGAAGACGTGGACTACCCCACACGATATATACAGATAACGCGAAAACATTCCACGCCACGAATATGGAACTAGCCCAACTTTGGAAGGCATTAACCACCACAAAATCTTATCAGTTCCTCGCCCACCACAGTATTACTTGGAAATTCATTGTCTCCCGTGCGGCTTGGTGGGGAGGATGGTGGGAAAGAATGGTGGGCACTATAAAGCGTTGCCTACGGAAGGTATTGGGACTCGCAAAGCTCACTGAGGAACAACTGAACACCACCTTGATCAGTATTGAAGCCGCGGTGAACTCCAGGCCCATCACACCAGGAGATGATTGTGATGCACTCACACCATCCCATTTTCTGACGGGAGAAAAACTTACGACTATTCCGACGGGACCAGAGCCTTCAGCGAGCACGAATTTAACAAAGGAATTCCGACTGAGACAGCAACTCTGTGACAGTTTTTGGAACCGTTGGGTTAAAGAATACCTATTGGAGCTCCGGAACTACCATGAAGTTAAACGCCCATCGGGACGAGTCATCCCCTTTCGCCCTGGCGACATCGTGCTGATCCAAGAGGACCTTCGTCCGCGACATATGTGGAAGAAGGCCAGGATAGAAAAGGTACTACCAGGAAGAGACGGCAGGGTAAGGACGATAATACTCCGGACACCAGAAGGTCACATCATTAGTCGTCCTGTGCAGCTGGCCGTACCTTTGGAGGTCGACCAGGGTGGGGAGGATGTCACAGAGTGATGTACTTCTCGCAAGTGAGAGACTGTTTGTTTACTCTTAGGACAATGTATCTTTGACTTGTTATATTGTATGTTCTGTGACTATGGAATAAAGTGTTGTTGGACTGCTAATCGCTGCTCTATTGTGATTCACGACGTAACATGTACCACGCCCTGACCATCATAAAAATACAGAAAAAAATAAAAATAAAAAAAATAAAAGTGGTTAGTAAAAATTGGATTGCTGGAAAAAAGGATGGATAAAAAAAAAAGATGGTAGAGCACTTGCCCGCGAAAGGTAAAGGTCCCGAGTTCGAGTCTCGGTCGGGCACACAATTTTAATCTGCCAGGAAGTTTCATATCAGCGCACACTCCCCTGCAGAGTGAAAATCTCATTATATATCTTTTTTATCGGTTGTGAAAAATAATTGCCACTATTTAAGTTCCAATCTTCGTTGTTATGACAAACAAATGAGATCATTGGTCAAAGCCGACCGGTTTGATCCCATTATTCAGTTGACTCAAAAATATAGGTATTTCACACTGGGTGAATAAAGTGGTACATACGTGTGCTAAGATTATGGCGTACGTACAGCGACCTAACGAAACAGGGCACATTGCGAGTGTGCAATCGAAACGGATGCAGCGAGCTTGCTGTGATGTAAACATCACCGTAACCTCGGAAACGACACAGTGTTGTCTGCCGAAGGACGAGAATGGATTGGCGTAGGCCGGAGGCGGGGATGGTGGAGGCAATAATCCGCATTTGGTGGGTTGCCTCTTCGATTGCACATTAAGGGCCTGATGTAAGGCTGCCCTACAGAGCAAATCGCTAATGCAAGTCAATACGTTTCCTACCCAAAACATCTGTCTTGCAGGGCATCCTAGGAGGCAGAAGCTTAAAAAGACGTCGTATGTCTGTATCTCCGTAAATATTAGAGGTAGAGTGTTTAAAATCCTCCTATGTAGGTCCTGATTTGTTAGCCAAACTTGGTCCACTTTGGTCAGTTTCCTGGGAGGAATTGCCGGACCTACATTCCTGTATTGTAAAGTATTTATTTATGGCTTTGCATCCGCACCTACACCACTCAGTGTCTGGCTTTGTGCTTAATGTTTACGAAGTCATATCTCCTGAGCTATGAGTCGTACCAAGATATAATTTTGTACATGCAGCTGAGTATTGGATACCGTCTGCAAAATGTACTGCGAATGGAGTTAGTAGCAACAAAGTAATAAATAAATTTAAACGTCGAGCACGATGCGAAGTTTTTCACGCATCTCAGTTTTTATGATGTTATACCTCCCAAGCTATCTGTTGTACAGAGATACAATATATAGTATGTACATTCAGCGTAATATGTGCATAGTATCTGAGAAATTTATTGTGCATAGATTTAATAGGAAAGAAGTAATAAATTTAAACTTAATGAATGCTGCGACGGTTTTTCACAAATCTGATCGTTTATGACGTCGTATCTCCTGTTGGTGTTGCCGTGCGGTTCTAGGTGCTTCAGTTTGGAACCGCGTGACCGCTACGGTCGCAGGTTCGAATCCTGCCTCGGGCATGGATGTGTGTGATGTCCTTAGGTTAGTTAGGTTTAAGTAATTCTAAGTTCTAGGGGACTGATGACCACAGATGTTAAGTCCCATAGTGCTCAGAGCTATTTGAACCATTTTGATAGCACTGTCCTTTACACTTAAATTTTAAGGCCGAAGTTTCATGGGGCATGTGTTATAACTGCAAAAATAGGAAAGATATTTTCTGAACACCTTAATTTAACAAAAGAAAATAATAACGAGACTTTTGATGGTAATGGCGTAACACTTAAATTTTGAAGCTAATGGCAGCCATGTACGGATGAACGCAAAATTTCTTGACGACGCATACATAGAGGACAATATACTGCCTCACTTTAAATCTCTCTCTTCCAAGCAAGTTGGGATTTCCACTTTCAAGAAATAACTGACGCTGTCTCCAAGTAAGTCGCCGTAATTGCCACACAAGTTGCTACTTTTATGTCCAGTGGAGAAGTGTTTGAAACAATACAGCATTCGCTATGGAATGTAAGAATGAGTATGAACAACACCCTTGATAAGTAGTTAAGAACCAAACTTCACTTACACAATATTATTAATTCATCATAAATACGTAGTTCCTGAAGATGAATTTTACATCAGCTACTGTTCTGCGAAACTTCAAAATGCGAAATAAAATCAAATTCCACTTTATGCTGCTAACGTACGGTGTGCCACACAGTTACGACGCTGTTCGTTGTCGTAGTCAGCAGACGGCAGCTTAGCACAGACGGTTGCATGTGGGTCTGACCAGTGGAAATATCGTCAGCTATTCCTTGAATGTTCAAGTCCCGACATCCGTGATTCATTACTGAAAATGAATACAATGTCTGAACAATGATCTTATTCTAAGCAAACACCACCAGATATTATCATTCGGTCAAGAATCTTGCATGAAACCGCGGCTCGATATTAATGCCGAGAAACTTATGAATGCTAAAAAAAAGATTTAAAGAAGTTCTTCAGACCTCTGAATGAGTGTTTTTGCCAAAAGTATGCAGAGCGTGCTATAACTGAGTGATACCAACCTATTAACGAGATGGCTTTATAGAAAGAGACGTTGCTTAGGAGTGGGGCGCGGCGTCCACCTGCCACAGTCCAGGTAGTGTTTGTCAGCGTATTTGGTCCCATAATGTCCATTTCAGCTAGTGGGCAGCAGTGTACATTCTTTTTTTTTGTTGAGGCCAGTAGTTCTTACTTTGCTATCTTACTTTTAGTCTTTTAGGCTACTGTGGAAGGTACAGCCAGGACGAAGGGTTTCTGTACGAGTATATGACAGTGTGACGAACACCGGGCATCCTGCACTACTATTCCCCCGGCAGAAACGTTATCCTACACTTCTACATTTACATAGATACTCCGCAAGCCACCTTACAGCGCATGGTGGTGGGTAGCTTGTACCACAACTAGTCATTACCCTTCCTGTTCCACTCGCGAATAGAAGGAGAGAAAAAGGACTGTTTGGATGCTTCCATATGAGCCCTAATTTCTCGTATCTTATCTTCGTGGCCATTAAGCTCAATGTATGTTGAAGGCAATAGAATCGTTCCTCAGTAAGCTTCAGATGCCGCTACTCTAAGTTTCCTCAATAGTGTTCCTCAAAAAGAAAGTCGCCTTCAGTTGAGAGATTCCCATTTCAGTTCCTGAGAGCATGTCCTTAACACTTGCGTGTTGATCAAAACTGTCACCAGCAAATCTAGCAGCCCTCCTTTGAATCAATCCAACCTAGTACGGATGTTAAACTCACGAGCAGTACTCTACAATAGATCGTACTAACTTTCCGTATGCGGTCTCCTTTATAGGTAAAGCAGACTCTCCTGGAGTTCTGCCAATAAACCGAAGTCGACCATTCACCTTCTATACCACAATCCTTACATGCCCATTTCATTTCATATCGCTTTTCAGCGTTACGCACAGATATTTGAGCGACTTGACTGTGTCAAGCAGGACACTAATAATGCTGTATCCGAACATTATGGGTTTGTATTTTCTACTCATCCAGATTTACCTGCATTTTTCTACATTTAGCGTTAGCTGCCATTCATCACACAAAATAGAAATTTTGTCTAAGTCATCTTGTATGCTCCTACAGTCACTCAACTTCGACACCTCACCTTACACCACAGTATCATCAGAAAACAACCACAAGTGGCTGCCCATCCTGTCTGCCAAATCATTTATGTACGTAGAGTACAACAGCGGTCCTATCACACTTCCCTGGGACACTCCCGCGAAACCCTTGTTTCTGATAAACACTCGCCGTCGAGTACAACGTACTGGGTTTTATAACTTAATAAGTCTCCTAGCCACTCGCATATCTGTGAACCTATTCAGTATACTGGCACCTTCTTCAACCACCTGCAATGCCCCATCGCGTCAAACGCATTTTGGAAATCTAGAAATATGAAATGAGCTCGTTGCCCTTCAGCCATAGTTCGCAGTACATCAAGTGAGAAAAGGAAAACCTGAGTTTCGCACCCGCGATGCTTTCTTAACCATGCTGATTCGTGGACGCAAGATTCTCGGTCTGAAGTAAATTTATTATGTTCGAACTGAGAGTGTGTTCAAGGATTCTGCAGGAAACTGATGTTAGGTATAATTGGTCTGCAATTTTGCGGGTCCGTTCTTTTGCCCTTCTTATATACAGGAGTTACCTGTGCTTTTTCCAGTCGCTTTGGATTTTGCCCTGCGCGAAAGGTTCGCAATAAATGCAAGATAGGCAAGTGGCCAACGCTGTACAGTACTCTGAAAAATCGGACTGGGGTTCCATCCGGGCCTGGTGACATATTTATTTTCAACTGTTTCAATTGTTTCTCTACGCACAGGGATGCTTATCACTGTGTCGTCTGTACTGAAGTCTGTTCGATGGTCAGATGACGGTATGTTTGTACGATTCTTCTGCGTGAACTATTTATTCGTGAAATTTAAAACTTCGGCTTTCCTTTTGCTATCTCAACTGCCTCACCAGAGTGGTCAGCAAGCGACTGGATGGAAGCCTTAGACCCACTTAGCGATTTTACATAGGGCCAGAATTTTCTTGGGTTCTTTTGTCATGCAGTAAAGAAGATGGTTGTATGTTTCGCGCATAGATCTTTTCACAGACGTACGAATCTCCAATAACCTTTGCGTCTCGTCATTTCCGTGTTCTCTTTTGAACCTAGATTGCAACAGCCTCTGCTTCCTCAGCATCCTCTGAATGTCGTTATTAAACCATGATGGGTCTTTTGCGTCCTTAAGCCACTTACTAGGCACATAATTCTCCACATCACCGTTCACAATCTGCTTCAACTTTGCATATAATTCGTCTACGTCTACGTCCAGGCGGTTTGAATCGAGCGCCCCATTCTACTAGCCAATCACAGGGCGCGAAGCGAACAGCGCAGCGGCTAAGTCCGCTTCAAGGTCACCCGCCAAGCGAGGACCAAGAGCAGCCTACATACCAAGTTGTAAGTGAACATTATTTTTAGTCTTTAAAAAAAAAATCTCACGGGAGAGATAAGGATGGTTCTCGGGTAGGACAATCTTTATTGTCTGTAATACAACATACAATCACCATTGATCTTTATTTTACAATTTCCATTACCAATCTTGCACCATAAAAAAATATACTCGTCGGCACTCAATTTCTTCTTCCTTCGGCTACTCAAAGTAAATGGCATACTAGGAACAACTGTACCATAAGGCTGCTTAGCCAAAAGTCCTGTTGTCTCTGCTATACTCCATGTCTTCCATGTTAAAATATTTCCATCTGGAAAGGCTTCAAGGCCACCATAATCTGCATGGTTGCCCCATACGACAGCAAGTGTAAGCCATGTACTACCTCCGAAAACTGCTTGTACATCACATGTAAAGTTCAAATGGAGTCCACGAAAGACATTTGGACCTCCAATCAACTGTTGTTTATTAAACTGTCCAGCCAAATCAATGTCAATAGCTTTCAAACTGCGATACACAGGAAAGCTGCGCCGCCAGCGACTACGCAAATCCTCCTTGTCACTAGTAATAAAATGACATTGTTCATAAAAATTACATTTTTGGTTCTCAGTTCTCACTTGTACGAGCATGTCAGTTCGTAACACACCCGTGGTGGTGGCGACGGGGCGAGAGGGGGAGAGGAGGTGGACGGGGGGGGGGGGGGGGAGGGTTTGTCCCTTAAACTGTTTCTCGCTTCGATCGTGCGCGATGTCCACACCACGTACCTGATACTCTGCTCCACACTGCTGCTGGCTTGCCTGAAATTAAGTACCTAAATATGCAAGCGGGTTTAGGGGAGCCACTCAACGTTAAGTACAACACTATCCTACTATCTAACACGATAAGAAAATCGCAGGTTGTACAGTTTACACTCTGAGTCATAAGTGTTTATGCCAATTAACATAATGATGGTTATCTGTCCAAAATATCACTTGGACGAGGGTACGCGTAACCGACACGACGCTGGTGATTGTTGAAGCTGCGGAGGCCGAATAATCGAACGAAAGTTCTTAAGCTCGTCACACATACACAGATATCTGACACAAATCCTCCTTGTCACTAGTAATAAAATGACATTGTTCATAAAAATTACATTTTTGGTTCTCAGTTCTCACTTGTACGAGCATGCGCGTAACCTTCGCTGCGCGGCTGATTATTGACTATGCGGAAACGCGATATGCGAACACACGTTCTCACGCTCGCTACAAGCCACTGGCACTTGAACCCTCTCTTTTTTGATAAGCTATATTGCTGATTGACATTATTTTATTATGGGAGGCCGAACACGCCGCAGAAGATTGATGATGTTCGGTACGACACACAACGGGTGGATACACAAAATACGTTATCGGCGGCACTGCTCGTATTTAATTACTTCATTACGCGCCTTTCTCTGAATCCACTTTCATATTTCATCACTTCACTGTAATAGCACTTGTAGCAACACTTTTACTTGCATAATAAGGCCTTTCCCACGCAGAGTTACCCACAACATAATACAGCAACTCCGTGTCCCTTCCTCGACTCTGCAAGAAACTCGGCCGCTCGCTAAGATGATTCGCAACCAAGCCAGCGATAATACAATAAGCTTAAAAGATCACTAAGTGAGATACTAACAACTGGTTATCTGCTCTTTCTAGCAGGAACACTCTCCTAGCGGTTCTGACTGATTTATTAAGTTTCGTAACCATAAGTGGTATATTGACATCATGATTGCTAATCACCGTTTATATATTGACGCTGTCGATAGGGTCCGGACTATTTGTAGCTACAATGTCTAAGATATTTCCATTGCGTATTGGCTGCCGAGCTAGCTGCTTAACACAATTTTCAGAGAACTTGTTCAAAAGTATTTCGCATAACTGTCTATCTGTAACCCCCACAATGAATCCATAGGCATCCCAGTATAAACTCGGCAGGTTAAAGTCGCTTCCCAAGCGGTACTGCATAGTCTGGGTATTTAGGCCTTATTGTCTGTAGACTTTCTTTGAATGACTCTAGTAACTCTCACAGCGGAATCGGGTAGCGGCTAAAAACACCCAAAAATTATCCTGGAATCACCTAGGTCTGTTATACGCGAACAGATAACTTCACACTCACGCTCAACTTCAACTCAACAGAGAAAATATTTTTCGTCAACTGCAACGAACTCTCTCCTCCTATAGCCTCTAATGTGTCTTTCTAATTCATGTTCCATGACTGGATAGGTGTTTTCGAGCTTTCTACTTCACTTTAAACCAGCTCCCGGTTCCGAGAATAACATGAAAGCGAGAACTTTAGTGGGGGTCAGTAAATTTGGGAAATTTGTTACGAATGCTTCGACAATTTTCTGTCTTCACTCTGAACGAGGTCTGACCTCCCTTGATCCGTATCGACTGGCGAGTGTCCTTTAGAGCACCTCAAATTACCAAACTACTGCCTAGCCTAAAAAAATCCCCATGTTCACTCATGAGTACTCCGCCTCCCAGATAGAAATTGAGTCCCGATCTTCTGTGACTGTTTAACAATATTGTCTTAAATAGGCAGATGGTTCGTTTTGAAAAAAAAGTTATAAACAGACTCATAAGATCATATTACCACTCTCCTGTATGTCATTGAAAGTAAAATTGCTCTAGATGAGGGTTATAAATTGGCACCAAATACACTCAGTTGACGGAAGTCATGGGATGGCGATACGCACATATACAGACGGTTATAGAATCGTGTACACAACGTAGAAAAGGGCAGTGCACTAGCAGGGCTCTAGTTTGTACTCAGATGAGTCATATGAAACATTTCCGATTATGATTATGGCCGCACGACGAGAATTAAGGCTCTGAACGCAGAATGGTAGTTGGAGCTAGACGCATGGAATATTCCATTTCGGAAATTGTTTGGGAACTCACTCTTCCGGGATCCACAGTGTCAGGAATGTGCCGATAATAACAAATTTTAGTCATTACCTATCACCACCGTCAACCCTGTGGCCGACGACCTTCACTTTACAACCAAGAGCAGCGGCATATGAGTAGAGTTGTCAGTGCTAACGGACAAACAGCACTTGGTGAAACAACTGCAGAAATCAATGTGGGACGTATGAGGAACGTATCCATTAGGACAACGTGATGAAATTGGGCGTTGATGAGCTATGGCAGCAACCGACCGACAAGAGTGCCTTGCTAAGAGCACGACAACGCCTGGAGTGCTTCTTTTATGCTTGTGACCATTTCAGTTTGGTCCTAGACGACTGGAAAATTGTGGCCTGGCCATATGTCCACATTTCAGCTGGTAAGAGCTGATGTAGAGTCCGAGTGTGGCGCAGACCCCACGCAGCCAGGAACCCAAGTTGTCAACTAGGTACTGTGCTAGATGATGGTGGCTCCATAATGGCGTGGGCTGTGTTTACATGGAATGGACTGTGTCCTCTGGTCCAATAGAGCCGATAATTGACTGGAAATGGTTATGTTCGGCTATCTGAAAACTAATTCCATCCACTCACACAATTCATGTTCCCAACTGTGGATGACAGCACATCATAGTCACTAGGGCAGGAGTTGTTAGTGATTAGTTTAGAGAATATTCTGGACAATTCGAGTGAACGATCTGGCCACCCAAGTCGCCCGACGTTGATCCCATAGAAGATTTACGAGACGTAATCGAAAAGTCAGTTCGTGTACAAAACCCAGCACCGGCAACCCTTACGCAATTATGGATTTTTATAGAGGCAGCATGGCTCAATATTGCTGGAGGGGACTTCCAACGACTTTTTGAGTCCATGTCATTTCCAGTTGCTGCACTAGGCCGAGGAAAAGGAGATACGACGCAATAGCAGAAGATGTCCATTGACTTCTGTCTCCTTAAGTTACCCCAGTTAATAAATCAGAGAACTGCTACCAGTGATCCTTGCACTTTCACATTCAGTACTGCTTGTCCCGTTTTCTAGTTACTCTTTCGTGATTGGATAACGTTGTCACAAAATCCTCTAAACCATTTTCGGACCACTTTTATTATTAGCATCCTGTACAAGCACTGTAGGCATTTCATTATGTTCTTCGGCCCCCTAGAATCATTACCCCACAATTATCCTTAGCCTTTTGTTCCATTACTGAATATTGAGGATATTCGTGGTCATCTAGTCTGTAGAGCCTTTAGCCACATGTCTAAACATACGCCGGATCAGGGTATATTTTGTCTACTTTGACAATCACAACATATAGCTGACTGGAGTAATGTCTACTGGAGACACTCAGGTAAACTGCTAATATGTCGTTTTACTGAAGTCATTGGCCTTACTCAACAACGAGAGTAATTCACGCCAAATGAAACGAGAAAACTGTTATCTGACGTGATTCCTTCGACAGTGCTCCCCCAATACGCACCAAATTTTTTCAAGGTTCTTACGCTGTCAATCCAAAGAGAACAAAGTTTCACAATTAATTGAATGTTTATCGTTTTACACTCCCTTTTTAGCACTTCAACAACGGTCGTTACAGCTTTCAAATATGCGACGTTCAATAAGTCACCACAACATAGAGCCTCAAATAAAAATAGCATTTGGTAAATACACTTATTGAATCTTGCGATCCAAGCTGCCAAACAAAATTTCCAAGATCCTATCCATCAACCTACTTTTTCTGGTAAACGTGATTACACAGTTAAAAACGCTTGTCGTCATTCACCGCGTAAACAACTGTCAAAGCACTGTTCTTCCTGCAGACTGCCCACTCAGTTTATATCAAGATATTTCACTCTAAAAAATAAATAGCAATATTAACATGTTGAGGGCAGAACCGATTTTACTGTGCTTTCCGTTGCGCTGTCGGTGCCGCCTTCCAGTGATGACGTAACTTGTGTTGATTTCGAGTACACACGGGCACTAATTGGTGCGCCTGCCGGTCGGCAACCCATCCGGCTGCTGTGCATGTACGACGCCTAGCACCACAGGCGTCTCCTTGGAAAAAAGTTCTGTCGGCAATTGCCGCGGAACTGGGTAAATAAGCTGAATGTAAGCACAACACTGGCAGTTGTGGAGTAGGAGTATTAGCGGTCATGGTATGGTAAGAAACTAACCAAGGGACGACCAGTTAGAGAAAGCGACATTTCGGTAAGCAGAGGCTAGTTTCACAGCGATTATTTTCAAAAACTTGGTTTACCATAGCTACAAAAATGTCACTATGAGAAGGCAATGATTCATCGAGTGCATTACTTATACCGTCTAGCCGTCGCCGTGTAATGCGCTTGCCATCATGCGAAAGTGAGAATTCGTGCTAAGAATGTGCAAAAGTGTAAGCAAGTGGAAGATTTTTATGGACTTTATATCACGTAAGAAATGTTAGAAGATATCAGTGAACAGATAATTATTTATGACACACAAACGGAAATGGTTTCCAAATCTTGGAACCAACGGGTGCCAACAAACAAGGATGAAATAAAGCAGTTCTATAGCTTGATTTTGCGGAATGGTGACACTACCATCCTTACATTTATATTGGTCTCAGGATCCAGGATATACTTCAATATTACGACGAAGGTAATGAGTAGAGATCGTTTTGTAGTTCTGTTGAGAATGATGTATTTCACAGGCAATAGAAAAGTTGACGCTTTAGATCGTCTTTGAAACGTTCAATTCATTATCAACGAACTGAAGAAAAATTTAAAAAAAAAAACCATGATCCTGCCGAAAAACTATGTATCGACGAATCTCTAATGCCATTTCATAGAAAAAATTTTAAATCCTAGTGTCATAATTAATACTGTTACAGTTTTCGAATTTACACTGGAAAGTACTTGATAAAGAAAATATCAGACCAAGAAATGTTGTGATCAATTTGCGTCAAGATATATTCAGTCCTGGCCATACTTAATGTATCAAAAATTGGTGTACCAGTGTAGATATGGGAAGAAAATTCACAACAAAGAATACGCATTTGGTTGATACCCATTGAATAAAACACAAAGGAATTCTCGCAGGAATTATAACGATCGAACTCAAACGCAGGGAAATGATTGAAGAAGACATTAATCAAGGACTAACGTTCCTCAAATGGAAAAACAAAAGAAACGTTTTGGTTCTTTCCACCAAAAATTCAGGAGAAATTAAAAAAAAAAAAACTTTACAACCAAAAGATGGATTTATCGAAAATCAAAAATTGTTACTGAGCAGAACAAAGGAAAACTGAAATTGACCTTTCGGATCACGTTACTGCTTACAGCAGTGCATTGAGGAAGACAGTAAAATGGTATGGAAAGTTAGCACTCGATCGTTTTTTTTTAAAAACGCTGTTTTGAATGTTCTATAGGTGTTCCACTATTATGAATCGGGTTATGTATTCCAAGTTACGGGAAGGAAAATGTCGGGGTTGAATGAAAAGTAATCTCTCCACCTTCGTTAATTGGGCTTGGGTCTGAATATTTTAATAAATCAAATGCAGAAATAATCCTTAGAACGTGATGTTTAATTACCAATATTCCATTTTTCACATAATCACCAGCCTATTGGATACATTTCTCCCAACGATGAATAAGTTTTCTGAAGCCGTCACGGAAGAAGCCGACACTCTGTTTCCACAACCACAGTCTCACAGTTCTCTCAACGTCTTCATCAGAAGCATAATGATGTCCCCGCAGATCCTCTTTCATTATCCAGAACACATGGAAGTCCGATGGTGCTAAATCTGGACTGTATGGAGGATGCCGTATGGTGATGAGATTCAGTCTCTGAAGTTCTGCTGAGGCGGCACGTGAAGTGTGTAGTTTGGCATTGTCGCGGTGCAGGAAAACATTTTCCTTTCCTTTCGGATCCTTGTTGTGATGCAACACTCTGAATTCCACGAGCAAGGAAATCAATATGGATAACGCCACCTGCGTCCCAGAACACTATGGCCATGATTTTGCCAGTTGAGGGCTGCGCGTTGAATTCCTTTTTCTGGGGCGAGTCTTTGTGTCGATATTCCATTGACTGACGTTTCGTCTCTGGGTCGTAATGGTGTACCCACGTTTCGTCTTCTCTCACAATTGAATGGAGAAAGGCGTCACCTTCATTCTCGTAACGCGATAGGAGTTCCTGGCAAATATCAAGTCTGTGCCCTTTCATTTCAGGAGTCAGCTTCCAGCGTACCCATTGTGCACAGATCTTCCTATAGCCAAGCAAAGCAATAATGGGGTACACATGTTCTTGTGAAATGCCGATTGTGCTTGCAATTTCTCTCTGAGAGATACGACGATCGTCCTGAATCAATCTGTCAACATTTTGCTTGTGAAACTCGCTGGTTGCTGTCACAGGACGTCCAAATCTTTGTTTGTCACGCTGCTAGATGTTCCCACCTAAACATCTTTAAACTTACTCGCCCAACGACGCACAGTACTCACATCTACACAATCACCATAAAGTGTTTTCATTCTCTGATGAACCTCCTTTTGGATGACAGCTTCTGCTGTTAACCCCACGTTGACTCAAGAACCGTTTCCGACGCGTTCGATCGGACGAGAATCCAGCAGATATCTTGCTCCAACACGATAATGCAAGCCCATACACAAGTCTGACAACCCGGGGACACATCTCCAAATTGGGATGGACATGATTGCCTCATCCACCGTAAGTCCAGACCTGGCACCCTCGGACTTAACAATTTGGGCCGCTCAAAGATTCTCTATGGCGAAAACACTTTGTAGACGACGAGAGTGTCAGTCATGCAGTGAAAACATGGCTATGCCCACAGGACAAGAGCTTTTACCAGCAGGGAATACATGCTCTTCCACAGCGTTGGCGTACGGCCATAGAACGTGATGGAGACAACGTAAAAGAAACAGGACATGAACGAGATATGTTGACGTATATTGTCACCAAATTCTGACTCTTAACAATAATTATGTTCTGAGAAAAAAAAGTGGGACATTACGTATTGAACGACCCTCGTACGTGGATATTGTTTTGAATGTTACCAGACAAGCACATAAACATGTGGGCGCAATGCAGCTAGAACTGAACAGGTAGTTAATTTTCGTAATATGTGCAAATCTCAAGCACATCTTGGCGCTGTTTAAATAAAGTTGATTAAAATTAGAGTATTTGTTTTTTAACCTTGATACTGCGGTTCCCACGCACTGATGTCGACTAAACGAAGAGTCTGCTGTCCGTCCCACTGGATTGACGGCACGCTTAACGTGTTAAATAAAGTAAAATAATATACGAGTACATTACCATGCGCCGTAGTCTGGCGCCAGGCTGTTTGCGGTCGTTGGTCGATGTACTCTGCAACCAAGAGAATGTTGTCTACTATTTACAGCGATGAAATGGCTCTATGGGCACGTTTCGAAAGACAATCAATTCAAAAAAGAAAGAAACGAGAGGAAACTGTCGAAAAGATATTGTTCTAGTTAGGGAAATCGGTCACGAGCTCTTTTTGCAGAAGTGTTTTGCTATTACTGGTGAGCTGGAAATTGAAATAAATTATCTCTCAGCTTCTATGAGGCTGATACTTCAAGCAGACAGCGAAATAAGCATAAAAAATAAAGGAATGAGTGTAACCTATATCTCATCTTTGCGTTCGCATTGTACTAGGCTTACCACTATCAGAACCGGTAAATTTCAAGTGGAAAACACCACATCTTACAGAAACTTCCGCATCCTGTAGCGTTGGCAGTTCGTACAGACGGCCGGTTTTTTTTTTAATTTTATTTCAGTGATTATGAAATCAAGCAGAAATAATGTACTGAGGAGCCGAGACATTTGGTGAAAGGCAAGGTTGTCGATCAAGAAAATGAACGTGCTGACCACTTCCAGGTCGTCAGAATTCTCATCCTGTGTGGCACTTTTTTAGTCACTGCAGATAACGATCCAGCCTAGTGAGGAATTTGGTGGTATGTTGGACTGATACTAGATTTGTATTCTTAAGCTCTTCGTTGTTTTCGCACAGGAGATTACCATTTTTAACAGGCTCAAACAACCTCTCTTCAGTTCTGATAACGCCGAGACACTAAGGGATCCGGTGTATTCGTTCTGTGCGAAAGGGTGCAATTTGGTTCCAAATCCACACTAAACGTGATGCCCCTTCGGTGTCGACTAGAGCAGAACAGATTATGTCGGGCCATGGCCGAAGCGCTAGTCGTGGCAAGTGATACTCTGTCACCAGTAAGCTTTCGTACACTATAAATTCTGTTTTAGCTGCTGAATCAATCGCTACTTAAGATCAGAGGACACTTACAATATTTCTTATTTTATTTGGAATTGTGAGAGTATTGGTGACACACAGGCATACGAACTCAGATCTATCTATTCAAGGGATAAGACCCATTCGGGACGACACAGTTCCATCATTTCGTTGTTTCCCCAAGATGCCAAACAACTCGATGTTTCCACGAAAAGTACGTGTTTGGGTTCGATTCCTGCTCCGTCACAAATTTTTTTATTGTGTGATATCAAGCTCTAGCATGCACGCTCCTGATTGCTGGTGAAAGATAATTTTTAACGTCTCTTCACGCATTGCCAACAATAGCGATAGGTGCCGGTATCGATTCCTAGTCAAGGCACACAACATTTGATCGTATAATTCCAAGGTCAAACATGACACTCGTAGCTACTGGCGTATAGGAATTCCACAGTTATCAGCTCTTTGTATGTTGTCAATAACAACTATATGTGTGGGATTTCTCAGCATAAAACGTCAGCGTAGAACCTTTCACCATATCGTCTCTGGTTCAAACACGCACGCATCCTGCCACTGATGAATTCTAGAAAATTATGGTTGTAGATGCTGGCTCCAACCCCAGTAACTTATAATTTTTTCATCTACTCAGTTCAGGAACAAACATCTTATTACTAATGAATAAATTCGATGTCTACAATTATTTTGTGTATAGTTAACAGTCCTATTAGTTCCTGGGATCGAATCACGGAAAAAAGACAAAACATTACGCCACGGCATATCAAGTTTAAATATGCACACACTTTGTTGCTTGTGAATGGAACTACATTTGTCTTCTTCCCTGATTAGTTAAGAGGAACAAAATTTGCTGAATAAGAGCTTTTGTCTTTTCGTCAGGTAATTTCAAGTTCATAATTACTAACTGATAATGTCCAAAACTTGGGTATTTCATGTGTCTTTGTGTTCGAGTCTCGGTCAGGCACGATGGCTTCAATTAGTTAGCATTGCTTAAAGGTGCTGGGTTTGAATTGACACCGCGAAAAAAACAGTTTCTATTATCATTTAAATTTCAAACATGTGCTAATACAGCTGCTCATGATTAACTTGGATATTTAACGTCACTTAGTGCTATATGACAAGAGCGATTTGTGACTTAAAACTGCTCACAGATTCATTTGTCGTCATGAATACAGAGTAATTACTCGCGATATACTATTGACGTTGAGGCTTCTACGAGGGTTGTCCAGAAAGTAAGATCCGATCGGTCGCGAAGTGGACACCACAGTGAAAACCCGATGAAGCTTTGCACAGATGTGTTGAGTAGTGTCTCTAGTGTGATCGTCGATCGCATCAAGATACTCTTTTCAGTTGTGAGCGCACTATGAACGAGTAAATGTGCCTAGAACAACGATGTCTGCCGCCAAATGGGAGGGTCCGCTGAGAGGCTTCGCCTTAATGAATGCAGCCCACATAACACATCCGCCACGCACGTCCTTCTTCATGGCAATTCTCAGCCGCACTCTGCAGGGGCAGTGAAGATGCTCCTGCAGCCTTTTCGATGGGAAGTGTTCGATCACCCACAACACAGCCATAATTGGCTCGTCCTGAGAATCATCTGTGTTCACATTAAACGCTGGATACGAAGACAACACCTGGGCGCAAACTACGCGCTACAGGCCAGCGTAAAGAATTATCGGAAAGCACAGGCGGGTGCCTTCTATGACGAAGGTGTTTGAAATTTGGTATAACACTCCGACAAAAGTCGGAGCGGCGACTATGTAGAGAAGTATCTGGAAAGTGTAGCTAACTCTTGCAAACGAAATGTTTCTGATTTTTACTGTGGTTTCCATTTAGCGAGCGATCGGAAATTACTTTCTGGACAACCCTCGTATATAGCACTTGATGGAGTTAATCGCTGTTTCTCTGACTTGTTAGTTTATCATCCAGTTCCTACCAAAACCATTAGTCAAATGAACGACAGTTAATAGGTCGTTGGAAAACGTTTTAGAGAATAAGAATACTTCGGACTGTTGTAGAACTTAGGGAGTCTATGTATTCCTGCAAAAACCTCTTATTTAAAA
Source organism: Schistocerca americana (assembly GCF_021461395.2). NCBI lineage: Eukaryota > Metazoa > Arthropoda > Insecta > Orthoptera > Acrididae > Schistocerca > Schistocerca americana. Next base: position 222,990,151 of record NC_060126.1, read on the forward strand.
TAAAAATCTCATTTGAGTAAGGACTGACGAATGTTTTATGTGATAGAGTTGCACTTACTACTTGTCTAAGAAACTAATGATGTGGATAACATATCTGGAATACCACTTGCTGTAATAAATTTGAGGTAACACACGATAAGAACGGCCTCATCACTAAGGCTGCGTTTCCTGATATTTGCAGTACTGTGGTACTGATTTACATCTGGCCATACAGACCAGTAATCTTTCGCTGTACTTGTGGTAACCGTTTTGTGTAGTCAAACGACTGTACCAGAAAGAAAACTGACAAGGAAGTTACATTACGTGCGCTGCGTGACAACTAGACGGCGAAGCGCGATTCAGGTTAATCGGATATTTTAAACAATATGTTAGTACATTTAGAAGAAAAAATTAAGCTAGAACCAAGCAGTGAACATGGTAAAACGTGTAGTTCAACTTAATTTCGCGAAACGAAAACATATGTCTTCGGAGAGACTGAAAGCGATCAGCTGTCGGAATTTGTACAACATTATTCATTGTTGCAGGATTATATTTTGAGAGACTCTTCACTGAAGCAAAAACTATGCTTCACAGAAAAGGAAAGAAAATAAATAAGGTGTAGTGTTCAAAGACGTACACGTTATTGGTAATTTTAATTACGTCTCCAAAGGGTATGTTAACACTGGATGACAAAAAAGTGGAGCACCCAGCAGACATGGTCGGATGTCAATGTATCCTCATGCACATACACCTGACAGGAAAAAAAGTGTGCCACTGCTGAATGACACCAATATAACATAGCTGTGTCGCACGTCCTGTAAACACCGAAACCCTGTGGGGTGCAGTCGTTTTACTATACACAATGGGTACCACAAGAAGCCACTGGAGATCATTGCTCATTGTGACCGTAAGTCACGATGTAAACTGATACTGCGATGCAACAAGTATTAGAAAACACTTTATAAGAGATGAGACAGTCCCCTACGCTGGTAAATAAAACTTCATTACAATAAGTGACACTTTAGAAGTCTTGTCACATCCATCAAATGATATGACGGTTTTTTTCGTGATCTGAATTTGAACCCACTGTTAACCAAAAAAAAAAAAAAGAACTTGCTTCTGTGATCGATACTCGACTACGCGTAAAGAGATATAAAATATCGAAGTTTCGACCAGTATCAATTTACAAGGCCGAATGTCCAAACCTGAAAATAAATGACAACACTTTTAGCACTACAATGGAAATCCTATGGGGCTTATATTGCCCCTGAGAAGTAATCACGAAAAATATGTAATAAAATGCATCCCACAAGTCTCAAACGCCATGAAGTAAATCTGTGTTAAGGGATGGGGAGGAGAACCCAGTATATGTATGAATTGTTAACTGAACGGTATCAGATGTCAGGTATGTAATATGTACACCACCAGCGTGATATTGGAACCTGAAATGACGAGGTTTTCCTTAAATCTATTACACCAGATGCCAGGATCAATCTTTTGAAAGGGCACAGATGACTTCCTTCCCCTGCCTTCCCAGTTCGTGATTCTGCACCGCGTCTAATCTCGTTTTCGAATAGACGTTGTACCATAATCCTCCTGCCTTTCTTTTAATCTCACTATTACTATTGCATAGACAGTAAATAGGCAGGCTAGAATAGAGTTCACATGGCAGGGACATGAACTGGACTGTAACTTTCATAGATTTCACGAGGGGAAACGAGCCGACATTAGACATGGGACGTGGTATAATTACGCTTCATAGAGAGTGAGAAGTGCTAATATGTTTTGAGAAACAAGATATTAAGACACCCGCTCCAGCAAGTTAACTAACATAGCTCATGGAACCACAAACAAAGGAAGCAACTGTTCACCAAGTCTGGTAGTCTGTTCCTTTTGTTATTCTCCCATCACGGCGTTTTACGGAAGTTATTATAATTGTTCCTTTTGTTCGCCGCTTCCCCCTTCCTTTCTTTCGCCTGATTCTCCTTGAAAGAAAACTCTAATTGGTGTAACTGCTTGTGTATTCCTTTCCGTGCTTTCTCTACGTCTTCTACCAACAGTTTTGAGCCGGCCGAAGTGGCCGTGCGGTTAAAGGCGCTGCAGTCTGGTACCGCAAGACCGCTACGGTCGCAGGTTCGAATCCTGCCTCGGGCATGGATGTTTGTGAAGTCCTTAGGTTGGTTAGGTTTAACTAGTTCTAAGTTCTAGGGGACTAATGACCTCAGCAGTTGAACCCATAGTGCTCAGAGCCATTTGAACCATTTGAACAGTTTTGATGATAGCGCTACCTTCTTGGCTTCCATAGCATCACTCATTGCTTCCGTCACTAATCCTTTTATATCTTTCAAATTTTCACTCGGAATATCCTATTTTTCTTTTATTTGTTTCCTGGTTACCTTCTTCTCATGTCACATTTCCTTTCTGGCTCCCTCATTCTTCCGTTCCATTTTTTGCAAAAATGCAATAACCCAAGTTGTGAGTTACTTTGCCCACCTCTTTACTCGGAGATGAAGCTCCTGAACTCAATTGAGAGTGCGTCTGTGGTGCAACTGCCCTGGTGCTCCCTACTACCCAGTAATCTCTGATCCTTCTACCCACTCCATCGTGTCGTGAAGCGACCGTGGCATTCTCTTTCTCGTTCTCCCTGTCATTCCGGTGGCGCTCTCTGACTCGAAATTCTCTGTCTCTTCAGTTTTAGGCATGGATGGGCTCTGAATTTTCCATTCCATGGGAAACGTTATCTGCTCCTCCACCATATCTGATAATTCATTATCTTGCTCTCACTCCGTCTTCGAAATTTCAGTTAACTTAAATAACGCCGTAGCTACTCTTGTCTGATTCCTGGTCCTCATTCAAACACGTATTAAAAACACCTAATGTACAGGTACATAAAATATTACTAAACGCATCCAAAAATAGTGTCGACGCTGTTCGAACGCTGATAGATTGATAGGATCGTAAAATCCACACAAACCAGAGAAAGCTGAAAGGTCACATACACGGATTATTTAATTCATCCCAGCAGAAGTTCTATGACTAACATGGATTTATGTCCCTAGAAATGTGATTATAAACCATTCTAATTTTAATCGCCAAGAATTTTACCTCTCTCTTTGCTCTGTGGGCATTACGCTATGAAAAACGTTTTCAAAATATTCCAGAAAATTTAAGAGTTCAAGTTTTTATTCCTAACTACATCACCAACTCACCAATCACTGTCATGATCCTGGCGTGGGTACGCATAAATGTATTATCCTACTGCCTACCCCTTTAGGTAATTCACCTATATCAGTGTGCAGATGCCCATTTGGTAAGCAAGGATTTTTAATTAACGCTAAATTATAGCCCTATAGACTTCAAAAGAGTAGTGACATAATGATACTGTAATTTAATAAGGTTGACAGAGAACTTGAAACAGTTACGGGTAACTGAGGTTGGCGGAGATTTAAGAAAAGGAACCGATAGCTTGGTTACTACGTTATAGCACACTGATCCGTTTCCGAGGTCTGACAGTGATTGCCAAGTATTGAGTTTGTAAGATTATGCTTGCCAGAAGGGCGTCTCTCTCACATTTATTAACTCTCTAACGTTTACTGTGTACATTGCTACCTATACTGCCAAAGATGATTGTGAATTTTACCATTTTTTTTAAACAGCATCGTTCTGTTGTCCGCCAGTGGTGCTGTCAGCAGCCAATGTGTCAGGTACGATGCCTGTGAATCCCGAAAAGCTACCTACCGTAAACTTTACCTCATGCTCCAGTTGGACGTACAAAGTGAAATTATTACTTCTCACACCGAATTCTGCGAGCAGAATTCGAAGTATTTCTCTCACTAGCAGTGGACGAAGTGTCTCCTTAGTTGTTCCTGTCTTCCCTCGTAACATTCAGCCCTTCTTTGAGAGCGAGTCCTAGCCTCGCATGAGCAATCATCCGACGAAAATTATCAGTTCTCGTTGGGCTTCCTCCCACTACTCAATAATTTTCCGAAACTACCACGTTACAACAGGCTGATCAATAAAATTCCCACATCTTCACGCCCAGAAACCTACAGCTACACAAAGGATTTTGTTTTGACTCCTCCTGTCGGTGCCTCAAAGGAGCACGTTATTGTTTTACAGCATGTTGTTTTCTATGGTCCTCCTAAGAATCCTGTCTACTTTATAAAGGTATTTTTCGGATGAGAAAGTTGCAGTCTCACACATATACACTGAAGGCCCAAAAAAATCTGGTACAACTGTCTGATACTGTGCAGGGACCCCGCGAACACGCAGCAGTGCCGCATCAGGACGTGGCATGGACTCGACTAATTTCTGAAGTAGTGCTGGAGGGAACTGACACCTTGAAGCCTGCAATGTTGTCCACAAGTCCGTACGAGTACGAGGGGGTGGAGATCTCTTCTGAACAGCACGTTGCAAGGCATCCCAGATATACTCAATAATGTTCATGTCTGGTGATCTTGGTGGCCAGCGGAAGTTATTAAATCCAGAAGAATGTTCCTGAGCCACTCTGTAGCAATTCTGGACCACTGGGTGTAGCATTGTTTTGCTGGAATTGCGCAAGCCCTTCGGAATGCACAATGGACATGAATGGATGCAGGTGATCATAGAGGATGCTTGTCCGCAGCTCGTGGTCGTGCGGTAGCATTCTCGCTTCCCGCGCCCGGGTTCCCGGGTTCGATTCCCGGCGGGGTCAGGGAATTTCTCTGCCTCGTGATGACTGGGTGTTCTGTGATGTCCTTAGGTTAGTTAGGTTTAAGTAGTTCTAAGTTCTAGGGGACAGATGACCATAGATGTTAAGTTCCGTAGTGCACAGAGCCATTTGAACCATTTAGACAGGATGCTTACGTACGTGTCACCTGTCAGAGTCGTATCCAGACGTATCAGGGGTCCCGCTCCAAACCATTACAGAACCTCCACCAGCTTGAACAGTCACATGCTGACATGCAGGGTCCATGGATTCATGGGGCTGTCTCCATAACCGTACACGTCCATCCACTCGATACAATTTGAAACGATACTCGTCCGACCAGGCTACATGTTTCCAGTCAACAGTCTAATGTCGGTGTTGGCGTTCATAGGCGAGGCGTAAACCTTTGTGTCGTGAAGTCATAAAGGGTACACGAGTTGGCCTTCGCCTCCGAAAGCCCGTATCGATGATGTTTCGTTGAAAGGTTCATACGGAGACAGTTGTTGATGACCCAGTACTGAAATCTGTAGCAATCGTCGTTGGGCCCGTTCTTACAGGATCTTTGAGATTTGATGTTTTACCAGATTCCTGATATTCACGGTACTTTCGTGAAATGGTCGTACTGGAAAATCCCCACTTGATCGCTACCTCGGAGATGCTGGGTCCCATCGCTCATGCGCCGACTTTAACTCAAAAATGGTTCAAATGGCTCTGAGCACTATGGGACTTAACTTCTGAGGTCATCAGTCTCCTAGAACTTAGAACTACTTTAACCTAATAACCTAAGGACATCACAAACATCCATGCCCAAGGCAGGATTCGAACCTGCGACTGTAGCGGTTGCGCGGTTCCAGACTGTAGCGCCTAGAGCCGCTCGGCCACTCCGGCCGGCGTTCAAACTCACTTAAACCTTGATAACCTGCGATTGTAGCACCAGTAAGCGATGTAACAATTGCACCAGGCGTTGCCGACCGCAGCGTCATATTTAGATGTTTACATATTCCTGTGTTTGAATGCGCATGCGTATACCAGTTTCTCTCGCGCTACGGTGTAGAATCCTCGCACTTCGCCTGCGATGTTCTGCTGAGAGCGTAGAGCTATAAATACTTGTAGTTTTCACAGAGCCTACATAGTGTCAATGAGAATATTGCTCACCTGTCGGTAGACTGATGTCTCTTCTCTGCAGTCTCCACCCAAGGCTCATTACTGCCCACCTTCCGGCGTCATGTTTTACAATGTGCATTAAGTTAATGGTTCCTTTTGGCCCGCTTTGATCTTCTGTCTACGATATTGTAAGCCCAGCCAAGCTTAATTCCGAAGAATTAAAACGTCCGCAAGTACTTCATATATTGGCAGTCACTATCGGGTAATAAATGAAACCGCTATTTTCAAATCAATTCGATCATATCACTCTATTTAATTTGCGTATCAGATATTGATACTGTGAAACTCGACGAAACCGTCAGTTCACCATCTTTCAAAGTCATGGAAGTGATTGACGTCAATTCCGTCCCAGTGACAGTATCCATGATTTCAACGATCAATTACGACAAATGTGGCGTAGCTGGCGTCTGGAGAGGTTAAAACGGCTTTATGACACCATTTCGAACTGAATCCGTGTATTCATTCACGCCAGATGGGGTGTAACGGCATGCTGATAAGTGGATTCGTAATGCCAAGTTCTTTGTAAAGCTGATTTGATATTCTAGTCACTGCAGTACCATTACATACTCCCTGAATCCGTGAAGTATCATATTATTTTCTCCTTCCCTCTCGGTTGTATTTATTTGTTTTTTGTTTTGTTTTATTAGGCAGTGTATGTTGTCAACAGTCTGACACAATATAGGCTTAGTAGTGATATTCACAAACATATTGTTAGAAGTAGAAATTATCTATCCACTAACGAATGTTACCCTTGCTCATGAAAGATAGCAAGATAAGCTTTGAAACTCTCACGGTCTGCCCACAGAAATAAGATGTTTGACTGTGGGTAGTGGTGCTTCCAATGAAAGTACATAGTTTCTTCTTGCCGTCTTCTTCTGTACCATTGACGAATTCATGTGTTGATACAAGTGTAATTTACATATTTGTAAACGCAGTTCTCCAGTTGCATATGTCACTAAATGTTGTTCAGATTGATATTCCACGTCATAACATTCATTGTATGATCTCTGGAATTAACTTTTTTGTTCACGTAAGACAGTGAACAATGCAAGATGACAGTTTCGTTTTCTTTCAGTTTTTAGTAGGAGAACATCGGGTACTATGGGACAGCGGGTAGTATGGGCCAGTTGGTATTTCAGCTATTCGCTACTAGGTAGCAGCATGGTACATAGTGTAATCTTTGCCGCCAGCGCCATTTCGCCATGCTCTGAGAGTTTGTTCGATTCCCTGTGTCGTATCGTCTCTGAGTGATTGTTGTTAGTTTGTGCTCCTACAAGTTGTTGCCTCGAATATCTTTTAACATCGTCCTGAATCATTACAGGTAAGAGTATGCTTACGGAACTAGAACTGTTAGCTAGTTTAGTCTGTTAACAGGAGACACTGACAACTGCATTTCGTTTGCTCTAACAAAGTTTCCCTTACTACCATATTTTCATATCAGTGTGAGCCGGGTAGTATAGGCCATATGACATTCAGGAGGTATGGGCCACGGAACTTATTTCCTTCTTTTTTTATGTATAGTACCAACATTTAAGAAAAATCCAAAAGTTGAAGGTCGGGGAGAATGGTCAGAGAATGATGAAAAATGCTGTTGCATATGTACGCTGGCCGCTGTGGCCGAGCGGTTCTAGGCGCTTCAGTCCAGACCCGCGCTGCTGCTACGGCCGCTGGTTCGAATCCTGCCTCGGGCATGGATGTGTGTGATGTCCTTAGGTTTAAGTAGTTCTAAGTCTAGGGGACTGATGACCTCAGATGTTAACTCCCATAGTGCTTAGAGCCATTTGAACCATTTGTTGCATATGTACTGGAAAATAATCTCTCCGAAAGAGCCGCGTCTGACCAATACCATGTTCCTAGAGGCACTGTGCAAAGTAAGTTAAAAACTATAAGAAACAATGAGCCAACTGATGTGAAATCAGAAATGAGGTCTTTTACGGCAACCTTTGATGAAAGATGTGAAAAACTGTTAGTAGCTCATTTGATGGATTTAGATTCGAGACTAATGCCCCCGTACAAAACAAAGTTTTTGAATCTGGCCTATGACCTGGCAGAAAAATTAAGTTTGAGTCACAGATTCAACAAAAATACAAAAATGGCTGGAAAAGATTTTTATGCCTGTATTACGAAGAGAACCAAAATCTGACCTACAGAAAACCACAGTCGACTAGTCTGATGCGATGTGCAGGGTTTAATAAGCGACAGGTCGAAAGGTTCTTCAGCCAGTTTGAAATTCTCTTAAAAAAGCATTCCTTTCATCCATCCCGAATTTTTAATGCGGACGAGACCGGCGTATCGTGTGTGCATGAAAATGATAAGGTCATTACAGTGCTAGGCAAACGTGAAGCGGGGAAAATTACTTCTGGAGAGATGGGACGTAACGTCACACTTTTATTTTGCATGAGTGGAACCGGGAAATTTATTCCTCCGCTTTTTATTTCCCAAGGAAACGAATAAACGACCGCCCCATGATTGGTGCTCCAACCGAAAGCTAGTACTTCCCAACTTCTAGTGCTTGGATGACAGTTGAGGCTTTTCTTAAGTGGCTTCGACACTTTGTTTCCTCCACAAAGCCATCAGCAGGAGATCCTGTCTTGCTGACTGTAGATGGACATGTCAGTCAGACGGGCAAAGATGTGATCATGTTTGGTCGGGAAAATCATGTCCATATGTTAAATTTTCCCCCACACACTTCTCAAGTTGTAGCCCCTGGAAAGGACGTTCATGAAACGTTTCAAAAACTGCTACAAAATTGCTTTCAGCTTGTGGGTGAGGGCTAATCCTGGATCAAGAATTAATGACTCTGATTTTGCAAAATTGCTTGCTGATGCCGACAAACAAGTGTGTCGGATAGATGCATGGATTTAGTTGCACTGGTATTTACACTACAAACCCTGACATATTTACTGATTGGGACTTCATGGGCAGTGATGTTGCCAACATCGTTCAGGAACGTCTCCCCGAGATGACGTCTGATGGGGCTGTTGCTACATCTAGGACACCCACATCGATCTCACCAGTAACTCCGATAGCCCGCACTCGGCTTGCTTCCCAGACAGAATATAAAATCACTTCTGGAGAGACCACCACGTCCACCAATGCACTACACTGAAGTGGATATTCTGATTTTGCAGGAGTTTTAAAACAGGTGTCGCCTTTGCCCTCCTGCAGCGAAAGGAGGTTGAAATGTCGGAAAAGAAAGGCAGAGAGAAGCGAAATATTGACATCAACTCCAATAACAAATATACTGACAGACAAGAAAGATTCAGAAGAGGAAAAGGAAAAAAGCACAACAGAAAAAGAGACAAATGAAATTTTCAAAACAGGAACGAACGATGATCAATAATAAGAAGAAAAATGAAGAAATCAAAATTTTTCATAGTACAGTCCTACACCATACACTTCTCAAGACGTTGTAGATTTAAAATGTATTCTGTGTGGAAAAAGCTATGAGGAAAACTGGATTCAGTGCAACAAGTGTGAAGACTGGGCACATAAGCTCTGTGTGGACATTAACGACTTACTTTTTTACTTTTGTGATCTCTGTAACCTAAATAAATCATATGGTACATGACCTATAATATGTTATACATTGTGTATAGTGTAAAACAATAAAACTTTTATTCGAAGTAGTGTTTTTGATTTATAAATATAATCATATTGGTGTGGCCCATACTAGCCAGAAATTTTTAAAATATCCAAAATGGAAGAGTAATTATTATTACATTTTGTGTTATTCTCCCTTCATATATCGCTAAATATACTTTTATTACTTAGAGGAAAGAAGTTGAAAATATGATTTTTTCCTCATAACTGAGTTAAGCTACAAATATATTTTGTAATTTAGATTTTTCTTTAAATGGCCCATAATATCTGCCGTTCCCCTAACTGGCGATATACCAATTTTTTTACTGGCTGTTATAACACTATGCCCAAACCAGATACAAATATGCTTGTGAATATGTTGAACGTTAATTTTGCCATATGTAGTCACTCCCGAGTGTCCCTGATTTTGGAACGCATTCATTACAGTTTCTTATAGCTAGCTAGTGAACGACATACGAGCTTATCCAGTATCGGACTGGATTCTAAAATTATGCAAGGTAGTGAGCGTAATCAGTAGTAGTTTTCAGATACTACTGTATGACACCATCATTGCAAACCGAAAAATAACTAAGAGCTGCCGTCCGCAGTTACCTAAATTAAAATTAGCATAAAAATTTAGCATTCTAAAAGCAGATGCCAATTTGAAATTCACTGAATGAATCTTAAGGAAATGTAATTTACCCACAGAACACTCATTAGACTAGTTCTTACTACTCAGTTACAAAGTTGTCTTACAACGTTGTACTAACAGAAGAGACTTTGAAGATCCAAAGATGCTTGGCGTGTTTGGCCAAGAGGTCGTTTAGTAATTGCGAGTGCGTTAGTAAGATGTTAAATAAACTCCACTGGCAGATGCTACAAGAGAGTCATTGTGCATCACGAATACACGTTCCAAAAAGAGCCAGTCGATATACTACTTTCTCCCACATTAATCTCCTGATATGACAACAATGGAAAAATACATATTTATTGTTGGTCATTCTTCCTACTTAGCATTCACGAACAGAACAAGGAAAGGCAGAACTTAACTGTGGTACCACATGTAACCCTTGGTACAGACTGCAATACACTTGAGAAGTATAGATCTAGACTCGAAATAGTGAGAGATTATATACGAGGACATGCTGAAATGTAACACGTAGGAATATTTTACGTGACAACTCTTGAAGCTTTCTAAATAAAAGAACGTTATTAAAATACTACGTCTTTATTTCTCATGTCAGTACATTTATTTCTCAACTTTCTCACCCTGGTGACGAACACGTTTCTCCCAACGATGTATCATTTTGCTGATGCCGTCACGGTAGCAAGTTTGACTTTGTTGACGGGGCCGCAACCTCATCTCAGCTTGCTCCGCTTCATCGTTAACAGAGTGAAGTCCTCGAAGGTGTGCTCTAAGTTTTCGAAATCGAATGAGGCCAAGTCGAGACTGTTTGGACAGTGATCGATGACAGTGAACCAGATGTGTTAACGCTCGCGTGTGGCCTGGCGTTCTCATGCTGGGCATTGCCGTGCTGAAGGGGAGGCTGCTCCATGCGTAGAGAACTTCTCGAACAGCACGCTGTTTCTCACGCACCGACATAGTTATTAACAGCCCAATACGCGCCACAATTTGCAGCTCTCAAGCGGCATAAGCCTACTGCTATTTAGACATTAAAAAGTCCCTTCTCGACAGAGAATCTTCTACAAAGGAAAAATTCTCCAGGTAAGCGACAGTGAAAAATACGGATGATTTAAAAATTTCGTCTGCGTATATTGTCGCATCAAGAAGGCGCATTCAAACAGTGAAACAGTTACCTTTTTTGCTTACATACAGCATAAATTCCTTTGTAAGAATTGTTTAATGATCTGAAAAGTTAAAAACATTCACCAATAATTAATCTCATCGCTATAAAAAGATGAAGTTTCCGGCTAATGCGTCTGGCTGTCTGCCGTCACTGTTCGTTGACTCCAGATAATGAAACTTAATAAAATTCTTACACTGAAGAACTGTAAAAATTAATGTAATTGGTCTTCGGTATTGACGAAGACGAGGTTCTTCCACTATTAAGATCAGCCTCTAAAAATCATAGATAACACAAATAATTCAAAAACGTTCCGCATGTATTGGAAGTAAGGTGTTTCATCTGGTACTATGACTTTAAACTTAGTTAGACAATTAATGGTAACTTAAGAGTCCGTAAGCAGGCTGCACACGTAAGTTACATGTTGCTTCCACTGACAAGACAGAGAAAGATACGGAAGTACGAAAATGGCAAGTACATGTAAAAGATCGGCTTTTTAAAACAAGATAACGTAGCATGTAGCTAGCGTCCCACGCAGTCGATTTTTGTTTCTTGTTTTTAATTACCATGTATGAAAAAAAAGTGGCGAATATTTTTGTTTGTTATTGAAAAGAAATGCTATAAAGTGAAGATTACAAATGTTGAATGTTAATAACAATCAAATAACCATCAAATTGAATGAAAACTTTACGAACAAAAAGTCAGAAGTTGAAAATATTTTTAATAATCATTTTCAAAATGTTGTGGATATAGTAGGATCCAGGTGTTCATTAGAAGATGCTAGGCTGTTAATGGAAGAGGCCATACCTATGCAATTTGATACAATTGAAATCTCACCCACTTCTCCCTCTGAAATTAGGAAAATAATAAACTTGCTTAAAAGCAAAAACTCACATGGAATTGATGGCATTTCCAGCAAAATACTAAAAGCTTGTTCTCAACAGATAAGTAAGATTCTCAGCCACCTGTGTAATAGCTCTGTGGAACAGGGCATTTTCCCTGATAGACTGAAATATGCTGTTGTTATACCTTTGCATAAAAAGGGGGATAGATCTCTTGTCAACAATTACCGTCCAATCTCCCTTCTAACAGCTTTATCCAAAATTTTTGAGAAAGTAATGTATTCAAGAGTAGCTTCACATATCTGTAAAAATGAAGTACTAACAAAATGTCAGTTTGGTTTCCAGAAAGGTTTTTCAACAGAAAATGCCATATATGCTTTCACCAGCCAAATTTTGAATGATCTGAATAACCGAACACCATCCATTGGGATTTTTTGTGATCTCTCAAAGGCTTTTGATTGTGTAAATCATGAAATTCTGCTAGACAAGCTCAAGTATTGTGGCATGAGTGGGACAGTGCACAAATGGTTTAATTCGTACCTAACTGGAAGAGTGCAGAAAGTTGAAATAAGTAGTTCTCGTAACATGCAAACATCAGCACATTCCTCAAACTGGGGAACTATCAAGAATGGGGTTCCACAAGGGTCAGTCTTGGGTCCTTTGTTGTTCTTAATATATACACTCCTGGAAATGGAAAAAAGAACACATTGACACCGGAGTGTCAGACCCACCATACTTGCTCCGGACACTGCGAGAGGGCTGTACAAGCAATGATCACACGCACGGCACAGCGGACACACCAGGAACCGCGGTGTTGGCCGTCGAATGGCGCTAGCTGCGCAGCATTTGTGCACCGCCGCCGTCAGTGTCAGCCAGTTTGCCGTGGCATAGGGAGCTCCATCGCAGTCTTTAACACTGGTAGCATGCCGCGACAGCGTGGACGTGAACCGTATGTGCAGTTGACGGACTTTGAGCGAGGGCGTATAGCGGGCATGCGGGAGGCCGGGTGGACGTACCGCCGAATTGCTCAACACGTGGGGCGTGAGGTCTCCACAGTACATCGATGTTGTCGCCAGTGGTCGGCGGAAGGTGCACGTGCCCGTCGACCTGGGACCGGACCGCAGCGACGCACGGATTCACGCCAAGACCGAAGGATCCTACGCAGTGCCGTAGGGGACCGCACCGCCACTTCCCAGCAAATTAGGGACACTGTTGCTCCTGGGGTATCGGCGAGGACCATTCGCAACCGTCTCCATGAAGCTGGGCTACGGTCCCGCACACCGTAAGGCCGTCTTCCACTCACGCCCCAACATCGTGCAGCCCGCCTCCAGTGGTGTCGCGACAGGCGTGAATGGAGGGACGAATGGAGACGTGTCGTCTTCAGCGATGAGAGTCGCTTCTGCCTTGGTGCCAATGATGGTCGTATGCGTGTTTGGCGCCGTGCAGGTGAGCGCCACAATCAGGACTGCATACGACCGAGGCACACAGGGCCAACACCCGGCATCATGGTGTGGGGAGCGATCTCCTACACTGGCCGTACACCACTGCTGATCGTCGAGGGGACACTGAATAGTGCACGGTACATCCAAACCGTCATCGAACCCATCGTTCTACCATTCCTAGACCGGCAAGGGAACTTGCTGTTCCAACAGGACAATGCACGTCCGCATGTATCCCGTGCCACCCAACGTGCTCTAGAAGGTGTAAGTCAACTACCCTGGCCAGCAAGATCTCCGGATCTGTCCCCCATTGAGCATGTTTGGGACTGGATGAAGCGTCGTCTCACGCGGTCTGCACGTCCAGCACGAACGCTGGTCCAACTGAGGCGCCAGGTGGAAATGGCATGGCAAGCCGTTCCACAGGACTACATCCAGCATCTCTACGATCGTCTCCATGGGAGAATAGCAGCCTGCATTGCTGCGAAAGGTGGATATACACTGTACTAGTGCCGACATTGTGCATGCTCTGTTGCCTGTGTCTATGTGCCTGTGGTTCAGTCAGTGTGATCATGTGATGTATCTGACCCCAGGAATGTGTCAATAAAGTTTCCCCTTCCTGGGACAATGAATTCACGGTGTTCTTATTTCAATTTCCAGGAGTGTATTAAAGACTTTCCATTCTATATTCATGAAGAGGCAAAGTTAGTTCTCTTTGCTGATGATACAAGTATAGTAATCACACCTGCCAAACAAGAATTAACTGATGAAATTGTCAATACTGTCTTTCAGAAAATTACTAAGTGGTTCCTTGTAAACGGACTCTCACTGAATTTTGATAAGTCACAGTATATACAGTTCCGTACAGGGAATGGTATGACGCCATTAATAAATATAGACCTTAATCAGAAGCATATAGCTAAGGTAGAATATTCCAAATTTTTAGGTGTGTCCATTGATGAGAGATTAAATTGGAAGAAACACATTGATGATCTGCTGAAACGTTTGAGTTCAGCTACTTATGCAATAAGGGTCATTGCAAATTTTGGTGATAAACATCTTAGTAAATTAGCTTACTACGCCTATTTTCACTCATTGCTTTCATATGGCATCATATTTTGGGGGAATTAATCACTGAGGACTAAAGTATTTATTGCACAAAAGCGTGTAATCAGAATAATAGCTGGAGTCCATCCAAGATCATCCTGCAGACATTTATTTAAGGATCTAGGGATATTCACAGTAGCTTCTCAGTATATATACTCTCTTATGAAATTTGTTATTAACAACCAAACCCAATTTAAAAGTAATAGCAGTGTGCATAACTACAATACTAGGAGAAAGGATGATCTTCACTATTCAAGATTAAATCTAACTTTGGCACAGAAAGGGGTGAATTATACTGGCACTAAAGTCTTTGGTCACTTAGCAAATAGTATCAAAAGTCTGACAGATAACCAACAAGTATTTAAGAAGAGATTAAAAGAATTTCTGAATGACAACTCCTTCTACTCCATAGAGGAATTTTTAGATATAAATTAAGAAAAAAAAGAAAAAATATTTAAAAAATTAAAAAAATAAAAAATAAAGAAAAACAAAAAACACAAAAAAATAAAGTTATATTAACTTAAGTATGTTGTTAAATTAACCTAATTATGTCATGTATTAGAAAATTCGACTCGTTCCACATCATTACGAAATATCGTATTCATGATCCATGGAACTAGTATTAATCTAATCTAATCTAATCTAATCAATCGTTCTACTTAGTAAGCTTTAGTAAATTTTTCGGGAGGTCTCGATTCTTTACCAAAATCGCATTATATTGCCTCTGTTGAAATACTGCCGACTACAGTCCAGAAAGAAACTTCGCGTCTGCTCTTACTCTTCTGAGAAGGAACGAAGCCCCGGGGTAACCTGAGACGTCAGCCGGCCGGAAACCCTGCGACGGTCCGCATAAATATGTCTTTGGCGGCGGCCAAATGCCCGCGAGCTCAGCTTTGAAGTTAGTCTGCAGAGAGGGGCGCTGTCGGGATTGCAGGACCAGTCGGGCGATTTAACGAGGTTGTGTCGTACCTCCGACAGGAATGCTTTCAACAACACCGTACCAACTACCTTATACGTCCCTTCTCGTATTTACTATTCTGTTTCTCAGATTTCTTAGAATTATATACCCGTCACCGGGCTGAGTGCACTACCTTGACGTCAATAGTTGATGATGGAGCTGACTGATTAACTAGTCCAGCCCTAGTACTGAAAAAATTATTGGGATATGAATTTTGCTTTAGGATTTACACAAAACATAGTTTGTGGAACAGTGTTGTATGTGGTATGACAAATTTGTCATACCACATACAACACTAACACAATTAGTCACCCTGTTTCAAAGACAACAAAAATATTTACTTTTAGACTGTTCATTATTTATTTGACATGTAACACTGAAACATATAATTAGGCATTCTGTATTAAAGATAACAAACAACAGGTCTCAGTAATATCAATAATTTCAGTCCAAAGACTGATTCGATGCAAATGCGAACTATAGTATATCCCGCCTAAGCCTCTTCATCTCTGAATAACAACTGCAAACTACATTCATATGGACTCTCTCACTGTATTCATACTTAGGTCTGCCTCTACAATTTTTGCTCCATACACTTCCCTCCTTTACCAAATTCACTAGTCATTGATGCCTCAGGATGTCACCTACCAACCGATCCCCTATTTCGCAGGTTTCTTTTGTCCTCAGTTCGATTCAGCACCTCTTCATTAGCTACTAGCTCTACGCCGCTAATCTCCAGCACCGTTCTGTACCACCGCATTTCAAAACCTTCTACGCTGTTGTTGCCTGAACTATTAATCGTCCATGTTTCACTTCCGTGCAACGCTTTACTCCAGACAAATACCTTCACAAAACACTTCTTACACTTAAATTTATGTTTGGTATTATGAATTCCTCTCGTTTTGAAACACTTTTCTTACTGTTGCCAGTCTGCGTCTTGTATCATCTCTACTTCGGCCGTCATCAGCTCTTTTTTTGCAGCCCAAATAGGACATTCAGTGGCTCATTTTTTAAAATTATTTCTTAACACCGTCTGTTTTTATGCGTCTGCATTCCATTGCCAGAATTGTTTTATTTCTGTTGGTGTTTTTACCTTGTAAGCTGTTTACAGGACACTATCCATATCCTTCAACTGATCATCCAAGTCCTTTGCCGTCTCTGACAGAATTCCAACGTCTTCGGTAAACCTCACTTTTTAGTTCTTCTCTCTAAACTTTAATTCCATTTCCAAAACTATCTTCGGTTTCGTATACTGCCTGCTCATTGCACAGACCGAATAACCTTGAGGATAATCTACAAATCTGTCTAATCTCTTGATAAACCTCTGGTTCCCTCTTTACGACCGATTACTGCAGTTTGGTTTCTGCACAAGTAGTAAGTAACCTCTAGCTCCCTATATTTTGTCCCTGTTTCCTTCGGCGTTTCAAAGAAGGCAGTCCACTCAAAACGCTCAAAGGATTTCTATAAATCTACAAATTGTATACAACCATCTGCTAAGGTAAGTCGTAGGATTGGCATTGCCTCAAGGTTTGATTCTACCACTTTTCCAATCTTCTGTGTATAATTTGTTTCAATATTTTGCAGCCATGACATATCAAAATGATGCTGCAGCAGTATTTCCACTTGTCTGCACTAACGTTGTTTGCAATATGGTAACGTAGAAGAAGTTGTAATTAGATGAATGAAGAACACTAACTTCACTTAACGAAGGTTTATTCAACACTTGCACATACAAGAGCGTGGAGCGAACTGCCTCCGGCCAGAACACATTCGCTACATATACAGTTACAGAACATTGCAGTACACTGATCCTCGATATTTGTGGATACTTCTAGAATGTCCTCGAACCGAATATAGAAATTAAAATCTTACATTTGAGTCAGTTTTAAACTCACGACCCTCCATACAACAGTCTAGTAGCATAACTGTTGCACCACAGTGACGGTGCTACTGAGTGTCTTCCGCGACATTGCTCCCTCGTTAAGAGATTTGCGTCTCGGTGTTACGTCGTCCTAGTCATGGAACGAGTCATCGGTCCTGCATACTTTTAGAGTGTTCATTATTTATCAGACGTATAACACTGAAACATATACGACTCATGTTGGCAGTTGATGATTGGAGTGCTGACACGTTATCTGCGTATCCAGTAATGCTGGCAATTGATGTGTTACGCATGGAGATCATATCAACCTGTGTCGCACCAAGAACAGCCTGAAGATGACGCAATGAAGCGTTGAAACTGGTAGCGACAAAATAAAATCAAATCATAAGGACCGCTGTAGATGTTTTTATTTATTTGTCACTGAGACGAAGCGGTTGCATGAAAAATGTGAAGAAATCGCAAAAGAAATGATTATCGGAAGGACAGACTCAGCATACAGCAAACTCAAATTAACCTTCGGTGACATCAAAAGCAAGGGTGGTAACATAAAGAGCGCAATTGGAATTCCACTGCTAAATACAACGGAGAGAGCAGGTAAATGGAAAGAGTACAGTGAAGACCTCTTTGATGGACAAGATTTGTCTTATGGGATAGAAGGAGAAAAAGGAGTCGATTTAGAAGAGCTAGGGGATATAGTACTAGAATCAGAATTTAAAAGAGCTCTAGAGAACACATAAGACAGAATGGATAGGTAGGACTCCATCAGTATTTCTAAAACCGTTGGGGGAAGTGGTAACAAAACGACTGCTCACGTTGGTGTGTAGAATGTGAGTCTGGCGACGTACCATCTGACTTTCGGGAAAATATCTTCCACAAAGAGCTGACAAGTGCGAGAATTATCACACAATCAGTTTAACAGCTTATGTGTCCAAGTTTTTGACAAGAATAATACGCGCAAGAATGGAAAAGAAAACTGAGTATGAGCTAAATGTCTATCAGTTTGACTTTAGAAAGGGTAAACGCACCTGAGTGGCAATTCTGAAGTTCCCGTTGACAATGGAAACAAGACTAAAGAAATATCAAGACACGTTCACAGGATTTGTCGACCTGGAAAAAGCGCTAGAGAGTGTAAAATGGTGCAATATTTTCGAAATTCTGAGAAAGATAGAGGGAAGCTATATGGAGAGACGAGTAATATGCAATATGTACAAGAGCCAAGAGGGAACAATGAGAGTGGTCGACCAAGAATGAAGTGCTCTGATTAAATAGGGTGTAAGACAGAGATGTAGTCTTTCGCCTCTATTGTTCAATCTGACATTTAAAAATCAATGATTGAAATAAAAGAAAGATTCAGGAGTGGAATTAAAATAGAAGGTGAAAGTGTATCAGTGATACGATTCGCTGATGACACTGCTATCCTGAGTGAAAGTGAAGGGTAATTACATGATATGCTGAATGGAATTAACAGTCTAATGAGTACAAAACATGGATTGAGAGTAAATCGAAGAAAGACGAAAGTACTGAGAAGTAGGAGAAATGAGAATAGTAAGAAACTTAACATCAGGATTGATGGTCGCGAAGTAGATGGAGCAAGGAGGAAATCAAAAGCAGGCTATCACTGGCAAAAAGAGCATTCCTATCCAAGAGAAGTCTATTAGTATGAAACATAGGCCATAATTTAAGGAAGAAATTTCTGAGAATGGATGTTTGGAGCACATCTCAAATGCTTCGATTCTCTTCTGTTCACAGTCCATATGACTGTGGAGAAACCGGAACAGAAGAGAATCGAAGTATTTGAAATGTGGTGGTACAGGCGAATGTTGAAAATTAGATGAACTAGTAAGGTAAGGAATGAGGAAGTTCTGCGCAGAATCGGAGAGGAAAGCACTATGTGGTAAAAACTGACTAGGAGAAGGGACGGGACGATACGACATCTGTTAAGACATCCGGGAAAGATTTCCCGCGGCGGGCCCTATGAACCCAGTGAGAACAAGGCTGATGACCCCTCCCCCTTCCCCCCCAAAAAACTGTCACTACGTGCTTCGGGTACCTCAAGGCTCCTAAATCTAATATGAAAGGGAAACTGGACGTTGAGAACCCAAGTCACTAAAATTCCTCAAAACTACTCAAAAAAACTTTCAAGAATTCTTCGCCTTCTCCACATATTTGTCACATTTGTATAATAGTGAAAAACATCTTATTTCCTGCTCATTTCTGTTCTTCTTTCTGTTTCCATAGTTTCGCTTTTAATTGTTATTAGTTCTAGTTATTTTTACCTGTTTTTCTGTGATAATATACGGAGGTTATTTTTAATTTGTACTTCTAACGGATAAGTTAACAATAGCTTGCTTGTAATTTTAATTTGTTTGGTTATTTATTGATTCATGTGACTTGTCACAATCATGTAGGATTTGCCATAATATAGAAGAAGCAGTGCACGGGAGTACACACTTGCGGAAATAGCCCGTTCGCCAGCAGGTAACCAGATTATTAGCATATATTACTCAAAGAAAACACCGAAAATGTATTTGTTTTCATATGCAATTTTTCGGAATTTTGTGTGTAAACGAAGGTCCATTTAATTAAAGAGACGATGAACCATCAGTAAAGGTGAATAACTGCAAATAAGTCATAAAGGTTAGCGGCATGACTGGCAGCTTCAGTCTTGTGAAACTTCCTGCAGTGCATCTACCGATGCCCGCCCCAGTAGCTGAGTGGTCAGCGTGACGGATTGCCGTCCTCTGGGCCCGGGTTCGATTCCCGGCTGGGTCGGAGATTTTCTCCGCTCAGGGACTGGGTGTTGTGTTGTGTTCATCATCATTTCATCCCCATCCGGCGTGCAGGTCGCCCAATGTGGCGCCGAATGTAATAAGACCTGCGATATGGCGGCCGGACCTGCCCCGCGAGGGGCCTCCCGGCCAATGACGCCAAACGCTCATTTCCATTCCATCTACCGATGAAAATTTTCCCATAATATACACGGATACAGAAACAGACGATCATCTGTGTATGACGAATGTGATGTGAATGTGGCACGCTTTGTGATCAAATTCGCCCAGTATGAAACATTACCGTACTGACAACGACCCGGTACTGCAGATACGGGTTAATATAGTTCGCCAACACAATAAAATTTTGTTTAACAGTCAAATAGTCGCTGAATGTGGTGGCATGCGTCCAGTTAATGAGGATGCTGAAGCGCCAGTGATTACGAAAACCTAACAAAAGGTCAACTGTACAATCACTCACTACATAAATATGCATGAAATAAAATCTGAAACAGTCTAACGACAATAAAGTCAGACACAGACATTTATGCATGTAAGTAATTTAGTGGAGAGTAATAGCCTTGAGAAAACTGCATAAGCTAATATTGTCCCAAAAATGCGGTTTTTTCTTTAGTACTAGACAACGCATAGTTTCTGTAAATGTGTGGGAAAGAATTTTCTCTGGCACCCACCCAGCACAGGCACTTGCTAAAATTTTATTCAGTTGTACGTTGAAGAGAAATGTATTAACTTTAAAAAACTCTTTCGGTTTCGAGTTACTTGTTCAAGTATAGAAGCTGGGCAAAAATATGGAATCCCCAAAAAATCACACGCATTACCATGTCCGATATGGTGTAGGAAACATGTTGGCAGTGAGTCCTCTAGAAATGGGTAAGTATGGTTTTCAAGAGTTATAGCACTTTTCCTGCAAAATAGTGGTAAGTTAAGGTAACGATGATGGAAGTGGACAGCGACCATGCACGATTCTCTCCAGAGTAGAACAAAAGGCTCAATAATACTGCGATCTGATAACTCTGGTGGACAGGAGAGATGCGACAAGTCACTGTCGTTCTCACAAAACCAGTCCTGTACGATGCGATTGTGTGGAGAGGGACCCCATCGTCCTGTAACACATCACCACCATCGGAAAACAAACATTCTACCATGAACTAGACCTGATCAGTCAAAATGGTCTCATAATCCGTGGTCGTATTGCGACCTTCCTGAGTAACCATGGAGCCCCAGTAATACTACGATGTGGTAGTGCAAATCATCGCCGAACCCACGCTGTATTCCAATCTTCGTGAGTAAACTCGGCCACTGGTTGCAAATAGGTGAAACGACACTCATCCGGCCAAATGAATTTCTTCCATTGCTCCGTAGTCCAGTTTATATGGCTTGAATGGTATTATACACTACTGGCCATTAAAATTGCTACACCAAGAAGAATTGCAGATCATAAACGGGTATTGATTGGACAAATATATTACACAAGAACTGACATGTGATTACATTTTCACGCAATTTGGTTGCATAGATCCTGAGAAATCAGTACCCAGAAAAAGCACCTCTGGCCGTAATAACGACCTTGATACGCCTGGGCATTGAGTCAAACAGAGCTTAGATGGCCTGTACAGGTACAGCTGCCCATGAAGCTTCAACACGATACCACAGTTCATCAAGAGTTGTGACTGTCGTATTGTGACGAGCCAGTTGCTCGCCCACCATTGACCAGACGTTTTCAGTTGGTGAGAGATCTGGAGAATGTGCTGTCCAGGGCAGTAGTCGAACATTTTCTGTATCCAGAAAGACCCATAAAGGACCTGCAACATGCGGTCGTGAATTATCCTGCTGAAATGTAGGGTTTCGCAGGGATCGAATGAAGGGTAGAGCCACTGGTCGTAACACATCTGAAATGTAACGTCCACTGTTCAAAGTGCCGTCAATGCGCATAAGAGGTGACCGAGACGTGTAACCAATGGCACCCCATACCATCACGCCGGGTGATACGCCAGTATGGCGATGACAAATACACGCTTCCAATGTGCGTTCACCGCGATGTCGCCAAACACGCATGCGACCATGATGATGCCCACAAACAGATCCTGGGTTCATCCGGAAAATGACGTTTTGCCATTCGTGCACCCAGGTTCGTCGTTGAGTACACCATCGCAGGCGCTCCTGGCTGTATGCAGCGTCAAGGGTAACCGTAGCAATGGTCTCCGAGCTGATAGTCCACGCTGCTGCAAACGTCGTCGAACTGTTCGTGCAGATGGTTGTTGTCTTGCAAACGTCCGCATCTGTTGACTCAGGGATCGAGACGTGGCTGCACGATCCGTTACAACCATGCGGATAAGATGCCTGTCATCTCGACTGCTAGTGATACGAGGCCGTTGGGATCCAGCATGGCGTTCCGTATTACCCTCCTGAACCCACCATTTCATTATTCTGCTAACAGTCATTGGATCTCGACCAACGTGAGCAGCAATGTCGCGATACGATAAACTGTAATCGCGATAGGTTACAATCCGACCTTGATCAAGGTCGGAAACGTGATGGTACGCAATTCTCCTCCTTACACGAGGCATCACAACAACGTTTCACCAGGCAACGACGGTCAACTGCTATTTGTGTATGAAAAATCGGTTGGAAACTTTCCTCATGTCAGCACGTTGTAGGTGTCGACACCGGCGTCAACCTTGTGTTAATGCTCTGAAAAGCTAATCATTTGCATATACAGCATCTTCTTCCACTTGGTTAAATTTCGCGTCCGTAGCACGTCATCTTTGTGGTGTAGCAATTTTAATGGCCAGTAGTGTAATTCCAGCTGCCAAGCAATTGCCTGCTCATAGAGGTCCCTTCGAGGTGTTTTGGTACTGACATGGTTCACTAGTGTGACAATCAGTGCTGCAGTAACTTTCGCAGCCTCAATTTTGGTCAATGACCGTCCATCAGGTACAAACACTTTCATTGTTGTGACTTAGCGGATAATGCTGTGTTGCTTTCCCTGCATGTGGTGTAAATCTTAGATAAGTTGCCTCTAGAGTCACCAAACATTTCAGCTATCTTGCTTAGGGAAGCAACCACAATACGAGCACCAACGAGTTTCCCACGTTCAAATGCAGTTACACTCAAACCTCCAGACGTCAGAAAGACAGATTTGTACCAAATACAGTATATTAACAGAGTATCAACGGTAACTTTGCTGTAGTTTATGCTAAGTGCTATGGTTGAGGAGAACGTCCTTACCCGGAAGTAATAAGTAACACCTGACCTACAGACCAGAGACCCGTGGGCGGTCGGCCTTTGGCGGCCGTGGCGGCCGGACCTCCGGCGTGAGCAGTGAACTGCGGTGCGCTGTGCTCCCTTCAATAAGTCAAAGCGCTTGTTGCAGCAGTTAGCTCCTAAGTAGGCGAATAAATTAGGCTAGGATGTTTAAATTTAAGTAGAAGGGAGATCCGCTATAATCATAAAGATGTGAGAAGTTTCAACAGAACAACTATAAAACTATAGCTATAGCGTATCTCCAAAGAGCAAGTTCAGAGCTCATCTACTGCATGTAGTGTAATTAAATTAATTCTCTCGCCCAAAATATTTGACTTAGCCACGTCAGACTTTTAATATGATTACATACTTGTGTGCTGATTGCACATTTAAATTGAGAGCTTCATCGGCCATCAGCAAAGGAAGCAATGAATTATTCGATAACTTAAAGTGGTGCATTTCTAGCCCAGCGGCTAGTCGGGAGAGCGGATTTGATCTGGCGTTCCCTTAGCCGTCCACACCGCGGCTTTATATGTAAGAATGCTGCGTGAGAGAGAAACGCCCCAGTTCTCTCCAGATGCTGATTAGCGCACCACCTTTGCCGGGAGTCGCCTCGCGTCGGTATCATTGCTATAAACAGCCTCGGATGCCGTAATAAGTTACTCGGGATACACATAACCATGAAATCGTTTTCGAGTGAAGTGTTAATTCTGGGATGACTTTAATGATCTATCTTCAGTTTGCGTATGTCGTAATTTCACGTGCCGCCGTGAGACAGACATTCTACCATTATTTAGCGTGGCGTTTGATGAACATTATCATCAAATTATGGCGAGCATTCACTTAAACTTTTAATTTGAACAGTTATAGTTGCATCAGTGCATTAGATTCTGAACTGCTCTGGTAGTTGGATTGTGTGGATTCTTTTTGGTCTCCGACTTTCAGAATATAGTGAACATTTTAGAGAAAATGGTTTTTGATTATGAATCCCAGACAATCTCCAGATTCCTCAGAACTATAAGATGTAGCTATAAATGTATTTCTCAGATGAAGTGGGCACTAGGAATTCTAATTACAGGCTTCACGTTTTGCTAATCACTTTCTGGTTGCCAATATTGTAGTTAGAGAGCCAGTGTTGAGAACGGCAAACAACAGCAATAAACAAATAATACAAAACATTTAAAACAATTTATTTCTACCCGCCGCCCCACATATGGGGCATCGGCCGGGAATAACAAAACATTATAACAAATAATTCCACCCGCCGCCCCACATATGGTGCATGGGCCGGGAAAAACAAAAGGAACACACATTTAAATAACAATAATTCCACCCGCGGCCCCACATCGGCCGGGAAAGAAACTGAGTAAAAGTGAAAGTGATTTTTAAATACTCGGATGCGGGAGTGAAATGCGACACGCAACTGAATAATAGAACAGTGATAGTGTTACATGTGTATGTGGACGACGCAATTGGATTAACAACGCATCTGGTTTGACGGAGTTGGCACTGAGTCTAGCGGCGCTGCCGGCATCGCGAGAAGCCAGTTTCGCCTCACAGCAGCAACCGGACGGCACTTGCAGTTGCGGGCCGCGCAAACACACAGCAGCCGTCGAAGTGCCGTCTGCAGTTCAATGCGCCGCGTCGCATCAGTAATCCTGGCACGCCGCGCCGGCAACGGCATACGTCGTGCAGAAGGAACTAAGTTAGGTGAAAAGCAGTTAAAAATTTTACTAACCTGCACTAAAAGATTTCTTCCTGAACGTTGGCGTTCCGAAGAATTTGCTGTCAGACAATAGGCCTCAATTTACTTCTGATAGATTTAAAGAATGTCTGGATAAGGCCGGAGTGAAACATCTGAAAATACCTGCGTATTTCCCCCAAGGAAATATGAGTGAACGTATTATGAGAGAATTGAATTGCTTCGCAGTACTTATTGTGCTCGGAAACACTCAAGTTGGGCAGAGCACATGAAGTATTTTGAGAATGTAATTAACAACTTAAGGCATGATGCAACTGGTTTTGCGCCTTGCGAATTGATGTTTGGCCAAGAACCACACAATGTGATTGCAGATATGGTAGAATTCCCTATTCTAACGCAAATATCCACAGACGAGAAGAAGTTTAAGGGCTAGGGCAAATATAAGGAAAAGAACATTAGAAAGAAAGAAGCGTCATGACGCAAAAGCTGTACCCACCAGTTTTGAAATAGGTCAGGTAGTCCTTGTCAAAACCAAGGAAAAATCAAAGAAAATAAATGCAGAAACAAAGAAATTCAGGTTCATATACCAAAGACCTTTCAGGATCATAGGAAAACCACATGCCAATGCATATAGGCTAGAGAATCCTAAGAGTAAAAAGCTATTAGGTCTCAGGAACGTGATCGACCTAAAGAAGTTCATAGGTAGTGAATGAATTCTCTAGAGAGGAGGTTGTTCTGTAACGTCTACACAGTGTGGCAGCTGTGCAGTCCCAGCTGTGTGAGATCTTCATTCCATTTCAGGTCTCACTCATTCTTCATCTTTCCTATCTTCAAAAATTTCAACCCCTTCTTTCGAATACGAAAGTTTTCTGAAACTAATGAATTCTGTAGGTAGGAGGTTGTTCTATAACCTCTACACAGTGTGGCAGCTGTGCAGTCCCAGCTGTGTGAGATCTTCTTTCCTTTTCAAGTCTCACTCATTCTTCATCTTTCCTATCCACCAAAATTTCGGCTCTTACTCTCAAATAGTAAAATTCTCCGTTATGTTTATGAAGCCAATAATTAAGCTAATGAATTCTGTTGGGAGGAGGTTGTTCTATAACCTCTACACAGTGTGGCAGCTGTGCAGTCCCAGCTGTGTGAGATCTTTCCTTTTCAGGTCTTACTCATTCTTCATCTTTCCTATCCACAAAAGTTTCGACTCCTTCTTTGCAATACAAAAATTTTCCGTCATGGCTATCAAGCCATGAGTTCCGTAACCATTCTATCCACCGATTAGTGAAGAAAATACCTAATGTGACAAACCTAACAGTGACATAAACAACAGAGAAGTATGATGTAATTAAGATACAAAGGTATTTGAGTAACAAGTATGTATAGAACCTTGGTAATATTATAAGTACAAAGTGTTGTTTTATTGGAAATGGTCCACCAACAGTAATTTAAAAAGATATACAAATTCGTGTACAAGCAGGATCTGAAGTGGCAGTGAAACCTATTGTATGCTGTAGAGCTAACTAATTAATAGTAAAAGAGATTGCTTAGTGTTATGAAAAATATGCAGATAAATTGTAAAAATGAACTCACCTTGTGTAGCAAGGAATGGCAGTGTAATAGAATTGAGTAGTGTTTGTGGTTGAGACGTGAAGGACACGTCTCTGAAGTATTTATAAGGTTTGAGCTGGCCATTATTTTGGTGTTGGGTGTACGGTGACTCACCTACATGTATTAAGGTTATGAGTTGGAGGCGTGAATGTGACCATAGGTACCCTTATATTAAATGAGACAGAGCAGCTCATGGTGTCCTATAGGTTTAAGGAATTTAGCATTACGCTCGTCCATAATTACTTAATGCACTTTAGTGATGGGTCGAGAGAGACTACCTGTGGTTTCAGCGTCCGATGGAGTGGAAATGGATTGCCACGTGAGCAAACTGATCAGCTGCAATACCCTATAGATATGAAATAAATGTGCTATCCTGTGCTTTAAATGTTAATAGAATGAGTGTTAAATAAGTACATACACTAGCAACATAATTGAGTAACATAATGGCAGACGTGAAACATTATTTATAGCTCAGCATAAATACACTTCGATGAAGTAAGTACATAACTGCAAATGTGGAAATGACACAGCAGCAGAGGACCAATAAGTGGATTTAGTAGTCAACTAAACGTAGTGTGTTTTGAACACTCAGAACTGTACTATTACCACAAGTTACTCACATGTACAAAGAAGCTGAGAAGGCAACTACTAATGAAATATACTCATACCATCTCTAAGAATAAGGTAATCGAAGATGAGTCAGCTAAGTAAATAAAATACAAATATATCAGGAATGTATCGAGCATTGGTTCAGTGTTCCGGCCCAGAAATAATGAATTGAAATTAAGTAGGATTTATGATTGTATGCCTTGAGCATAAATTTTCTCTAGTACGTGACTAACGACGTTTTGAGTCATTTGTTTATCGATTTTATGACAGTTAAGTAACCGCAAGAGTAAAATTGAAAAAGTTCTGTTAACTTTGTTCCAGTAAAATATTGAAAGATAAAATGTATATATCCCCTTTTCATTGTGACCCACCCTTAGATATTAAGTGAACAGAGTCTGAGGCACTCTTTTTGTTTGTTCTACAAGACAAACCAGATAATGGCAGCTTGGTAGCTGCGTGAAAGAGTGGAGTGACTTGGACACAACTCACAGTGACCCCTCCCCTTTCCCCATGTAATTTAGAGTGAACGTGAAGGACGCACACCATAGCAGCTTCCCCTCCTCTACCCTTGTGAATGGAAGTGTAGAACGCCAGACAAAACGGCTATAACCACGTGTGTAAAAATGAAATTCTCATGATTTGTGAAATTTTCTTTCTGGTTTAGAAAAGACTGCTAAGATATAATTATCTGTTTACGTATCATGAATAACTGTGTTATTTTCTTTAAATTTGTGTATGTAAAAATGTATATAATGGATTTAAGATTTTCATAATTTTACATATCTTATGTGTCTGTCTGTCTAAGGCAATATGTATGCCAAAGTGTTTCATTGATTTTGCTTGAATTTTGAGATATAATTTTGCTTAAGAGGCAGTGAACATGCCAGCAATTTAAATAATTGAAGTAGGTAATAAGTTTTCTTTTAATATTTCTATATGTTTATATTTCAATTTTAATTTTTCATAGGGAGTTAAGCTTTACTCTTGCTTCCCTTTTTGTAATTAATTTTTTTTCTTTTACCATTTACATTAAAAAAAGAATTAAGAAGAGGGTGATGTAGGGAAGCAGCATACTCACGCCTTATAAAATTCATATCAGTCTTTCCATTGTGTGCCAGCCAGTCTGCTGTAACTAGCTCTGACATCATAAATATTGCACAATACTTTAAAAATCAAGTAAATAACCTGAAACGTTTCTAGCATGTCAGTAATAATACTAAATCAATATGTGTTGAATATCAGTTCAATAACTTTAACCATTTTCGAAATTTGGATGTTTTTCTGTAAAAATCATTGGTGCAATAGAAAAGAGCTACAAACTTAAAAATTTATATTTAGATTCCTTTTTCATAATAATTTAGTAGAAACAGTATTCTGGATCTCACAAATTAAAATTTTAGCTGAAATTCTCGATTTTCTGGTTTTTGTCTTAGAAATTAAGGAAGCAAGATAGATTAAGTAGGCGAATAAATAAGGCTAGAATGTTTAAATTTAATTAGAAGGGAGATCCGCTATAATCATATAGATGTGAGAAGTTTCAACAGAACAACTATAAAACTATAGCTATAGCGTATCTCCAAAGAGCAAGTTCAGAGCTTGTCTACTGCGTCTAGTGTAATTAAATTAATTCTCTCGCCCAAAATATTTGACTTAGCCACGTTGACCTTTATTATGATTACTTACTTGTGTGCTGATTGCACATTTAAATTGAGAGCTTCATTGGCCATCAGCAAAGGAAGCAATGTTTTATTCGATAACTTAAAGTGGTGCATTACTAGCCCAGCGGCTAGTCGGGAGAGCGGATTTGATCAGGCGTTCCCTTAGCCGTCCGCACCTCGGCTTTATATGTAAGAACACTGCGCGAGACAGAAAGGCCACAGTTCTCTCCAGACGCTGATTAGCGCACCACCTGTGCTGGGAGTCGCGTAGCGTCGGTATCATTGCTATAAACAGCCTCGGATGCCGTAATAAGTTACTCGGGATACACATAACCATGAAATCGTTTTCGAGTGAAGTGTTAATTCTGGGATGACTTTAATGATCTATTTTCAGTTTGTGTATGTCGTAATTTCACGTGCCGCCGCGAGACAGACATTCTACCATTATTTAGCGTGGCGTTTGATGAACATTATCATCAAATTATGGCGAGCATTCACTTAAACATTTAATTTGAACAGTTATAGTTGCATCAGCGCATTAGATTCTGAACTGCTCTGGTAGTTGGATTGTGTGGATTCTTTTCGGTCTGTGACTTTCAGAATATAGTGAACATTTTAAAGAAAATGGTTTTTGATTATGAATCCCAGACAATCTCTAAATTCCTCAGAACTATAAGATGTAGCTATAAATGTATTTCTCAGATGAAGTGGGCACTAGGAATTCTAATTACAGGCTTCACGTTTTGCTAATCACTTTCTGGTTGCCAATATTGAAGTTAGAGAGTCAGTGTTGAGAACGGCAAACAACGGCAATTAACAAATAATACAAAACATTTAATAACAATTTATTTCTACGCATCACCCCACACACTGATAGTTCCTTATGGAAGAACAATCAGTAATTTTGTAGCAAAGTGCCCTCCCACTCACAAGTTCCCTGTCTTAAATGGAATTAGGCAGCTATGAGTAGATTTGTGCAGGCACATGTCCTCGCACGTAAATGTGTGAGGTTATCGCGCTATCATAATATACACTGAAGCTCATAAATTAAGGATAATTGGAAGATGTGGTGATACTCAACGTGGCACTACACAAAACGGGCTCTAATAGCATAGGCACATATGGAACACACGCGACACAGATCTGTAAGTCTACGGTATTGGTGATAAGTTGAGAAAACCGTCCCGCAACACATGTGCTATAAAACGCCACTGTTTCCTGCGCATGTACCCTGACATCATTATGGGATATGTTGTGTACATAGTTCCTTGTAGCCAGCGCGTACATAACTTTCCCACAAAAGCGCTCCCCGCTAAGCACAACAGCGCAGGCGCAGAGCGCTCGTCCGTCTCCGCACTACGAGATAGCGCTGTCTTAGAGACATACCAAATTCTGCTTCCGCCGATCCGCGTATTAATATGTAAAGCATCCAATGAGATTGCTGCTAACGTAGAACCTTTTCTCCTCGCGGATCACACTCGCGCAGTGATACCTCAACGTGCGAAGTATTATAACGAGTGTACAGACCTCCGATTAGTCAGTCTGCATTAGTCTGCATTTGTCTGTACCAGTCTATAGTCAAGTTTCAGTCTGCGCCTAATAAGATTACCATATTCCTGTACATAACCATGAAGATAAATGAATAGATACTTTGTCAAGTATCAGAGATATGTGAGAATAAGATTAACGTACCAAGACCAAAGGAACTTCAGATTGTCAATTGTAAATAGCATCCAGAATCAAGTTAAGTAATTTGTATGCTTTTTATTATTTTAATAAATGTGTGTGAAATTTAATCAAGTTCTGTTTAAAGTAGGTCACCGTCAATCTGCTACTCTAAGCGTGCAAGTGGCATTTCTATCGTCTGACCTAACGGCAGAAGATAAACACGCCACGATAATACCGCGAGACATATTGCTGACACTCACATAGAGCGACAAGTCAAATAATCTGATGGTGTGTGTACCGAAGGTCTTACAGTACGCACGCCACAGGATATGATCACCATGCACACGTACACTGGCCACACAACGGTTTGGCAAACTCTGGATAAGGTGGTCGAGCAGCTGCTAGGGTATAGCCTCCCACACTTGCACTAGTGCCTGTCAGAGCTCCTGAAGTGTCCTAGGCGGTTGAAGACGTGCAGCCATACGTCGACCAAGAGCATCCCAGACGTGCCCGATGGGGTTTAGGTCTGGAGAACAGGCAGGCCGCCCCATTCGCCTGATATTGTCTGTTTCAAGGTACTCCTCCACGATGACAGCTCGGTGGGGCGTTATCATCCATCAGGAGGAAGGTGGGACCCACTGCACCCCTGAAAAGGCGGAAATACTGGTGCAAAATGACATCCCGATACACCTGATCTGTTACAGTTCCTC
The DNA here is from genome assembly GCF_021461395.2 of Schistocerca americana. Lineage (NCBI taxonomy): Eukaryota > Metazoa > Arthropoda > Insecta > Orthoptera > Acrididae > Schistocerca > Schistocerca americana. The sequence goes on from NC_060126.1 coordinate 223,021,577, forward strand.
TGTCAAAGACATGCAGGGGTATACGTGCACCAATCATAATCTCACCCCACACCATCAAACCACGACCTTCATAGAGGTCCCTTTCAAGGGCATTAAGGGATTGGTAATTGGTTCCTGGTTCACGCTAGATGAAAATCCAGCGAGAATCATTGTTCAGACTATATCTGGACTCGTCTGTGAACATAACCTGGGAACACTGATCCAATGACCATGTACTGTGTTCTTGACACCTGGGTTTAAGGGCTCTCCTGTGACCAGGGGTCAGTGGAATGCACCTAGCAGGTCTCCAGGCGAATATCCCATGTCTGTGTGTCTGGAGACAGCTGTTCAAGTGGCTGCAGTAAGGTCCAGAGCAAGGCTACCTGCAGTACTCTGTGGCCGTCTGCGAGCACTGACGGTGTCATATCGGCTTTCTTGAGGTGTTGTATACTGTGGACATCCCGTACTGTAGCGCCTGGACACGTTTCCTGTCTTCTGGAGTCGTTGCCATAATCTTGAGATCACACTTTGTGGCTCACGGAGGGCCTGTGTACGATCTGCTGTGTTTGACCAGCCTCCAGTCGCCCTAGTATTCTACCCCTCATAACGTCATCAATACGTGTTCTTTGAGCCATTTTCAAAACACAGTCACCATTAGCACGTCTGAAAACGTCTGCACACTTACTCGATTCACCATATTCTGACGTGCACCAACGCACCTCTGCGTATGTGGACTGCTGCCAGCGCCACCGTGCGACGGCCGCCGGTCAAATGCACTGCATGATCATACCCCGAGGTGATTTAAGCCCGCAAACCGCCCACCAGAGCGTTGTTTCGCCATGTATCAGCATTATCCTTAATTTATGCGCATGAGCATCGGCAGCGTGGCCAAGCTATCGGCCGGCGAAACTGTCAGACACCAGGCCATGCCAACCTCGCATTTTAACTTACGCAGCGACAGCCAGCGGACAAATCCACAAGCGTCACGCTCCTGAAGTTTTCTAACATGAAACTGCGCCCGACAATGAGCTAACAATGTACGTTAGTGACCCTACAGTGACAACACAACCGAAGTGCCAAAACGAAGACCCTAGTACAACTGTTGAGATGGAACATAGAACCAACTATAGCTTTTCAGACGGAGTAGAGTCCTGAAAACAACAAGAAAGCAGAGTCTCTATATGCCAGCGACCAGGACCGTGTACAAGAAATAGATTGGACAAAGGAAAACACTGAAACATGCAGTCCTTCTGGGAAGCGTAAAAAGAGGGGACTGGTTCACAAGGACGCTGAACAACTCGCACCGCCTGTGAGAGAAAAAGCAAGGCAAATGAGCAACAAACTATTTGAGGGATCACCTAGAAATCCGGTTTTGTGTGTGCATACGTCTATACCAATGCCAGCCAAATAAGTATACCATGCCCCATGTTATCGGACGGTTTATCACACGAAAGACTGCAGCTTAGAACCAATTACGATCCAGAGATCGCCCTTGCTGAGAGTAGATACGTAGGAAAGGACAAATAGAAAGCTAACCAACACAAAACTGGGCTAATGAGTTGCACGAAGTGAATTAAAACGAATAAATTACTGAATTGTAGGAATCGGATGTATTCCTGCTGAGAAAGACGAGTCGAACAAGTTGGATATAACTTTGCTGGAATATAAGTGTGAAAAAGGGTATGTTCCCGATGGCATTTCGTGTGACGAATTTTGAAACCGATAATGAATAAGACCATATGAACGCAGCACAAACCTACAAAATTTCCACCTTGAACATAAATAATTGACGCTCCTCTTTGGATTTACACATTTACAAGATTTCTTATACATACCTGACGTTGACATAGTACTGTTGCAGGAAATAATAGATATTAAATTGGAGCCGATATGTGGGTACAACGCCATAAACAATACTGATATCGATGTAGAGCTGGGAGCCGCCATTCTCACGAAAGAGGGCATACATGTTATACAAATAGAAAAAACTGCAAATAGTAGAGGCACTGCAGTGACTGTTACTATCGCCCGCAGCAACAGCGTTTACACACCGTGTGGCAACAATAACAGGCGCGCTAGAGCGGAATTTTTTAAAAGTGAAATAGTTCCTCTATAACGTAATCATCAAGATTACATAATCCTAATCGGCGACTTTAATTCTGTTCTCAGCCGAAAAGACCAGACACTGAATTTCAAAAAGCAGTAGAAGTGGAACGAATAGTCCACTAACTGCAGTTAACCGACACTTGGGATGGTACCTATGACGCATATTTTATCAGCCACTCAGCAAGCAGAATGGAAAGGTTCAACGTATCGTCCAACATAGAGAACTATGTGCTCTACTCTGAGGCGTGGCCCACTATCTCTTCCGATCACGCTGCATGCATCGTTAGAATAAATATGGAAAAACAAGAGACTTATCGGATGAGGGGTATATGGAAACTCAGTATCAAGCATCTAAAAGATGAGGACTGCCACGTGACATTTACTAATAAATAAATAAAAATGCGAAACTAGTTTCCCGCTAAATAATTATGCTTGGTGGCTGCAGTGTGCTAATCCTAGAATAAGAAGAAAGCTGATCGACTGGTCATGACAGAAAAACTTCTCGATTAAAACACGACTAAGTTTTATTTTAGCCGTCTTAGAGACCTGTATACCCTAGACGCACGAATAATGGTGAACTATACACTGATTCAGAAAATCAAAGCAAAGCTTTTAGCATTGAAGCGGCGACAATCAGAAGGTTTTAAAATCAGAGCGAGGGTACAAAACATTGTAGAGGGGGGAGAAACAGCTATATACCATGTGATCCGTGACAATGAGAAAGGAAGCAAAGAAATATTGACGGAAGTTAACTGATGGAGGAAGTGGAGATTAGTGTTTAAGTCCCGTATCCAACGAGGTCATAAGAGACGGGGCACAAGCTCGGATTAGGAAAGGATGGAGATTAGAGATTAGATTAGAGGGGTAGAGAAGGTACCATTCCGGCATTTGCCTGAAGCGATTTAGGGAAAATACGCGAAACCTAAATCTGGATAGCCGGACGCGGGCCTCAACCGCCGTCCTCCCGAATGGTAGTACAGTGTGGTAACCACCGCGCTAATCCACTCGGTGTTAATTGACGGAACCCGTCTCACAAAACAGAGTGGAATTAGAGACGCAGTTCATAAAAATATCTTACATATAATGTCCAACAAACCTACGGACGACAAGTCGTAGCAAGATTTGTTAATAACGCACCAGGCAGAATTAGCGTAGAGGAAATAGAAAATCTCTGAGCTGAGATAGAGGAGGAAGAACCGAAAGATGCAATAGCGCAGAATCCTAAAAATAAATCTCCAAGACCTGATGGTATCCCCGTGGAATTCTGCCAAGTGTTCTGGCCACAAATGGAAATCAAGTTGCTGTGTATGTTCAACGAACTCGTGAGCAGAAAAGTCGACGTTCCTAAGGAATTTCCTGAAGGGATAATAGTTCTAATTTCTAAAAACTCAGTTATCAAAGGAACTGAAGACCTGCAGCCAATCACATTACTCAACGTCGATTACAAGATCATGACCCACGTATTAGGAAAAATGAAAATGGTAATGAAATCTATAACCTGACCGTACCAAACATATGTAGTCAAAGACAGAAACATCCATCAGAATATAGACGAATATACGGATCTAATAGCAATCGCAGATGTCTGCCGAATAAAATGTTCATTAGTGCCGTTAGACTCCGAGAAGGCGATTGACAGAATGGATCAATAGCATCTTCTCGGAATCATGGAAGTAATGAGACTGCCACCACAATTCGTGTCGATTTCTCAAGAAATATTTTTAAAAAATTATCAGTCCAGCACGAATAATGATAAACAGACAACAAAGTAAAGAGATTGAGATGAGTAGATCTGTACGACAAGGCTGCCCTATTTCAATGGTCTTTTTCGCAATAACAATTAGCCTCTTCTCGCGACAGTTAAGCGTCATCTACAGGGATTGCACATAAATGGCAAGGAAATAGCGTGGTACGCTTACGTAGATGATGTGGGCGTCCTGCTCACGAATGAAGATGAAGCCGTGCAAGCCCTTCAGCTTGAACACTCGTACGAGCTTGCTTCTGGTGTCAAGCTACCTAAAAGGAAGTCAATCATCATCAACCTAGGCAGAGGAGTACGCATGCAAAATCAAGGACAACTGATGAAAGTACACAAATTCAAATGTTTGGGTATTGAATTTAGGAGCAACATCTAGCACACCATTGCCGTTAATTATAAAAAGCTAGTTACAAGCATACGAGTAAACGGTATGAGGCAACTAGACGAGATACAGAAAAACCACTCTGGTAAACATATACATAACATCCAAATTTAACCATGTTGCACAAGCTTTGCCGATATCCTGAGAAACACTGAAGAATAATGTCAGCGATAGGAAGCTTTTCGCAGTGAAGTTCGACACACTAACCCTCTCCACATGGAAAGGAGGACTGAACGTCACCCTGATGTCAATTACAAATATTACTATCGTTATGCCAGCCGCGGTGGTCTAGCGGTTCTCGGCGCTCAGTCCGAAATCGCGCGTGCTACGGTCGCAGGTTCGAATCCTGCCTCGGGCATCGATGTGTGTGATGTCCTTAGGTTAGTTAGGTTTAAGTAGTTCTAAGCTCTAGGGGACTGATGACCACAGATGTTAAGTCCCATAGTGCTCAGAGCCATTTGAACCATTTTTTTTTTACTAGCGTTATAAGAGTGTCGACTTACAAGCAGTGAAAACAGTAGCCAGACAGCTTCTGTTTAGATTTTATCTTACAAGTGGACTCAATAAAGAAGAAAGACTTCACGCACAGTTTATTTTAACGTAACTGTCTTTTTTCATTACTAAGAGGCAGATAATTTTCTTTGAATGTAATCCAGAAGAAGTATTTATTTTCTTTACCTTAACAATAATTAATCAATAATTTAATAAAAACTTAATAAACACAAAACGGAAAGGTACTTCTGGGCAAAAATAAAGAAAAATAAGAAAATAATATCCGTCGCGCAGCGTAGATACCATGTCTCGAGTTTGAGTCCACTCCATTACTATATCTTTAAATCGCATTTAGGCTGACTGCTTAAGTTACCAGTCATGGAACCACATGGATAATTCGGTTCACTTTCTAACACTACCTTCTAGAAACGATTCTATCAAACAGTTCGTAAGAAAAGTGGGGAATATATGGGAGAACATGTTCGTGACATGTGAAATGGCTGTTCAGAGTTTATAGCAATGTTCAATTGCCAGTCCACTTTAGCTTTGCAGCAAACCTACAGAGTACATTTCTGGTTTCACAGAATAAACATAAGCTATCTGAATAGGAGAATAAGGAAATAACTCCGCCACACCTCCGGAATTATCAATAGGAATAACAATAATAATAATAATAATAATAATAATAATAATAATAAGAATCATAATAAAAATTACTGTACTAATAGTAAATAAAACTTTCTTTATTAATTTTGAGCTTTTCCTGATTGGAGAGTCTTATCTCCAACATAAAAATTTACTCGGAAATTACTGTACACAGAATAAACGTTCTTAAACTATATTTTCCAAATATTTCTCCAGGTGTTTCGATTTTGTCTGTCCTCTTCCTCTGCGCCCATTCTCCTCATTGTGACCGAGCGAGGTGGCACAGTGGTTAGCACACTGGACTCGCATTCGGGAGGACGACGGTTCAATCCCGCGTCCGGCCATCCTGATTTAGGTTTTCCGTGATTTCTCTAAATCGCTGCAGGCAAATGCTGGGATGGTTCCTCTGAAAGGGCACGGCCGACTTCCTTCCCTGTCCTTCCCTAATCCGATGAGACCGATGACCTCGTGTTTGGTCTCTTCCCCCAAAAAAACCAACCAATCCTTATTGTGTGCTGCACATTTTGGAGCTAGGTGGTCATAGGTCGTCCTCTTCTTCTTCTCCCCTGCGGTTCACACTCAGTTTTGGTATTCTGGCTTTCCACATCCGTCGTACATGCCCGTACCACTGTAATTTCTTCCTATCCATTACGTCATCAATTCTTTCTTTTATTTCAATTCTCCTTATTGTTTCGGTGTTCCTTATCTTCTCTTTCCTAGAGAATCTTGCCGATCTTCTCCAGATGTCCATTTCTAGAGCTTGTAATTTTTTAATGTACTTCAGGTTAATTGTCCAGGTCTCCGTTCCATACAGAACCACACTCTCTAATACAGATTTGTATATTAATGTTTTAGTTCTGCTCATTACATTCCTGATCCATAAGAATGAGTTAAGCATCCCAATGACCTTCCGTCCGCTACTAATTCTTTTATCGATTTCTGACTCTGATTTTCCCTAGATTTCTAAAATGGATCCCAAATAACAGAAAGTGTTTATCTTTTTGATTTTCTCTCCTTCATCTGAATCATTAGTCAGGTATTCTCTTTTTTGGTAATTAATCTTCAAACCCCAAGTTTTTTTATGCTACTGCCAGTTGATTGCACATATAGTTAGCATCCTCCCCATCTTGTGCTACGACTACTTAATCATCAGCAAACTATAAATGATGCAGGTAAACTCCATCTCTTATTTCTTGTTGTTGTTGTTGTGGTCTTCAGTCCTGAGACTGGTTTGATGCAGCTCTCCATGCTACTCTATCCTGTGCAAGCTTTTTCATCTCCCAGTACCTACTGCAACCTACATCCTTCTGAATCTGCCTAGTGTATTCATCTCTTGGTTTTCCCCTACGATTTTTACCCTCCACGCTGCCCTCCAATACTAAATTGGTGATCCCTTGATGCCTCAGAACATGTCCTACCAACCGATCCCTTCTTCTGGTCAAGTTGTGCCACAAACTTCTCTTCTCCCCAATCCTATTCAATACTTCCTCATTAGTTATGTGATCTACCCATCTAATCTTCAGCATTCGTCTGTAGCACCACATTTCGAAAGCTTCTATTCTCTTCTTGTCCAAACTATTTATCGTCCATGTTTCACTTCCATACATGGCTACACTCCATACGAATACTTTCAGAAATGACTTCCTGACACTTAAATCAATACTGGATGTTAACAAATTTTTCTTCTTCAGAAACGCTTTCCTTGCCATTGCCAGTCTACATTTTATATCCTCTCTACTTCGACCATCATCAGTTATTTTGCTCCCCAAATAGCAAAACTCCTTTACTACTTTAAGTGTCTCATTTCCTAATCTAATTCCCTCAGCATCACCCGACTTAATTAGACTACATTCCATTATCCTTGTTTTGCTTTTGTTGATGTTCATCTTATATCCTCCTTTCAAGACACTGTCCATTCCATTCAACTGCTCTTCCAAGTCCTTTGCTGTCTCTGACAGAATTACAATGTCATCGGCGAACCTCAATGTTTTTATTACTTCTCCATGAATTTGAATACCTACTCCGAATTTTTCTTTTGTTTACTTTACTGCTTGCTCAATATACAGATTGAACAACATCGGGGAGAGGCTACAACCCTGTCTTACTCCCTTCCCAACCACTGCTTCCCTTTCATGTCCCTCGACTCTTATAACTGCCATCTGGTTTCTGTACAAATTGTAAATAGCCTTTCGCTCCCTGTATTTTACCCCTGCCACCTTTAGAATTTGAAAGAGAGTATTCCAGTCAACATTGTCAAAAGCTTTCTCTAAGTCTACAAATGCTAGAAACGTAGGTTTGCCTTTCCTTAATCTTTCTTCTAAGATAAGTCGTAAGGTCAGTATTGCCTCACGTGTTCCAGTGTTTCTACGGAATCCAAACTGATCTTCCCCGAGGTTGGCTTCTACTAGTTTTTCCATTCGTCTGTAAAGAATTCGTGTTAGTATTTTGCAGCTGTGACTTGTTAAGCTGATAGTTCGGTAATTTTCACATCTTTCAACACCTGCTTTCTTTGGGATTGGAATTATTATATTCTTCTTGAAGTCTGAGGGTATTTCGCCTGTTTCATACATCTTGCTCACCAGATGGTAGAGTTTTGTCAGGACTGGCTCTCCCACGGCCGTCAGTAGTTCCAATGGAATATTGTCTACTCCGGGGGCCTTGTTTCGACTCAGGTCTTTCAGTGCTCTGTCAAACTCTTCACGCAGTATCGTAACTCCCATTTCATCTTCATCTACATCCTCTTCCATTTCCATAATATTGTCCTCAAGTACATCGCCCTTGTATAGGCCCTCTATATACTCCTTCCACCTTTCTTCTTTCCCTTCTTTTCTTAGAACTGGGTTTCCGTCTGAGCTCTTGATATTCATACAAGTCGTTCTCTTATCTCCAAAGGTCTCTTTAATTTTCCTGTAGGCGGTATCTATCTTACCCCTAGTGAGATAGGCCTCTACATCCTTACATTTGTCCTCTAGCCATCCCTGCTTAGCCATTTTGCACTTCCTGTCGATCTCATTTCTGAGACGTTGGTATTCCTTTTTGCCTGTTTCACTTACTGCATTTTTATATTTTCTCCTTTCATCAATTAAATTCAATATTTCTTCAGTTACCCAAGGATTTCTACTAGCCCTCGTCTTTTTACCTACTTGATCCTCTGCTGCCTTCACTACTTCATCCCTCAAAGCTACCCATTCTTCTTCTACTGCATTTATTTCCCCCATTCCTGTCAATTGCTCCCTTATGCTCTCCCTGAATCTCTGTACAACCTCTGGTTCTTTTAGTTTATCCAGGTCCCATCTCCTTAAATTCCCACCTTTTTGCAATTTCTTCAGTTTTAATCTACAGGTCATAACCAATAGATTGTGGTCAGAGTCCACATCTGCCCCTGGAAATGTCTTACAATTTAAAACCTAGTTCCTAAATCTCTGTCTTACCATTATATAATCTATCTGATACCTTTTAGTATCTCCAGGGTTCTTCCATGTATACAACCTTCTTTCATGGTTCTTAAACCAAGTGTTAGTTATGATTATGTTGTGCTCTGTGCAAAATTCTACCAGGCGGCTTCCTCTTTCATTTCTGTCCCCCCAATCCATATTCACCTACTATGTTTCCTTCTCTCCCTTTTCCTACACTCGAATTCCATTCACCCATGTCAATTAAATTTTCGTCTCCCTTCACAATCTGAATAATTTCTTTTATTTCATCATACATTTCTTCAATTTCTTCGTCATCTGCAGAGCTAGTTGGCATATAAACTTGTACTACTGTAGTAGGTGCGGGCTTCGTATCTATCTTGGCCACAATAATGCGTTCACTATGCTGTTTGTAGTAGCTTACCCGCATTCCTATTTTCTTATTCATTATTAAACCTACTCCTGCATTACCCCTATTTGATTTTGTGTTTATAACCCTGTAGTCACCTGACCAGAAGTCTTGTTCCTCCTGCCACCGAACTTCACTAATTCCCACTATATCTAACTTCAACCTATCCATTTCCCTTTTTAAATTTTCTAACCTACCTGCCCGATTAAGGGATCTGACATTCCACGCTCCGATCCGTAGAACGCCAGTTTTCTTTCTCCTGATAACGACATCTTCTTGAGTAGTCCCCGCCAGGAGATCCGAATGGGGGACTATTTTACCTCCGGAATATTTTACCCAAGAGGACGCCATCATCATGTAATCATACAGTAAAGCTGCATGCCCTCGGGAAAAATTACGTCTGTAGTTTCCCCTTGCTTTCAGCCGTTCGCAGTACCAGCACAGCAAGGCCGTTTTGGTCATTGTTACAAGGCCAGATCAGTCAATCATCCATACTGTTGCCCTTGCAACTACTGAAAAGGCTGCTGCCCCTCTTCAGGAACCACACGTTTCTCTGGCCTCTCAACAGATACCCCTCCGTTGTGGTTGCACCTACGGTACGGCTATCTGTATCGCTGAGGCACGCAAGCCTCCCCACCAACGGCAAGGTCCATGGATCATGGGGGGGAGGCTCTCATTTCTTATCTCATACTATTACAATTACGAGACCATGTTCTAAGGCTGATATCTATATAAGTTTTAAATAACGATGATGACATGGGACAGCCCTGTAAAAGGCCTTTGCTTGTTCTAAATTTCTATGGCAGTTTATTACCCGCTTTCACTTGGAAGATGTTATCTTTATACATCTGTTGTATTATTTTAATCAAGGAAGGGTTTATGTTTGCCATTTGTAGTTCTCTCCAAAGTGATTTTTTTGGAATAGTATCATACGCTTTTTCTAGATCCATGAAAATTATTCCTAAATTTTTTGATTTTTCTCGTTTCTCCAAAATCTGTCGTAATCCAAAATTTAGGTTCTAAAATTTTTTTCAGTTTGTTTTTAATTACTTTCGCAAAAATTCTCATTAATGTGTTTGCAACAAATTTTGCTATCTCCATTCTAAAATATGGTATTAATCTAACCTAGCTTCATCTCATTGGGTACTGAATCTCCATGTATCATTTTGTTGAAGAGTTGTGTTATCAGTTTCACAGTGAATACTTCACTTTCTAAAATCTGGATCTCATGATCTTCATGTCCATTTTCTTCCACTGTTCCTTCTTCTAGATACTCTTCTCGGTTCTCATTTGATAATTTTTGGAAATACTCTTCCTATTCCTTTTGTGTTATCAGTTAGAGATTGGTTTTGCTTTTTGTATCCTGTCGAAGGCCTTTTAATACTGACCATGCTTCTTTTGCTCTCCCAAATCCTAATTTGCTATTAACATTGGCACATGTTCTTTCCCATGCTTCATTTTTGGCTATCCTTATTTTTTTCATCACTTCATTCTTCCTTTCCTTGTATAATGATCTTGCTCCTTCTGATTTATCGTTCAACCACTAAAGGAACGTATTTCGTTTTTCTCTAAAGAGGACCTCTATTTCCTTTGACCACCTCTCTACTGCGCGATTGTGATTGCTATCTTCTTTACCCAGCACCTCTGTTGCTATAATGTTCACATTTGTTTTTGTGTAGTCATATATTTCCTCTGTACTTCCTTCAAATGATTCAACCAGTTTCCTTTCCATCGTGGCCGCAACGAGTGTTCTGATACTTCTGTCTTGTAGGCTGTCAATATTAAAAGATAAATTTCATCTTTCTCAGTCTGGTTGGTTTTATTTATGTTAGTTGTATCATTCCTTGCATTCTTCCATGGCCAAAAAGATTTCATTTTTACTAGATAGTGGTCTAATCCACACTGGACTCCTCTGTAAGATCTGACGTCCACTGCCTTGAAACCACTTCTTTGCCTAATGATAATATAATCTATTATAGAACGAAGTTCTTTAGTGTTCTTTATGTTTGAAAAATGTGTTGGTAATTTTTAGATCAAACTCTTCTCAAATTGCAATCAATCGTTCCCCATTGCCATTATATTCTCTCATCCATACATGTCTCCCATGACAATCAGTTCCTTTCTTCTTGGGATTTCTTCAATAGTCTCCCTGAGGGTGGCCCAGAATGTATCTTTCTCCTTATCTTTTGTGTCGTTCGTGGGTGCATATACGTCAATACTCACAACTTCCCTAGCAAATAATGTCCTTTCAACAGTTACAATATATTTATTGACGATTTTCTAATTTGTTATTCCTTTCTTCCATGATTTCTTTATCATAATGGAGACTCCTGCTTCGGCTCTTACTGTTTTTGATACCCCACTCCAGGTATGTTCATAATTATCCAGTTCTTCTTCTCCTTGGCTATTCTTCTTTGTTTCAGAGAGTATGACAACATCCATTTTGAACATGTCAAGTTCTGCAAGTAGTAAATTTATTTTAGTGGAAATACCTTGCACATTCCAGCATCCAAACCTCGTTTTTCGTTTCTCATCCCCATTTCGTCGTCCAAAGTTCCAATTTTTCCGAGGCTTATTATTAGGTTTTCTAGCATTTTTAAGTTTTTGTGTCAGTGAAGAGTTGGCCCACTGCACAACCCCCAACCCGGAGGACCAGGTAATTTTTACTCAAGGTTTTCTTCCTTTAGCCTTTGATAAGCCAATATCATACTACAAGGCAGCAGTTTCTAGTTTTGGTCCACCCCAGGTATTTTATTTCCCCGGTACCCACCATATCTGGTGAGCATTCCCCTATTCGCCAATTGGGGAAGCGCCAGATGGGAGACCAGCAAACTCCACGCGGGAATAAATAGAATAGTATAAATAATAAAAAGTATAGAATGTTCAGGAATCAATACAGACCCCATCACCCATAGGCAGTGTCGTTCGTTCAGTAACAAAAGTTTCAAACTAGTGGTTGCATACAAAAAAAATGGTGCAGCTAATTCTTTTAGTATGCTAAGGAAATTTGATTAATCGAACATTGCAGAATGGAAGCTTTTGTCTGGAACTGTGTCGTAGCTTCAAAGGGTCTGGGTTCATCGATAAGTTCAGCCATTATCGGGGGGTGACGGTTTGAATTATAGAACTGTGGAGAACAATTGAAAGCACGTGGCAAAACAAAGCCTAAGGGGGATTATTCCATCGTTGCAGATTAATCCTTTCCTAAGAATCTCGGGTAGCAATGGAGATTTTACGAATGGGATGTATGTATATTCCGAAGAAATTAAGATCAAGCTTTTGACAAACAGAGGTTGTGTTTGATGAAATTACGTGAATTGTGATTTTGTCTGCTGCTGGGTTATTTTTTTCGTGAAAGTAACGATGAGCAATGGCGTCTTGGTGGGGCCCGTAAGCATCCAGTATTAACAGAAGTTTCTCTCCACTGTTTCATTCAACTACCAATTGTTGTAGAAATGTCCTGGACAGTTCTTTGGTCATTTCACCGGAGGAAGGAGAGTAAATGAATTAATTTGGCGTTGCGATCAAGGACAGACGTATATGAGCACTTAAATATATTTTTACTTCTCTTACACAGACATTGGCTCTCCACTTTCGTACTGCTTTTGACGTTAAGCCAGTATTAGAGCATTTAGATTTTCTTGTTTCTTGAGTAAAAAACAACGTTTTCCTGCTGTCGTGATATTTCTTTATTTCTATCACTTGAAGACACTTCTGGCTATGAAATCTAGGACGTTGACTCGTTCCCATGCACTTGGTCACAAACTAACGACCCCACTTCATCTGGTGTGCATTCATCGATATCTAATGTTTCCTCTTTCGACGCCTATCACTGACCAGTTGTGTCCAATAGCAATGCTGCACTGATCTTCAGTTGTTTCCGTTGTTTCCGGTACACAACCATCGATTCGCAATAATTTTGAGGAGAGTGTCAGTTACTTGCCACTGACATTAATCGCAAAACAGCGTTGTCAGCTGCGGCAGTTGCAGCAGCATGCGGAATGGGAATCAGTTTGAGACCCACTTGTTCGTATGTGCACAGACACCAGACTCTAACCACTACATGAACATCTGATATACTGCAATGCAGCCAACTATCGGTCAATTGTTCTTCTAGTTATTACCAGCCGTCACACTCTGCTTCGCTCGCATATCAGCCGTTTTGTTACAATGAGTGCTGGTGAATAACTAAGCTTGTAATTTTACGAGATGTTTGTGTATACAGGGTGAGTCACTAACTATTCCCACCAAGAATAACTCAGAAAGTAGGTCAGGTGCTGAAACGTTTGTGGAACAAAAGTTACATGGAACAACGGGGGCCATAATGTGACGTTGGTGTTATGTTGCTAGGTGGGGTCGCTTCAGAGATATGAAGGTCAACTTTGTTAAATGGGATGCTATAGTTTGGTACTTATTTTCTGATAGCGGCTATCGAGACGAATCCAATGATGTGTAACAGTAAAGTCTTTGAAGATCAACGAAGGATACAAAGGTGGCATGAACGTCCATTTAAATAACACATTCGAAGTGATGACCATTGGCATCAATTCAATGCTGCAATCTTCTTATCATGGATTGAGTGGCATTCCTTACCACATTGGCGCTTATAGAAGCACATTCTCTGAAAATTCCCTCTCGCATATCTTCAGATGTAGGTAGAACGTCTTTATAAACAATGTCTTTTAAGAATCCCAAAAAAAAATCCAGAGGCGTCAAGTCTGGCGAACGAGCCGGCCGCGACACATTTCCTCCACGTCAAATCCAACGATTTCGTAATTGTATCTGCAACTCGTTTCTAGGCATCCACGAAAAATGTGCCGGATACTCATTGTGTTGATACCACATTCTGTTCCTTGTTCCTAAAGGAATTACTTCCAATAACAGACCTAATGTTTCCTGCAGGAATGTGGTGTATTTCCTACCATCAAAATTTCCTTCGATGAAGTAGAGGCCTATAATTCTGCCCTCCAGAATCCAACCCCATATATTCACCGAACACTGTTTTTGGTGTGCAACTTGCAACATTCATTAGGGATTTTCAATTACCTATAAGCATGTTATGCAAATTAACATTTCCATGGTTCGTGGATGTAGCCTTGTCAGTAAATGATATCAAAAATGTGTCATCTCTCTGAATCTGAAGTTGAGCCCATCAGCGGCTAATTTCGTTGGCATTCTCCGTGAATGAGAAGCAGATCGACTTGTTCTTCGAAGGAATACATCATTCACATTCGATTGATTCGACGATACTAGTCTTACTGTCCCTATTAGTGTTGTATTACGAAACCGTCGAATGGTGTTTACATATCAATGGCACGTTATACGGATTCGCAGCATTCGGCGAATATTTACTATTTGCACGGCGTACAAGAGACAATTGTCAGAGCATGTGCTGCGATAAGTGCCGATGTGATAACGAATACTACTCAATCCATGATAAGAACATTGCAGCACTGCAGTGATACCAATGGTCACCACTTCGAACACCTTCTGTAAATGGACGGTCATGCCACTTTTGTGTCCTTCTTTGACCTTCAAAGACCTTAGTATTACACGTCATTGGATTCGTCTTGATAGCCGTTATCAGAAAATAAGTACCGAACCACACCATCCCATTTAAGAAAACAAAGTTGACCTTCATATCTCTGAAGCGACCCCAGCTAGCAACAAAAAACCAACGTCATATTATGGCCCCCGTTGTCCCATGCAACTTTAGTCCTACAAACTTTTCAGTTCCTTTCATACTTTCGGAGTTATTCTTGGTGGCAATAGTTAGTGACTCACCCTATATAGTGGTGCAGAAGCATATGTATAAAAATGAATGGAATACCTGGTTTGTAGGTACATAATAAATGTGTTTCTATTATTCTGCTGTATGTCGAATCTGAAAGGAAGCATTATATTTTCTAATTATATTTAAAAAGTGCCTCGATTCATTGCATTCGTGCAGAAGCAGAGTTCTTAGAGGTTTCTCTGGCTCTCCTGGTACTGGATGTGAGATTTTGGCACCAGAGCAACACTTACAAACCGTTTCTCCCTCCCATTTTCATGCGTTACGGCGCCTACAATTTTGATACATCGCCCTATGATGACTAATTTATGATTAAGAAAGCCAGTTACAGGTAATAATCAGATGCAGCCCCACCAAAAGCCACTCATGTTCCACACGTGAAGGAACGACTCCCTGTTTCTCTGTTTGTTGTACAGACTTTAAATGACGCCGTCGTTGAGAGTCTGCAAGCGTATGGTACCTGTAAGAGACACGTGACGCTCGCCGTGTAATATGTGACTGTAGCTATTAAGGCGGCCTGGCGTTCTGCATCCAAGTTTCGGTGAACATGAGCATGTCAGAACTTTGTTGGATTCGAGTAACTTTCGCAGCTTGAGCTGTCTCAGAAATAAGCGCTACATTTCCGACGATTGTAGTAATAGTTTTAAGCACGGTTCTCGTGATTATCTTTCGATGTCACTGTTGTGTCTCCGCCAATACTCTCCGACTATGTCAGCTAGTGTGGGAACTCAATATCATAAACCATGCGGACAGTAGTACTGTCACGGAATAATCTATAGACACTAAGAGTCGCCGACCATCACCGCAGCATTCTCTGAATGCTACTCACGTATACCGTATTTAAAATGTTAATAATACTCTAAAAGATATAGCTTCCTAAAGTAGCCTATGGTATTCCTCAGGATTCAAACTAACTCGATACCAAGTACCATTGAAATAGGTTCATCGGTCGAATAGTGAAAAAGTAATAGAGTGAATTACTTTCACTATTAATAATACTGGTATTAGCATGGAAGTATGAATTAAACACGTTGAGTATTCAATAAACATTGAATTGATTACGTTGAATCAATCAATAAAATCGTTCTCACAAAAATGATAAAGTTCAAAAGTGAAACAGTAAATAGCTTTTTCAAAGAGTATATAGTTTTCCTTGATTTGCGTAATATTCCTCAAATCTAGAAATATCTTATACATCATACTTCATAAAGTAGCCTATTTTCGTCGTAAGGGTTCAATCTATCTCATATCAAGTTTAACGGATATCGGTTGCGCGGCTTAGTCGTGAAAACGTAACAGACAGAGTTACCTTTGCATTTATGATATTAGTGTAGAAGTATGGACTGCCATTGATTAAAAACGCTGAGGACTGTATAAACGTTGTGTTCTACGCTTAGTATAAGTCCGTGGGTAACACAAGAGATGTTGAGTTTAGGTGATGAAAAGAGGAAATATAAAAGTGCAGTAAATGAAGCAGGATAAAGGGAATACAAAGGCCCAAAACTGAAACTGACAGCAAGTGCAAAATGGCTGATCAGGAATGGCTAGAAGACAAATGTAAGCAATTAAAAACATATATCACTAGGGGAAAGATAGATACCGCCTACAGGGAAATTAAAGACAACGTTGGAGAAAAGAGGACGACCTGAAAGAATATCAAGCGCTCGGATGGGGAACCAGTCATAAGCAAAGAAGGGAAAGCTGCAAAGTGGAAGCAGTGTATAGAGGTTCAGTACAAGGAAGATCTACTTGATAGTAATATAATAGAAATAGTAGATGAAAGTGAGATCCGAGGTAAGTTACTGTATAAAGAATTTGACAGAGCACCGAAAGAGGTAAGTCTAAACAAAACATTGCAGAAAACATTCCGTTAGAACTATTTATAGCCTCGTGATAGCCAGCCATGACAAAACTCTTTCATCTGGTGAGGAATATGTATCAGACAGGTGAAATACCCTGAGAGTACAAGTAGAATATAATAATTCTAGTTTCAAAGAATGCATTTGCTGATAGGGTTGAAAATTATCGGTCTATGTGTTTAATAAGTCATGATTGCAAAATACTAACACGAATACTTAACAGAAGAATGGAGAAACTGGCAGAAGCTGACCTCGAGGAAGAGCAGTTTGTCTTCCGGGGAAATGTAGGAACACGCGAGGCAATACTGATTCTCTGGCAATACTGATACGTACGTTTATAGCATTTGTAGACTTACAGAAAGCTTTTGACAAGGTGGATTGTAATACCCTTCTTAAAACTCTGAAGGTACCAAGTGTAAAATACCGCAAGCGAAGGGCTGCTTACAACTTGCACGGCAACCAGACGGCTGGTATAAGTGCCCAGGGGTATGAAGGGGAAGCAGTGCTTGAGAAGGAGGAGAGACAGGGTTGTAGTCATCCCAGATGTTACTGAATCCGTACATTGAACTAGCAGCAAAGGAAACATAGTAAAAATGTGGAGTAAGAATAAAAGTCCAGGGAGAAGAAACAAAAACTTTGTTTTCCGATGTCATTGTAATTCTGTCAGAGACAGCAAAGGACTTGGTAGAGCAGCTGAATGTAGTGGACATTGTCTTGAAAAGAGAATATAAGACGAATATCGCGAGGATAATAGGATGCACTCTAATTAAATCAGGTGATGCTGAGGGAATTATATTAAGAAATGAGACACTGTCACTAGTAAATGAGTTTTCCTATTTGGACAGCCCGAAGTAGAGAAGACGTAAAATGTAGACTGGCAATGGCAAGAAAAGCTCTTCTGAAGAAGAGAAATTTGTTAACATCGAGTATAGATTTAAATGTCAGGAAGTCGTTTCTGAAAGTATTCGTGTGGAGTGCAGCCATGTATGCAAGTGAAACATGGACGATAAATAATGTAAACAAGAAGAGAATAGAAGCTTTTGAAATGTGGTGCTACAGAAGACTGCTGAAGATTAGATGGGTAGATCACGTAACTAATGACTAGGTACTAAACAGAATGGGGCAAAAAAGAAATCTTTGGCACAATCTAACTAGAAGAAGGGATCGGTTGGTAGGACACTTTCTAAGAAGTCAAGGGGTTACCAATTTAGTACTCGAGGGAGGCGTGGGGGGATAAAAATCGTAGACGCAGACCAAGGGATGAATACTGTAAGCAGATTCAGAAGGATGTAGGTTGCAGTAGTTATTCGGAGATGAAGATGCTTACACAGTATAGAACAGCACGGAGAGATGCATCAATGCAGTCTTCGGACAGACCACAACAACAACAATTCTAGCTTTAACCATGGCTACTATGGCATATTAGTAAAATGAAGTGAAATGTGCGTATGGTTTTATTGGCAGGAAGATTCCTGCTGGGAGTTACGGGAGATTGGAGCAAGTCTTTTTATTTGCGCCACATACGTGAAATAGCAACGCTAACCTCTCGACCACGGACTGTTCACGCAAATTGGAACGCACAAGGAAGTTATAACATACGTATGACGCTGAGTGTCTAACACGCGACGGATTTGTGATCGATATGAGAATGGAAGTATGGATTAAATACGTCGAGGATTGTAGAAACGTTGTATTCATTACGTTGAATCGTGCTGTGTAGAACAAATCAAACAATAAAAGCATTTTGACACATATGATAAAGCTCAAAAGTCAAAGAGTAAATAGCTGTTTCAGAGGATAATTATTGTACCATGTTTCACGATATGTTCATCAAACCTATAAATATGTCATACAACACATTTTCTAAAGTAGCCTGTGTTCTTCCTCACCATTTAAGATATACCTCCATATAAAATTTTATGAGAATCGGTTCAGCGGTTTATTCGTGAAAGAGTAACAGACAGAGTTACTTTCACATATATAATATTAGTATGGAACTGTGGACAAGGACTGTTGCTGTTGTTATTATTAATACGTCCGCACATGTGACGCAAATATTTCATTAATCCTCTGTTCTGACTGTTTATGTTTATTCTATCAAACTACGAATGTACTCCACAGGTTTGTTACTTTTAGATAAACGAAGCGAAAGCGGACTGCCAATAAGATATTGCTACAACTTCGAACAGTCCTTCTACATGACAGGAACATGTTGTCCCATATATCACCTTTACATATATTACAGTACAAAAACTTGCATGACCAGGGCTCGAACTCGGGGCCCTTGGTACGACCAACTAACTTTCTACCGAGTACCCCACTTTCTTTTGCCTCCTTCCCTTACATTACAGCCCTCCCATTCGCTCAACTTTAGTAGATTTCTAGGCCTGGCTTCTGCGCCATTTATCTTGTTTGTTAAAACATAATAATTCTCCTGGAAAACGGAAGAAATTAAATAACATAATTGTGAATTAAATAATAAGGAACATTTTTTTTAGAGGAACTGAAAAGAAAATGTACGGGGTGTTACAAAAAGGTACGGCCAAATTTTCAGAAAACATTCCTCACACACAAAGAAAGAAAATATTTGAAGATAAGTAATAAAATGAGCTCTAACTTGGAAATTAAGCGTTTCCGGACACATGTGCACATAACATCTTTTCTTTATTTGTGTGTGAGGAATGTTTCCTGAAAGTTTGGCCGTACCTTTTTGTAACACCCTGTATAATGCCTTAAAGTCCCTTTGATGATTGTGTATTCCTTTGATTCAAATTCACGTCTCTCTTCTGTAAAAAAAATTAAACATATGCGTCTTTATAAATGCAGATAATTCTGACGTTCTCCTTAAATCCATCGATTATCATGTACAGAAACTGAGGTTCTTGTTGCTTTGTCAACAAAGTTAGAAAAATAAATAAAGAAAATCAAACTTTCTTTGCGGCATATTTTGTTTTGACTTCGAGATCGTAAGGTGCATTTAAAATACAAGTAACATAGTGGGTAAAAGTATTAATATTAATTACAAAGTAAAGAGAGAGTACTCAGTAATCCATACACTGGTCTCTATATCTCAGATACAAGGATATTGTTGTCTTGCGTAGTTTGCAAAATTCTTTTGATAATTCCATTTGTTCTGCAATTCATTGTGTAATATTGTCCTTTTAAACCTAAATACCGTTAAACTCAGCGTTTCTGATGTTATCATGTAGTGTACGAATTGATCCGATAGCCAGATTACCGTATTGTTCTTCTCTTTGGGATATCGCTTTTGGTCTGCTGCCTCAACTTCTTGTATCTTGAGTGACGCAAGCGTTTGTTGAGTCCATTCCCAGATTTCGCGTACATGGTGACATGTGAACCCATGTGTAACTGTATGCTCTTCCTTGTATGTATCGGTAGCTCCGTTGATCCGCAAAATGGATAGAGTATGACATTATGCGCACTGGAATCTTTTCATTGGAAACTTTGTACCATTCTGGCGAAGAGTTCTCGGGCTTCCAGCCGGGTGGCGGTGTCTTCAAACTGCGACGTTTCGACCAGTGACATACTCATCATCTTCTGGCGAAGTGCCGAGACTTGCGGATGCCGGTCCCTTTATACATGCGGTGTGCCCCCCACCACCTGGCCGCGGGAGGCTGGGTCCAGAGGAGCCGGCGGGCGGGGTGGAGGGGGAAGCGGGTGCGCCGTTCGTGTCTCCGTCAGAGCATTCTGATCGCGTCTCGTGAGCTGGACGGTTCTTGTTGCGTTCCTGGCGTATTGCGGCTAATGCTGGATTCCAGGCCGCGCTCAGTTGATAGCCTTCGTCCCTGTTCACAAGATTCTCGTAGACCCGTATTTCTATTGATTCTTTAATGACGCTATCCCAATAGCTCCCGGCTCGGCACAGCACCCTGGTGTTTTCGAAATCAAAGGTGTGGTTTTCTTTGATGCTATGTTCAGGTATAGCAGATTTCTCTATCTGTCCAAGTCGTACATGCGTGATGTGTTCCTCGTAACTTTTAGAGATGCAGCGCTGCGTTTGACCGATGTACTGCACACCACATTCGCAGGCAATGTTGTATATACGAGGTGTGTTTAGTTTGAGTGGGTCTTTAGCTGAGCCCAGCAGCTCTTTCGTCTTCGGCGGTGGTCGGAAGACGGTATTTATGTTTGATTTTCTTAATAGCCTCCCGATTTTGGCTGATGTGGGCCCCAAATATGGAAGAAAGGCGAGTCTCTTGTTAACTTCCTCTTCCTCTTCCTGAAATTTGTCAGCCTGTCTCCTCTTGAAGTCCCTGCCAATCTGTGTTTCACTGTACCCGTTTTTTCCGAAATACCTCTCTTAGGTGGTGTAATTCGTCTGAGAGGCTTTCTTTGTCACAAATGACGTGCGCCCTATGTACCAAGCTGGTCAGTACTGACTGGCGTTGCGCCGGATGGTGGCAGCTGGTTCCATGGAGGTACAGGTCTGTGTGCGTCTTTTTTCTATATACTGAACGGCCCAGCGTGCTATCCGCTTTCTTCCTGACCAGTATGTCCAGGAATGGAATACAGCCATTCTATTCTACTTCCATCGTGAAGGTGATATTCTTATGTTATCGTTTAGGTGGTACATAAACTCCTCCAGTGCCTGCCTGCCATGCTGCCAAATCACGAATGTGTCGTCCACATAGCGGAAGAAGTGCCTGGGTTTACGGTGAGCAGTTTGTAGTGCCACCTCCTCAAAGTGTTCCATATAAAGATTCGCGATCCCTGGAGCAAGGGGAGATCCCATGGCCACTCCATCCACTTGTTCATAATGCTCTCCATTGCACTTGAAGTAGGAGGTCGTAAGTGCATATTCAAAGAGCTTCACTGTTTCAGGCTCGAAGTGCTGATTAAGGAGCGCCAAGGCGTCTTGTAGCGGTACTTTCGTGAACAAGGAGATGACGTCGAAGCTCACGAGTAGGTCATCAATCTGTATTCGGATGTCCGTCAGTTTTCTAACGAAATCCTCGGAGTTTTTCACGTGATGACTGCAGTGTCGCACCAGTTGTTTCAATAGTGTCGCCAGGTATTTGGCCAGTCCATAACTGTGCGAGTTGATAGTGTCCAGAATCGGCCGTAGAGGCACCCCATCTTTGTGAATCTTGGGCAACCCATACAGGCGCGGTGTCGTTGGCGCTCTGGGATACAGCCGTTTCTGCACTGCCTCTGGTAGATCTGAGTCCTTCAGTAGCGCCACAGTTTTCCTGGTCATCGGCGATGTAGGGTCCTTGTTGAGCTTCCTGTAGGCTGGGTCTTGCAGCAGAGAGCAGATTTTCTGTTGGTAGTCGACTGTGCGAATCAGCACCGTCGCATTTCCCTTGTCTGCTGGGAGGACCATGATGTCGGCATCATCCCTCAGTGCGCGGATAGCCTCTCACTCCGGCGCAGTAATGTTAGCTTTAGGGAGTCGTGACTTGTCGATGATCCTGCAGGTCTCCCTTCGGATCTGCTCAGCTTCCTCCTTGGGTAGGCCCCGGATTGCTTCCTCTACGCTGCTGAAATCAAAGTTTGAAGACACCGCCACCCGGCTGGAAGCCCGAGAACTCTTCGCCAGCTGTATACGCCGGG